>NW_015386401.1:831604-851604 GCF_001527695.2 Protobothrops mucrosquamatus | reverse complement strand
TGGTTGCGTACCACCTGCCAGGTGCCAATGTGCCACAGGTGGTACCCGTACCACTGGTTGAAAAGCCTTGGACTAGAAGACCTCCAAGGTCCCTTCCAACTACATTATTTTATGTTCTATCTTAAAGCCGCCAAGTCTGAGAAATACTGTCTTAGATGGTGCAGGACTTTATACCAAGTTAATCGTGGAATCTGCCAGAGCTGTTTGCCAGACCTTACACATGTTTTAACCTGTCACTGTTCAGCTCTTCCTTGTTTCTGGCACGGCTCTTAATTGGGCCACGTCTCGTGCTCGGGAAGAGTCCGTCGGCAAAGACAGGCTTTTAAAAGCTGTCTCCTTCCAAGATCTTCAAGAAGCCGTTAGAATTCTTTGCCCACACAAGGCAGATGCTTCCAAAGGCAGACAATGTCACTGCCCTAGTAGAGAATTCTAATAATGCTGGATCTCTTGTACCTACAAGGCAGGGAATTACTGATCCAGCAGGGGCAACGCGTGAAGTCGTGGCCTGCCACGGTTTCCTCTGATAGAATTCTGGATATTGAATATGCAAAATGTGCATTAATGGGATTTTAATAACACGCTCCATTTCTTCTGCCTGGTTAGTGAGGAATCAAGGGACAAATTTGCACTCTCCTTCCTTTCCCCCCCTCCCTCCTCCTCCGGGTTGCAATTCCCTCTGAATTTTGCACAGACCAAACTTAAAAGCAGCTGGTCCACATCAGAGATTCTAGCCATCCGAATAGTCCCACTGGATTATCCCAACTGTCAAATGTCACCCCAATGGATGTAAAGTTTACATCTCTGGCTTGGCTGATGCATGTCTTTTGCAGATCTGGAAATTCGAATTTGGCTTTCTTGATACGTTGTTCTCCTAGGAAGGAAGGAAGATCTGGCCGGAGATGACACCAACTTGGCAACGGGCCACCAACATTCATTGAACTGTGCGAAGCTATATGTGCGAGGAGAGGGAGCTTTTTCTAAAACTCAGCTTGGAAGGGCTACGGAGAGCAATTCAATTTCCCCCCAAAGACACCATCTTTTGAGACCAGCAATTGGTCTTGGGAATGTCTAGAGAAGGAGACAAATGTGGTGGAATTGTAGCTAGAGGAATGCCCCTCTGTTGAGTAACTTTGTTGTACTGATAGAAGAGAATATTGGTAGCTCAGGGTTGAACTGTGGAATTCTTGGTTCCCTCTGAGCTTGCTTGTTTCCTTGCAGACATTTCATTACCCAACTAGGTAACATCATCAGTGCTAGTAAGGGGGTAGGGTTTGCTCTCATTGCATATACTGGTGATGTGCCCTGTCAATGTTGGTTGGTGGTTCCTAGTTTGGGATGTTGCTTACTGTTAGCTTGTTTTGTCTCAGTTGGAAGTTTCTTGTTTGTTTGCCTCTTGGTCTGGTGCCAATCTTGGTGTTAAGCTCTGCTCACCTGGGTGTTGATTACTGGTAAAGTGGTATTTTGGTCTTTTTGATTCCTTTTGGCTTTTTGATTGTCTCTTTTGAATGGTATACAGATCTTGATTGGTATTGTTTATCTCTGTGTGCCTCTTGACCAGCGGCTCCCAAACTTTTAATAATAATAATAAAGTTGGAAGGGACCTTGGACGTCATCTAGTCCAACCCCCTGCTCAGGCAGGAAACCCTATACCATTTCAAACAAAATGGCTGTCCAGTCTCTTCTTAAAAACTTCTAGTGTTGGAGCATTCACAACTTCTGGAGGCAAGTCGTTCCACTGGTTAATTGTTCTAACTGTCAGGAAGTTTCTCCTTAGTTCTAGGTTGCTTCTCTCCTTGGTTAGTTTCCATCCGTTGCTTCTTGTCCTGCCTTCAGGCGCTTTGGAGAATAGCTTGACTCCCTCTTCTTTGTGGCAGCCCCTGAGATATTGGAACACTGCTATCATGTCCCCCCTCGTCCTTCTCTTCATTTTCTGTACCCCGCACCCCTAGAATGCTTCTGATATATTTTCGCACTCCTTACAAAAGTTCAAAATAACAGCAACGAATTATACATATACACTATAATTTTGAAAAGCCAAGTTTTTGCATCCCCTGGAATATCGTCTCGCACCCCCTGGTTGGGAACCCCTGCTCTTGACGGTTGATTTGTCTGAGTGTGCCAGGCTTCCAGGAATTCTCCAGCATTTTTGGAGTTGGCTTGGTCTAAGATGCTCACAGTTGCCCAGTTGAAACTATGGTTAGGTTTGTCCATGTATTGTAACTGGGTTGTGTCAAGAACGGAAGACTAGGACTAGGGACTGTGGTTGCACTATGCTAAATCTTTGAATTAGAACACTGATCTCGGGAAAGAGATGCTGCCTAGGGCGCAATCAGATAAGAACGGACATAGCCAACAGCTGCATAATGTGCAGAGAAAGTTAGAATTTTCCTAACATCTCAGACTCTAAAAGTGATGGAGGGAGATTTGTACTTTTGTTGTTGTTAGTTGCGAAGTCATCTCCGACCCATCGCGACCCCATGGACAACGTTCCTCCAGGCCTTCCTGTCCTCTACCATCTTCTGGAGTCCATTTAAGCTCACGCCTACTGCTTCAGTGACTCCCTCCAGCCACCTCATTCTCTGTCGTCCCCTTCTTCTATTGCCCTCAATCTTTCCCAGCATTAGGCTCTTCTCCAGTGAGTCCTTTCTTTTCATTAGGTGGTCAAAGTACTTGAGTTTCAACTTCAGGATCTGGCCTTCTAAAGAGCAGTTGGGGTTGATCTCTTCTAGGACTGACCGGTTTGATGGCCTTGCAGTCCAGGGGACCCGCAGGAGTCTTCTCCAGCACCAGAGTTCAAAGGCCTCAATTCTTTGGCGCTCAGCCTTTCTTATGGTCCAACTTTCACAGCCATACATTGCAACTGGGAAAACCATGGCCTTGACTATACATACTTTTGTTGGCAGGGTGACATCTCTGCTTTTGTACTTTTGAGACTTGCAAAATTGATGTCAGCCTTCCCAGGTAGACCTGAGAAGAGACATGACCAGATGAGTTAATTCTACTTTATGGTAAGGCTACATTAATAAAACCTTGCAAATCTGATTGTACAAACCTCCCACCATCTCTTTTGTAGCCAGAAAAATGGGGGGGGGGAACAGGGTGGGTTTCCTTTCTAAACCTTCTTTTGTGCCCATTATGAAGCTTTGGGCTATGCCCTCTCTGATTGGTCCCCAGGCAGCATCTTTTCTCCCCACCCTATCTCCCAAGAGCATTCCCACATACCATTACACCAATTCCCAGAAGTGTAAAATGGTGGAGGAGATACAAGATACTATTATACTATGATTAAACCCAATCTCAAATAAAAGCAGTTTTAGTCTTTCTGTGGAATGGATTTCCTGGTCTGGTACACCTGGTGAGGTTGGTACCAACTAGTAAGATCCAGTAGGGTGGATTTTTAATAAGTCCCCTTAGTCAGAGGTTGACATGTCTTTTCCACCCTGCCTCCTTTCTCTAGAGTAGAGCTCCCTGATCTAGGCTCCACCTGATCTTAAAGCAGGGGTCTTCAAACTTGGCCCTTTTATGACTTGTGGACTTCAACACCCAGAATTCCTCAGCCAGGCAAATGTGCCTGGCTGAGGAATTCTGGGAGTTGAAGTCCACAAGTCATAAAAGGGCCAAGTTTGAAGACCCCTGTCTTAAAGTCTGCAAAGATTTGGCTAACTCACCAAGCCTCAGCAGGTGAGCTACCAGAATTCACCTTCTGGATAAGTAATTAGTTTTAAGTACATTTAAGTTTATTATTTTTGAAGCAGCTGATTTGAAGGCTATACAGTAATATTTGGGTTTTAATTTGGGTTATATTTTTTAATCCAAATTATGGACCTGCTCAGCTATACATCTCTCAGCTGGATTGAAATAGAGCATCTTAGAAGCTCTGCAAATAAACAACTATCTCTTCAATCCTCTAGCTTGGTTCTGGCTATCTAACTCTTCCCAATGAAGAAGACAATTCTTCTTTCATGATCATCCTAACTCTGCACTACTGCTATTTCTATTACTAATGTTACTATTTGCATTGATTTCTGGCTCAATACAGTATTGAGTAACTCTCAACTGATGACACAATTGGGGCCAGAATTTCTGTTGTAAGACCCAATTTTACAATCATTTTTTACAGAGTCACTGCCATTGTTAAGCAAACTGCATGATCATTAAGCAAATCCAGCCTCCCCAAAGGGCGTTTTTTCCCCCAGAAATCAGCCAAAAAAGGTTGCAAATCATGATCATGTGACCACAGGACACTGCAATTGATTGTAAATGTGAGCTGGTTGCCAAATTGCAATTACTTAATCATGGGAGGGGGGCGAGTGACAGTCATAAATTCTAGTATAGGTCCTAAGTCACCTTTTTCAAGGCTGTCATAACTTTGAACCATTGTTGGATGGTTGTAACTTTGAGCCCAACTTCTATCGCTGAGCGAGACCGTTGATAAATGAGTTTCGCCACATTTTCCAACTTTTCTGGCCACGTCAGTTAAGTGAACCACTGCAGTGTTTACGTTAATAACACGGCTGTAAAGGTCAGAAGGTCGCAAAAGGGGATCACATGATCCTGGGATGCTGCAACGGTCATAAATATAAGCCAGTTGCCAAACGGCTGAATTTTGATCACGTGATCACGGGGATGCTGCAATGGTCGTAAGTGTGAAAAATGGTCATAAGTCACTTTTTTCAGTGCCGTGGTCACTAAATGAATAGATTGTAAGTCAGGGACTGCCCGTACTGGCTCAGGTTGATGTCTTTCAGCACTCTGCCTGTTGTATCTCCCGGCCCTTGTCATTCTTCCCTGGCTCCTAGTTCCCATCCTTCATAACTGTCTGTGATCCATTGCTCTTCAATCTTGGCCTCGGTTCTCCTGAAGTTGTTCCCGTCTTTGGTCTCCCCCGTGTTTCTCATCTTCTCTCCAATATGTGGCATGACCCTCAGAAGGGACTCAAAGCTTAGCGGTTTCTGAGCAAGCGGGCACGCTAGTTCAGAATTCATACCCAGTCAGATCAGACTTCTTCATGCTCTCTTGCAACATTCCCCTTGTGGAAGAAGGCGCGTCTGTATCGTCTTATCTCCAGCCTTTGGAGTGTCAGTAAATGACAGCTGCTTGTTTACATTCTCTGCTCTCTTACTCAGATCAGTATGAAGCTGAGATCTTCAGCACCTGATGGAGCCCCAATGACTCCTGTCTCCTGGGTTGGTGTCCTATGGAGCACAGCTCTCTCCCTTTCCGTATTTCCTTACCATTCATTCATTGGCATCCTTCAGTCTCGAGAGACTATGGTATCGTGCTCTGGAAAGAGGTCCTAAGGCAGCATCTGGTGTGGCTAAAAAGGCCAATTCGAGAATGGCAGTCCCTTCCACACTGAGGGCAGATACAATCTGTCCCCTGTCCAGCCCCCAGATTTCGCTGGTTCCGGGACTGCCTCTTTGCCTCAGCCTGCCGCGCAAGTGTCTCTTCGAATGAAAATGGTGAGGTTAAGTGTTACCACCTGGTGGTCTTCAACCTGGGTTTCTCTCCTTCTGTCAGGCACAAACAATCAGATGAGCTCAGCTAGCTATTTTATTGCTCAAGCCTATATAACACAGGAATCGTCTCAGACTGGTGGTTTGTACCTGGGCGAAACAAGGTGACATTTAAGGGGGGGGTTAGACTTTGCCTTTTATGCCCATGTAGGGATTCTAGACTAATTACCTCTTTGATTCCTTCCCCTGGCCGGGCCACTCTCTTTAATAATAATAATAATAATAATAATAATAATAATAATAATAATAATAATAATAATAATAATAATAATAATAATAATAGTAGTAGTAGTAGTAGTAGTAATAGTAAAGTTGGAAGGGACCTTGAAGGTCATCTAGTCCAACCCCCTACTCAGGCAGGAAACCCTATACCATTTCGGATAAATGGCTGTGGTGACTAAAATTGGATCTAGTCCAACCTCCTGATCAAGCAGAAGATCCTGTACCATTTCAGACAAATGGCTATCCAATCTCTTCTTAAAAACTTCCAGTGTTGGAGCATTCACCACTTCTGGAGGCAGGTTGTTCCACTGGTTAATTGTTCTAACTGTCAGGAAGTTTCTCCTTAGTTCTAGGTTGCTTCTTTCTCTGACAGTTTTTTCGCTGCTAGTCACCTAGAATCATCTTCAGTTGCTGAATGGGGACTAGAATCTGGGGTCTTCTCCTCCAGTTCACCCCCTTCCCCACTGGACTACAGTGATTTTGGCTGAGTCCCTGTAAGGCCTGTCATAGCTCAATCTGACGGTCCAGGTTCCCCGTCTTCATCTGAGCGCCTTTTTGGGGAGGCGATGGGATCTGTGGGCTTCAACCACCAGAAACCTCTTGCACTCTTTAGGGGTCCCACTTCTAGAATATAATTCTGGCATTTCTTTTAGCAAGACCACAATTCTGGAGGAATGAGTCACATATGATCAGCCAAATTATCAAGAGAGATCCAACCTAGAACTAAGAAGAAATTTCCTGACAGTAAGAACAATCAATCAGTGGAACAGCTTGCTTCCAGAAGTTGTGGGTGTTCCATCACGGGAGGTTTTTAAGAAGAGATTGGACAGCCATTTGTCTGAAATGGTACAGGATCTTCTGCTTGATCAGGAGGTTGGACTAGATCCAATTTTAGTCACCACGGTGTAAAAAAGATGCTGAGACTCTAGAAAGAGTACAGAGAAGAGCAACAAAGATGATTAGGGGACTGGAGGCTAAAGCATATAAGGAATGGCTGCTGGAATTGGGTATGTCAAGTTTAATGAAGAGAAGGACGAGGGGTGACATGATAGCCATGTTCCAATATCTCAGGGGCTGCCACAAAGAAGAGGGAGTCAAGCTATTTTTCCAAGGCACCTGAAGGCAGGACAAGAAGCAAAGGATGGAAACTAATCAAGGAGAGAAGCAACCTAGAACTAAGGAGAAACTTCCTGACAGTTAGAACAATTAACCAGTGGAACAACCTGCCTCCAGAAGCGGTGAATGCTCCAACACTGGAAGTTTTTAAGAAGAGACTGGACAGCCATTTGTCTGAAATGGTATAGGGTTTCCTGCCTGACCAGGGGGTTGGACTAGATGATCTCCAAGGTCCCTTCCAACTTTATTATTATTATTATTATTATTATTATTATTATTATTATTATTATTATTAATAATAATAACCTCCAAGGTCCCTTCAAACTCTGTAAGTCTGTATTCTGAATCATGCAGTTGTTAAGCAAATCTAGTTTCCCCATCGACTTTGTCGGACGTTGGCTGGGAAAATCACAAATGGCAATCACATGACCCCAGTGGTATAAATACTGTACATGTGCTTGCCAAACGCCTGAATTTTGATCATGTGACCATCGAGACGCTGTGGGTCATAAGTGCGAGCACAGTAAATCACTTTTTTCATTGCCATTGTAACTAAATGAATGATTGTAAGCCGAGGACTACCTGTAAATATACTGGTGCTCCCGGTATTTCTAACCAGCTTGAAATCCAGGCCATCCTCGCAGTTCTTGCTGTGTGTTACAGGCCTAAAATATCTGGAGGACGACAAGTTCTGTGGAAAGTTGTCCTAAATATATAAAAAGAAGAAAAGCTGCAGGTCAGCTGTTCTTGTCCCACTCTGCTGGAATATCTGAGCCTACAAAATTATGGGAGCGGAGAAGGTCAAGAATATTTAGGAATGACCTATAAAATGCTTGTTCCTAATGGAGGAGAGAAAAACTAGTAGAAAGAGAAATCGAGGCGAAAGACAGAGGGAGGGAGAATGGGGAGAAAAACAGTCACTTTCTTGTTTGCAAACCAAGCCAGCTGTGTCCTCTGTTTAAACATATTTATCTATTTTTTGTGGATAAAACAGCAAGCTTGGAGGTGGCCGAGATGAAACGGAAAAAATAGTCATTATCCTTGACCATCTCCCACTTTCTCTCTCCCTCTCCGGGAACATAACAGGACAGCAGAAGGACATGAGATAAAGTCAATGTATTCTACTTGCCTAACAAGAAAACAAGAAAAAAGAAAAGAGGGCCACTCCGTTTGAAAGGAGTCACTGCCAGCGAGAAAACGCTGGCATCGTTACAGAGAGGAGAAAAATATTCTGCATTTCCTAAGGCGCCTGGGTGTTGAGAGGGTTTTCTGTGTGTGTGCGTGTGCTGTATGTGACCCAAAATTTGGCTATGAGCCACAGGATTTGGACAGTGGTTTTCTTTTCTTTTTTTAATAATATTTTTTTCATTTTTTAAACCAACAAAACAAAACAAAACGTAACACACATACACACACAGTGTATACTCCTCCCTTTTTTGTTTTAACAGCAATTTCGTAACGGTAATCTTCTATTATTTACATCCCCCCCCCTTTATTCTTCTTTAGAATATTTGTCCTTGTTGTCCCGTTGTTTTTATTATACACACATTTTCCACTTTTGACCTTTCCACATTTATTCTCCTCTATTATTTCTAGTCTCCAACCAGTCCTACCACTTGTTCCATATTAGATAGTACTCTGTGTCTTCCTTTTCTTTTATCTCTGTTGTTAATTTGTCCATCTCAGCACAGTCCAGGATTTTCCTTATCACTTCTTCCTCTGATGGTATATTCTCATTTTTCCAGAACTGTGCGTATGCTATTCTTGCTGCCGTTGTTATATGTAGAATTAAGTACCTTATTTCTTTACTATATTTTCTGTTTAAAATACCCAGCAAAAAGATCTCTGGTTTCCAGTCTACGGGTTGGTCTGTTATTTCTTTGATCCATCTTCTTATTTTAGTCCAGTATTTTTTAGCAACTGGGCATGTCCACCATAAATGATAATATGTTCCATGTACTTTTTTACATTTCCAACATGTTGGCAAATTGTTCTGGAACATCTTGGCAAGCTTTGCTGGTGGAAGATGGCATCTGTAAAACATCTTCACCTGATTTTCCTTGAATGCCGCTGACATATGGACGGACAGTGGTTTTCTTTGGGGGTAGAAATACAGAATAGTCCTCAACTTACAACAGTTCATTTAGCAACCGTTCGAAGTTATAACGGCACTAAAAAAAAGTGACCATTTTTCACACTTACGACCATTGCAGCATCCCCAAGGTCACGTGATTTATGTTCAGATGCTTGACAACTGGTTCATATTTATGACGGTCGCGGTGTCCCGGGGTCACGTGATCCCCTTTTTTGTGACTTTCTTACAAGCAAAGTCAACTGGGAAGTCAGATTCCCTTGACAACCATGCTACTAACTTAACTGCAGTGATTCGCTTAATGTGGCAAGAAAAGTTGTAAAATGGGGCAAAGCTCACAACAAATTTATCACTTAGTAACACAAATTTGGGGCTCGGTTGTGGTAATAAGTCGAGGACTACCTGTACACATTTTCTGTTGCATTCCACCAGTCAGATTGCATGAACAAGTCGCATTTACGACCAGTTGCAGCATCCTGCAGCCACGTGATTGGTGACCTTTTGAGAAGCTGGATTTGCTTAACGACCATAATAAAACTGATCATAAGACTGGGTCTGGTCAGGTGAAGACTTACTACCATCCTGACTTAACGATGGAATTTTTGTCCCAATTGTGGTTGTAAATCCAGTACTACCTGTTTTAATTCAATTTAAATGTCCCTGTTGTATTGGGGTAATGGGTTCATATATCGTTATCCAAAAAAATCCCCACTTTTACCCAATTTTGGGGTACAAGTAGTCCTTGATTTGTGATAACAATAGCACTTAGACTTATATACTGCCCCATAATGTTTTACAGCACTCTCAGAGTCAGCCTGTTGCCCCCAACAATTTGGGTCCTCATTTTACTGACTTCGGAAGGATGGAAGGCTGAGTCAACTTTGAGCTGGTCAGGATTGAACTCCAAGCTATGGGCAGAGTTTGCCTGCAACTCTGCAGTCTAACCACTGCACCACCATGGCTCTGTTGATCACAAATGATTACAATTGAGCCCAACATATCTGTTGTTCAGCAAGCCAATTGTGAAATGATTTTTGCCCCATTTTAAAATCTTTCTTGCCACAGTTGTTAAGCGAAACACTGCAGTCGTTAAGTTGGTAACATGGTTGTTAAGTTGATCTGGCTTCCCCTTTGTCATTGCTGGTCAGAAGACTGCAAAAGATCCCAGGACACTGAAACAGTCGTAAATATGAACCAGTTGCCAAGCATCGAAATCTTGATCATGTGAAGACGGGGAGGCTTGCAATGGTCGTAAGTGTGAAAAATGGTCATAAGTCACTTTTTTCAGTGCTGTTGTAACTTAGAACGGTCGCTAAAGGAATGATCATAAGTTAAGGACTACCTGTAGTTTACCCAGGTTGGGAAAGCAATGGCTTAGGACAGTGTTGGCGAACCTATGGCACGGGTGCCAGAGGCGGCACTCGGAGCCCTCTCTGTGGGCACACGCACCGTCTCCCCAGCCCCACCTCCTCCCACGGCCCCCTCCTCACCAGCATCCCTTCCAGAGGAGAGTCACCCCCAGGCGCGGCCCATGCAAAGCAGCGCAACCAAGGACATGGTAGCTGGGCAGCGGGGAGAAGACTCTGCCCTTGCGCCCTGTCACGCGCAGATGCTGCTGCGGGGCATGGGCGGAGGGCGTGGCTTCCATGGTGCTGCTGGGCTGCCTGGGTGATCTGTAGAGGTGGTGGGTGGCCCAGTGGGCAGGGTGGAGCAGGGACGGGGGTGTGGGGGGGGCCGTTTTTGGGCACTCAATCTCTAAAAGGTTTGCCATCACTGGCTTAGGAGAGTCCCCCCCCCTCACTTGTACTTTCCTTCATGTCCTGATGCAGTAAAAATAATATTTATGGACATTGAGAGAGAAATTTATTAGATGAGGAATTTTCCAATCCACATTACATTTTGGCCATTGTCTTGACACTCTACAGTTGATGCTCATAATAGGTTTTGACTGATTTGGCTACCATCAAGGGAACAGGAAGAGATAGAAGAGGAGCAGGCCCAAGGCAGATTCATCGAGGTAGTGGGAAGAGAGATGATGGTACGTAGGTAACGTTGCGGGCCTGGGCCAGTTGTTTTGCTATGTCCTCAGCTGCCTCAAGTTTGCGCAGTTCCACAAGACCTTCCCCTGCGGAAGCCAGGGAGTTGGCAATTAGCTCTGCAGCTTTCGAGTCTCCTTCGGCCATGATGATAGCGGCCTTCTTCTGGTACTCAGCCTTTTCCACAAAGAACCTTGCCTTTTCTGCTTCCTGCTGCGCCACTTGCTTCATTTCTACGGCATCCAAGAAGTCCTTGCTGAACGTCAGGTGAGTCAAGGAAACGTCGTCCAGGAGAATGCCAAAGCCAGCTGCCCGTTCCGACAGGTCTTCGTTCACCTGCCTGGAGACCAACTCTCTCTGCGTGATCAGCTCCTCTGCATCAAAGCGAGCCACCACTGACTTGAGCACTTCCGTCGTGATGGAGGGTAACACTCGGTCATCGTAGTCTTCACCGATCATCGTGTAAATCTGGGGAAGCTGCATTATCACCGGCCGGAACAAGATCCGGAGTGTAATATTCACATTCTGGAGATCTTTGCTCCCTGTAGTTACAGGGACACTGTGAGGGCGAGAACGGCAGTCAAAAATGATGGGCTTCTGTAGCCAGGGGATGAAAAAATGAGTCCCCTCTCCTACCACCTTCTCTTGAACACCCAGATATCGGTCAAAGATGACTGCCCGGTGACCTGCGTCCACATTATAAAGAATAGAGTTGACCACTCCACCAGCAAACACTAAGCCCAAACTAAGTTTGCCAATATTCTCAAAGATCTTAGCAGCCATTGGGGCTGCTGAAGTCTCTCTTCTCTGTGTCCAAGGAAGCTGTCCCAATATCAATACACATGGCCAAAATCCTTGCAGGCAAATCCTTGTGGTTTTGGTTGTCACAGAGGTGTTGGATGGAGCTGGTGTTTCTTCTAACCACTGTCAATGAACTGGGGGGGGAGAGAATGAAAGCCCCCTCCCAGTCTTGTTTTTCAAGTTCAGGAGATGACAATCTTGAAATCCCATCAAGGATGGGATCACCACCGCCACTGCTTCATCCTATCCAGGTCCAAGGCCTTTTGACATCACCAAAGGCTCTTTTGTGACATGGCCCACTCTGACTTTTTACCTTGGTTAGTGGACTTCATATTTGCGGGGGTTTAAGAGCTGGCCACCATTTCCTACAAAGGCTTCTTGTTCAGCTGTTGGGGTTGTGAGTCACAAGTCCACAAAAGGTAGGATGGGAGCAGAGAAGTGAAAATCTGGGCAAGTCCTGGATAAAAATCTCAATTTTGATTAACAAAGGCTAGCCTTTTAAAGCTGGGCTTTAGTCATTTTGTAAATTACAATTGAAGACAGCGACTTTGAGTGCCCTCTGGATAAAAAAAAAGTGGAGCATCAGTCATTTTAAAAAATGAAAATGCTTGAGCTTAAATTTGAATCGAATTTAAATCAAAATAATTAAATGAAGGGAATATGATCATTCCTCACTCGGGGGATAATTTTGTTCCTTTTTGTCACATTAGAAAGGATAACAGGAAGGCTTCCGGGAGCTGCAGTTAAGACCATGTAAAGCTGCAGGGTGGCTCATCTTGTCCTTATCTCGCTCGATAACAACTCATGACATCACCTAATGATGTCATTACTCCTTCCCCCCCAGCTCTTGACATCAGAGCTTTGTTTTAAACATTACCGGACCTTCCTCTTCCTATTTTGGATTTAGCAATGCAGGAAATACAGAGTTTACTTTGCCAGTCGTGTAATATCCCCAAGCCCTCCATTATGACATCACTAAGTCCTGCATTGTGATATCATAGTGACCCCCCACATACACACCAGTGGTGCTACAGATGCAGAAAACATAACTGCTCTTGATTCCTTGTGAGGGACCCCATGGAGGGATAATCTGGCCAGGAATTGCATGGCTGGAGACAAACTAGAGAGTTGGGGACAAAGAAGTGAGGTGAGATGAAATCATGGATGTTCCAGTACTGGAGGTTTTCAAGAAATGTTTGAGCAGCCATTTGCCTGGAATGAGGAATGAGGATTCTTGCACTGGGCAGCGGGTTGGACTAGATGACCTCTAAGAGTCCTTCCAATTTTAGGATTCTAGGACTTCAAGGGAAGTCTGCTACAATAGATCATAAGCAAGGATCTGGAGTACCTTAGGTCTACCAAGAAGAGAAACCTTGAAACATTTTACTAACTTATAGGCAGTCTTCAACTTATAATGAGCTGCTTAGTGACCAAAGTTATAATGGACCTCCCCAGGGCTACTTATGACCGGGGTTTAAAGTTCTGATGGCCACTGCAGTCATGTGACTATATTTCGAGCACTCAGCAATTAGCCCACATTTATGGCCATTTGCAGCATCTGGAGTTCACATGACCATGATTTGCAATATTTTTGCTGAAAACTGGCATTTCGGCAAAAACAGACCGTAGCAAATAATGAGTTTGCTTAATGACTGTGGCATTCGATAAATGACCACAGCGGTCACTTAATAACAAAAGGTCATAAAATTGGGTCTGGTCACATGATGACCCACTTTGCAACTATCATGACTTATGACTGCAATGGGCAGGCTCCATTACGTTTGTAAATCGAGGACTACCTTTATCCAAGAATCTCTCTCCAGATTTGACAAATTCTGTTCTCCAAATCCTGGAATTCTCCTCCCCCATTAAATCACCCAATAAGTCAGGCATGTCAAACTCGCGACATCACGTGACGTTGCGTGACGTATTGCGGCTTTTTCCCCATTGCCGGCAATGGGGTGGGTGCGGTTTTGGCGTGATGCATCCGGCCCGCGGGCCAGCAGTTTGACATGCCTGCAATAAGTGGTGTGCATTCGATTAGATTTTTTTTTTAGATAACCTTTATTGTCATTTTTTTCCTGTGTGCACAATGGCACACATTAAAAATGAAATTTAGTTGCTTCCTCTCAAAGTGTATACATACATAACACACATTTAAAACATACTACATACAACACATGTATAGACCTACACCTTTACATATAAGTAACATATAAATATTCACTTATTATTCACTTTTGGTCTTAGAAAGAGGAATTTTGTTCTCTCCTTACATGGGAATAAATTCCATTTTCAGTGGGAATTATGAAATCTCTTTCCAGAGTTCATTTTATACACTATGGTTCCCCCCCCACTTTTTCATTCATTGTTTTAAATGAATAAAGCTTTGTCAAGGAATTGTGCAGCCGGTGTCCAAATGAAATCAGAGACGCTGAAATGAACGTAATAATTTTATATAAATAAATATATTTAACATCTATATTTCCAGTAAACAAGCTACAAGGCAAAATACTACATCATGAGGTAAATCATCAAGTAAATCACAAAACAGCATACAGAACACAGAAGAAAAAGGCGGGAAAAAAGAGAAACTCCCCCTTTACACCCAGTAACCAATCATAACGTAGATTGCCTCATGCAGGAGCCTGCACTCTCCAACCAATCAACCACCACTGTGTGTTCTGGCCCATCACCTACCTGTTCCAGCTATTAAATTAATTATCTTAACAAGCTTTTAATTTCTTTGCTGCCATGTCTGCTGCAAAATCCAAAGGCGAGCACAGGTTCTCGACTTACAACCATTTATTTAGTGACAAGTTACAACGGCACTGAAAAAAGTGACCTATGACCATTTTCCATACTTACGGCCATTGCAGCATCCTCATGATCATGTGATCAAAATTCAAACACTTGCAACTAGCTCATATTTATGATGGTTGCAATGTCCAGGGGGTCATGCGATCACCTTTTGTTATCTTCTGGTGAGCAAAGTCATTGGGGAAACCAGATTCCCTTAACAACCATGTCAATAACGTAACAATTGTTGTAATTCACTTAACAACTGTGGCAAGAAAAATCATAAAATGTCACTTAACAGTTGTTAAGTTAAGCAACAGAAATGTTGGGCTCAATTGTGCTTGTAAGTGGAGGACTCCCTCTGTCTTGCCTCTTAAAGCAAAAGGTTTGGCTGTGTTTTCTGCCAATACTGAGCTGCTTAAAATATGAATTTATCAGCTGCAAAAATCTATTTTTTTAACCCAGAGCAAAATACTCAAGAGTCCTATTCAGTTTTGTCTTGCTGGGCAACCAAACAGAAGAAATCTCACATAAACATTATCAAACTAGCCTTTATGTTACTTGGAGATTCTTCAAACATTGGCACATTACAGTGTAGTTGTCGACTTACGAAGGTAATGGAGCCCAGAATTATGGTCATTTCGGACATAAGGCATCCTTGTGACCGAAAATAAATTTCCAGCCCTTTTCACAGCAGCCTTTAAGCAAATGTCACAGTCATTAAGTGAACTCAGTGGTCATTAAGTGAGCCCATTCATTTGAATGGGCTTTTTTTTTTTTGCTGTAAACTAGAAAAAAAAAACGCCAGAAACTAGCAAAAAACATTGCAAATTGAAGTCACCTGACCACAGAACACCACAACAGGTCATAAAGCTGATCCGTCCAAAATCTGGTCATATGATTGGTGGCGGTGGCACAACAATTTACAATGTGCTTTATAGGCCACAAAGCACCTGTTCCGTGGCTTCAAATAGTCATAAAATGACTGGTCGTTAAGTGAGGACTACCTAGAGTTGCGAAAGTTTCCAGGACTGAGAAGAAATGACTGTGCTCAGTGTCTCTGTATAGCTGTGTGTGTGTGTGTGTGTGTGTTTGCTTATAAAAAAAGAGGGAGACGGTGTAGTTTTAGAAGCTTTAGAAATCTAGATTTTTAAAATGATAGTCACCTAGGAGGCATCATCTCCATCCCAAGTTTTGATTGCAATGATATCTCAAGCAGGGCAGGGATGTCCACAGGCTGTGGTCTAAAAAAAAAAATCAAACTCCTAAAAAAAAACCGAGAAAGAACCCTAATTTGGTCATCCTCGTGGGTTTTGGATCCCACCATTTAACCCTTCAGGATCTATGGCAACCACCTCCCCACAGTTTAGTTTATTCAGCTTACGGTAAAATAATGTGTCTTAAAGACAGCAGACCTTAGTCTCTCATTTCCTGGCGGGTTTCATTCAGTCTAAATTGCCCAAAGAATTGTTCTTGTCCAAATGGCAGCCCTGGCCTTGCTCGGAGCTACTCGGAGAGCAGAGATCCCAGTGGTAAATCCATCTAGCCAGATCCCCACTTTCTGCCAACATCCCCTCTTCTGGAAGCTCAACTCTCTCTCTCTCTCTCTCTCTCTCTCTCTCTCTCTCTCTCTCTCTCTCTCTCTCTCTTCCTAACTGAAAGTGAGTTGTCTCATGTGTGATTCAAGACCCTTTTGAATTGTCAGCTGCAGCTGAGAAGGTTCCTTGTTAGCATTTTGCTCCAGGTAAAAGAATGGATTTTCCCAGCTGATAAATTCATATATTTATAAGCTCTATATTTGCAGAATATATGATAGCAAGCGGAAGGCTAGATGCTGGAGAGCTGCAGACTGACTTGTTTTTCCTCTGTCTTTTTTTTTTGTTTGTTTTTTTGTTTTTGGAGATTAAAGGGGGACATTTGTCCCCTTGGCACTTGGGTATTTATGCCATTCTTGCCTTCCTGGGGAAAAGATGTTGGGGTTTGGGTGGGTGGCTGTCAAAATGTCAGCTCAGGGGGCATCGGTTGAATAGAATAACAGAATAATAAAGTTGGAAGGGACCTTGGAGGTCTTCTAGTCCAGCCCCTGCTTGAGCAAAAGACCCTATAGCATTCCAGAAAAATACATTTTGTATTATGGATATGAAGAAGGAGCTTCAATGTTATTAACAAAGCATCTGAAATCAGGCACACTATTTTAGGGATATCTTCTCCTAAAGGGTGAAAATTAAGCAGTGTATCTCAAGAGGGTGGTCAAAAAAGTCAAAATGGGGGCTACAGCAGTGCGATAGTAGCTCCACCTGGTTTTTATTTATGTGTCATGTGTGCATCAAGTTAAAAACCAGGCAGAACTTCGATTGCACTGTTACAACCCACATCCTGACATTTTTGACCACACCTTGGGGACCCCTCTGCTTTCCATTTGTGGCATCTTTTATTATATGCTTTCTGTGCCTTTCATCTGTGCCTTCCAAAGTGAAAACTCTCCATAGCAATATCTTGGTTAAATAAAAAACATAAATGGGGAAATCTGATTAAAGATGCCTTCTGTGACCTGTAGCACAGATCCTAATTTTAAAAAAGAAAAAGAATGGGTGTATGCATATGAAATGCCATTGAAATTAATCAGATAGGGTAGGGAGGAAAGAATAACGAGAAAATCTGCCTTCTTTAATTAAACATTAAACTAGGAAGGGATCTGCTTTGTGCCAAATCACATCTTAGATTGATCTAATTTAGTCCTTTTGACACTGAAGGGGGTAGCTCTCCAAAGGCTGAATGTAAACTTCTAGTGACACTGGAAGCAAGCAAGCCTCTATCACAAAACTATCATCTTCCACCTAAAATATTAAAGCAAGATCCCAGCCCTCATATTTTTAAGACAGTACTTGACTTATGATCACAATTAGTTGCTAAGTGCAAGATTTGTTAATACGTTTTGTCTCATTTTATGACTTTTTCTTGCCACCGTTGTTAAGTGAATCACTGCAGTTGTTAAGTTAGTAACACAGTTGTTAAGTAATGTGGCGTACCTATTGAGTTTGCATGTAAGAAGATAGGAAAAGGAGATCAAGTGCAATTGTCATAAATACGAGTCAGTTGCCAAGGGACACTGCAATTGGGACACTGCAATTGTCATAAATACGAGTCAGTTGCCAAGTGTCTAAATTTTGATCACATGACCATGATGCTGCTGCAAGGTTGTAACTGTGAAAAACAGCCTTGTCACTTTTTTCAATGCCGCTGTAACTTTGAGTGGCCACTAAATGAACTGTTGTAAATCAAGGACCACCTGAACCATACAGTAAAGGACTTTATTTTCTTTCTTTTAGCTTTGAAAACATTTGGAGTTAGATGTCATGGTTCCGATAGATGAAACTCTTCAAAAGAACTTCGAGGCACTGTTTACCGGCTTAAAGAATCTTTTATTCAAGAAACAAAGCATCGGCACTACATAGTTGAAATTAGAAACTAAATTCCCCTCCCCTGGATACAAAGTAACAGAGTGCAATTCCCTCCTCCAATAAACAGTCACAAATCACATTCCCCAAATAGCTTGAAGCACAGGTTTTCTCCCCAGCACTCCAAAACTCTATCAGATCTGGGCCCAATGTCCTTGGGTTCCCATGATTAAGTTATTGTTATGACTAGCTGGACTCTCATCCCTATTTCCCCCTCCCAGCAGCAACTAATTCTAAAAGCAATAGAGAAAATGGCCGCATTTCCATCTGTTGTCAAAGCAAGAACATCTGATGTTAGCAGCGTTGACATTAGAAATGTTTTGCTTCTCTAGACCAGGGCTTTTCAACCAGTGGTACAGGTACCACCTGTGGTACATTGGCACCTGGCAGGTGGTACGCAACCATCCTAGAAAAGTGGTAGCGGGGGAGGGGAATGAGCTGAACCAGTGGCAGCACCGCACAAGCCTGAGCGAGAGATGGCTGGAGCTGCTGGGCTGTCAGGGCTCAGCAGAAGCGCCAGGATCAGCGCTTCTTCAGGGCTGTCAGGGCTCAGTGGAAGCACCAGGATCAATGCCAGGATCAGCGCCAGGCTCCAGCTGGAGCTTGGCGCTGATCCTGGCGCTTCTGCTGAGCCCAGAAGAAGTGCCGATTAGCTGGAATGTTGCAGCACCTCCAGGGTTTTGTGATTTACATTCAGATGCTTGGCAACTGATTCATATTTATGACGGTCACAGTGTCCCAGGGTCATGTGAAGTGACCAAAACCTGCTGTAACCACCCAGCAGACGAGGGGGAATAAAAACCAAACACCCCCCACCCCACCCCTGCTGCCAATCCTCAACAGAAATGCTCACAACAATGAAAACCTCGGACAGGAGGAAGAACGCTGCCACCAGGCGGGCAGGCAGGTGTCTTGCTCGGCTGTGATTTGGGGGGCACTTTTTTCAGTGCCATTGTAACTTCGAACAGTCACTAAGCGAACTATTGTAAGTCGAGGACTACCTGTACTTTATCACTTTTTTCCTTTTTTGGGGGGGGTCATCAAGTTTTTGACACCTTGCTAGGCGACTGGTGGTACTCGGATGTTGCCATATCCTAAAATGGTACAATGGGTGAAAAGGTTGAAAAGCCCTGTTCTAGACCAGTGTTTCTCAACCTCAACAATCTGAAGGTGTCCAGACTTCAATTCCGAAAATTCTGCAATGTTGGCTTGGGAATTCTGGGAGTTGAAGTCCATATATCTTCATGTTGCTCAGGTTGAGAAACACTGTTCTAGATCTTCTGGAAAGAAGAGATGTCATGAAGGGGGCAAGAGAGAACCTGTTTTAATTTTTTAAGATGAACTTAGAGGATTTCCAGGTTGCGACACCTCGGACCTTCCCCTGATAGTCTATCAATAAAGGCATCCTGTTGTAGAATGCAATTGATAGACCACAAGTTCAACAGAGTCAGATTTTGTTAATAGTCGGATGGGACACCATCAAGAAATCTTAGGGTTGTTGGTTAAACTGGAAAGAAGATAGCAATACAGGTAGTCCTTGACTTATAACAGCTCATTTGGTGACCATTCAAAGTTACAATAGCATTGAAAAAAGTGACTTATGACCATTTTTCACACTAATGACCACTGCAGCGTTCCCATGATCACATGATCAAAATTCAGACGCCAGGCGGCTGTCTCATACTTACGTTTATGTTTATGTTTATTGTATTTATATCCCGCCCTTCTCCTTGCGGACTCAGGGCGGCTAACAGGCTGAACAAAACACATACAAAATACCAAATACTATAGTTAAAAAACATAATTAAAAGAAAATATTAATACTTGGCCTATATTTAATTTAAAATTATTTTAAAAACCCGGTTAAAAATTTCCCCTAGGCCAGTCCTGCTAGCTGAAATAGCCATGTCTTAAGGGCGCGGCGGAAGGAAGGGAGATCAGGGATCACCCTGATCTCTGG
>NW_015386401.1:815187-827711 GCF_001527695.2 Protobothrops mucrosquamatus | reverse complement strand
CACAGAGTCAAACTCCTCCCATATAATAGTCTCAAGACCTGCTCCCGTCTCCTCCCCCGGGGCCACCCAGTCGGAGTCTAAACCCTCTCGGATCCGAGCGACTTTGTCATACAGATATTGGGCAAAGTCCTCAGCCCTCCCCACCAGAGGGTCCCCCCCCTCCCCTCAACTGAAGGAGAGAGCGGGTCACCCTGAAGAGGGCGGCTGGGCGGTTATCTGATGACGCAATGAGGGTGGAGTAGTAATTAGACCTCGCCACCCTCATTGCCACAAGGTAGGATCTAACATGTATCCTTACCTGTGCTCGGTCGGATTCGGTTCGGGAAGCCCTCCAACTGCTCTCTAGGCGTCTTTTCCGGCGCTTCATCTCTCTCAGCTCCTCGGTAAACCAAGGAGCTAGTTGAGATCTGCGTCGGGTCAGAGGCCGCAACGGCACGATACTTACAATGTTTGCAGCGTCCCTGGGTCATGTGATCCTCTTCTGCAACCTTCTGACAAGCAAAATCAATAGGGAGGCCAGATTCACTTAACAACTGTGTGACTAACTTAACAACGACAGTGATTCAATTAACAACAGTGGCAAGAAAGGTGGTAAAATGGGGCAAATCTCACTTAAAAACTATCTCGCTTAGCAACAGAAATGTTGGGCTCAATTATGGGCATACATCGAAGACTATCTTATCCCAGAAGAAAGCAAACAGTGAAGCATTTTCATGAAGCAACAGGGAGGCATCCATCCAAGTTGAATTTAACTTGAAGGGATGTTTTTGTCATCATTTCAATGCAAAATACAAAGCTAACCTGAGCAAATCTCCAAAGAGTGAAACGGAATTGGAGCTTGATAAGAATGGATGGGAGACTAAGTGGAGATCCCAGGTCTATAAGCTAGATTGGAAATCTTTTTTAAAAATCCCCAAAGCAGACAGTGGTCAGAAATTTCTGTATTATTTTCCTAGAATTATGGAATTAAATTTAGCTTAGTGGAATCTTAGCAATATATATATATATATATATATATATATATATATATATATATATTGTGTGTGTGTATATATATGTGTATATATACAGATTGCTTTATATTTGGTATATATTATATAAATATACTATACTATACTGTACTGTAATGTAATGTAATGTAATGTAATGTAATGTAATGTAATATAATATAATATAATATACATATAATATACTATACTATACTATTATACTATACTATACTGTACTGTACTGTACTGTACTATACTATACTATACTATACTATACTATACTATACTATACTATACTATACTATAATACTATACTATACTATACTATACTATACTATACTATACTATACTATACTATACTATACTATAATAATATACTATACAATACAATACAATACAATACAATACAATACAATACAATACAATACAATATAATATACATATAATATAATATATATATATAATATATATATATATCTGCAAAGCTTGAAATGAGTTGCCTGGGAAAAATTGTACCAAAAAGATCAGAGATCTCGTATGTAAAGTTATTTCTCCCCCCCAATGATTACAAAAAGATTGTGCTCCATCTGGCTTCAGATCGACACAACTCTGCCTTTCTGAAAGTGGGGTGCCCCATCACCTCCAGGGGTGCCTTCCTCCCCAACTGGCTTGGCCTTTCATTGGTAGCTCAAGCTCTCCGGATCTCAAATGTGTTTGTTTTTTCCAGCCAACCCTTGAAAAACACACAACTCCGGTAGAAATGTCCATTGTCAATGGAGTGCCAATAAGGTAATTTTTCTGGCGGTTTCTTTTTTGTTTGGAAAGAAAGTTGACGGAGGGGGGAACGGCCTGCCAACAGCGGAGCTTTGCGTGGAAATTCTGGCCGGTGAAAGAAGCCGAGGCAAAGTACATTAAGTATCGAAAAGCTTGAAATTTGGATAAAGAGGGCCGAAAAATGGGCGAGAGGGAGTCAAAAGGGAGAGGAGAAGACAATGGGCGAATGAGGCCTTAGGGACTTCCTGAGAGGGTCTTAGAAATTCAAAAGAGCTACACCCTGGCCTCCGAGTGCTTGTCATTCACAGCTGCAGGACAGAGATCACCAAGCCTTGCACCAAACAATGCCGAATTGTTTCCAGAAGGTGGGAAAATTGTAGGTCTCAACGCTTCTCGCTCACACCAGCGGTTCCGCTAGTCAAACATGCGTTCCACTTGAATCAATTCTGGACACTAAGTTAGCATAATCCCCACCAGTCTTGCTATGACAACTTGAAGGAGAATTTGGAGGGGTGTGAGTGACAGCAGACGCCATACTGACAAGGCAGAAAGAGGGGAAGTTCATAGCCATCCATCCATCTACCTGACCCCCCCCTTTCCCTCCCTCTTTCTTCTTTCCTTCTTCCTCTTTCCTTCCTTCCTTCCTTCCTTCCTTCCTTCCTTCCCCTCCCCTCCTCTCTCCTTTTCTTTCTTTAATCAATAAGAATAGAACTGGAACGGACCTTGGAGGTCTTCTAGTCCAGCCCCCTGCTCGAGCAGGAGACCCTGTACCATTTCAGACAGGTGACTGTCCAGTCTTTTCTTAAAAACCTCCAGCAACGAAGCACCCACAACTTCTGTTTCATTGGTTAATTGTTCTCACTGTTAGGAAGTTTCTCCTTAATTCCTTAATTCTCCTTAATGCTTCTCTCTTGATTAGTTTTCTTTCTTTCTTTCTTTCTTTCTTTCTTTCTTTCTTTCTTTCTTTCTTTCTTTCTTTCTTTCTTTCTTTCTTTCTTTCTTTCCTAATTTTGCCCTATAAAACTGGCATATTTGGGGGAGGGGTGTCTACATTTGGAACCCAAAAATGATAAGCAGGAGTGAACTGAAGCCAATTTCAAAGTGATTTATTTTGTGGTCTCCTTATTCTCTCCCATCTAATCCCCCCTACACACACACACACACACACACACACACACACACACACATACATACATACACACTCTTCCCGGATTTACCGGTTGTTTGACAAGTGCAAATGAGAACTGACATGTTACGCCTGCCACCGGGAGCGAAGAATGCATTTCCGGGTGCGCCCTTGTGGGAAATGGCCTTGTTTTCTGCCAATCTTTTGAGCAAGGAACACGCAGTTCAGGCCGGAAGGACACGCACCTCTCCTGAAACTGAGAGAGCAGAGGTCAGAAGGCCCCCTGCGCGACAACATGGTGTGATACCTTGGAGAAATGAGAGAGAGGTCATACCCCACTGTTTGGCATACGTAGAGACAATGACATCCTTTAGTGGCCTTATTTCCTCTTCTAACAAACACACACACAGACTCACACACACACACACACATCAAAATTAGGGCCAACTCAGTAGTGAGATAGGAGGATGGCAGAAAGGAGCAGACTCCGGATTCAAGTGTCGACACCTAGGCCATGACAACATATAAAATCTTTTTGTCAGTATGATTTATGACCATAATGGGGAGACCCCATTACGGTTGTAACTTGAGGACTACCTATAGACTGGTACTATCATTTTACGTTCTTGATTCATGTGAAGCAGCCTAGAACTGCATTGGCTTTTTTTGGCAGCTGCAGCACATTGCTGGCTCATCTTTAAGTGATTGTCCGTTAGGAAACCTAGATCTCTCTCACAGTTACTATTGTTGAACCAGGTACCACCTATTCTATAACTCCGCATTTGGTTTTTCCTACATAAATGTAGGACCTTACTTTTCTCACCAGTGAACTGCATCTTACTGAATAGGGCCCAGTGCTCAAGTCTGTCAAGATCCTTCTGAATCTTGAGCCTATCTGGCAAAGTGTTTGCAGCTTCCCCCATCTAATCTGCACATTTGATGAATGTCCCTTAAATCCCCTCATCTAAGTCATTTATGAAGATGTTGAAGAGCGCTGGGCTCGAGACAGATCCTTGAGGACAAGGTTTCCAGCTTGAACAGGGGGGTTGGACTAGAAGACCTCCAAGGTCCCTTCCAACTCTGTTATTCTGCACCAATGTCGTTTATTTATTTGTTAGTTATTTATTAGATTTTTATTCTGCCTTTATTATATTTCATAAGTAACAAGGCGGCAATTATACCTAATACTTCTTCCTCCACCTGTTTTCCCTACAACAACAACAACCCTGTGTATTGGGTTAGACTGAGTCAGAGAATGACTGACCCAAAGTCACCCAGCCGGTTTTCTAAGGCAGGACTAGAACTCACCATCTCCTGGTTTCTAGGCCAGTACCTTAACTACAAGGCCAAACAGGCTCTCTTGTTCCTAGCTGAGTGCGGTTGGTTGGCCAACTGCAAATCCATCTGGATTTCTGATAAGAATCTGGTGTTCTTTTCCCAAATCAGACCTGCCTGTGTCGGCAAAACCATGAGGACTAGAACCTTAGCTTAATAATAATAATAATAAAGTTGGAAGGGACCTTGGAGGTCATCTAGTCCAACCTCCTGCTCAGGCAGGAAACCCTATACCATTTCGGACAAATGGATGTCCAGTCTCTTCTTAAAAACCTCCAGTGCTGGAGCATTCACCGCTTCTGGAGGCAGGTTGTTCCACTGGTTAATTGTTCTCACTGTCAGGAAGTTTCTCCTTAGTTCTAGGTTGCTTCTTTCCCTGATTAGTTTCCATCCGTTGCTTCTTGTCCTGCCTTCAGGCGCCTTGGAGAATAGCTTGACTCCCTCTTCTTTGTGGCAGCCCCTGAGATATTGGAACACTGCTATCATGTCTCCCCTCGTCCTTCTCTTCATTAAACTAGACATACCCAATTCCAGCAACCGTTCCTTATATGTTTTAGCCTCCACTCCCCTGATCATCTTTGTTGCTCTTCTCTGTACTCTTTCTAGAGTCTCAACATCTTTTTTACATCATGGTGACCAAAACTGGATGCAGTAGTAGTGACAGGCCACAACGTTGAAATGTCCCATGCAAAACTTTCCAAGTTCAACTAACCAGCATCTCCAGGTTGGACAGTTGTAGGAGGCACTGATGCAACCCGGCGAAGGGAAGCTTCCCATATTCCTGAGATTATGTTTCCTGCTTCCTGTTTCCAGGGCGATGGGATATTGAACCCTTGTAGACAAATACAAGCTGTCCCTCCACCTTTTTCATCTTTACAACGGATTCTGCCGTATAAACAGTGCCTTGGGCTCTTCCTAGTTGACATTCACCCAAACAGCTATTATTTAAGAGGGGGCATTATTTTTCTCTACCCCGGCCTAAGCTTGCTGTTTAAGGAAACCTTGTTAACATTTCCCAGGCATAAGTGTGTTGTCCTTTTCAGACCTCAGGTCCTTTGTCAGCATTTCTTCAACTTCACTTTCTGACCACAGGGCAGATTTTATGTAGGGCGCATATATAAATGTAAGGGGGCAGGAGCGTGTGGGCATAACCAAAGGCTCATCACGGAGTCCCTGGCGAGAGCATTTTTCTCCCCAAAGACTTAAATAACGCTGCTAATATTGAATATTCTTGCTTTGACACCTGGCCTGTCACTCCCCATTCTTTAAAAAATAAAAATTGAGGAGCTTTTTACAGGAGTCTACCAGGAGTCCTCGGCTTACGACTATTCATTTAGTGACCGTTCAAACCTATGACGGCAAAGGTGACTTACCGCTGGTCCTTGCATTTACGACCGTCCATTTGTTCACGCGTTCAGAACTCGGGAACTTGGCAACCATCATGTGTAACTTATGACAATTGCATCGTCCCAGGATCACGCGATTATGGTTTGATACAATTCCCGGAGGCTTCCTACAACAAAGTCCATGAGGAAAGTTAGATTCACTTAACAACCGTGATAAAAAAAAAAAGATCCCAAAATTGGGTGCGACTCACTTAACAACCGCATCACTTAGCGACCGAAGTTCTGGTCCCAATGGCAGTCGTAGGTCTAGGCCAGGGGTAGGCAACTTTGGCTCTTTTATGACTTGTGGACTTCAACTCCCAGAATTCCTGAGCCAGCACGGCTCAGCTTGGAAACCTCTCCCTTTCCCCTCAGCATGGCTGGCTCAGGAATTCTGGGAGTTGAAGTCCACGAGTCATAAAAGAGCCAAGGTTGCCTACCCCTGGTCTAGGACTACTGATTTGAGCAAAATTTATCTTGCTCCTGTACAGGTAGTCCTCAAAATTGAGCCCAAAATTTCTGTCACTAAGTGAGACATTTGTTAAGTGAGTTTTGCCCCATTTGGCAACCTTTCTTGACACAGTTATTAAATGAATCACTTCAGTTATTAAGTTAGTAACATACGGTCGTTAAGTGAACCTGGCTTCCCCGTTGATTTTGCTTGTCAGGAGGTCGCCAAAGTGGATCCTGTGATCCCAGGAGATTGCAACTGTCATAACGCTATGAGTCAGTTGACAAGCATCTGAATTTTGATCACATGACCGTGGGGACGCTGCAACGGTCGTAAGTGTGAAAAACGGTCCCCTTTTTTTTCAGTGCTGTTGTAACTTCGGTCACTAAATGAACGGCGGGGAAGTCAAGGACTACCTGTGGGGTTTTTGCCCTTGGTATAGCATGCCATGCTCCTTCTCCTGAGCTGATGCTTCCCATATAGGACTACAACTCCCATCACTGTCTAATACACCGCTAGGGGGCAGGACAATGCCTCTCGACAGCTGGGAGGTCGTCAGCTCAGAAAAGGAGGCTCTGAGCCGTACGCTTTTGAGTTAAGACAGACCTCTTCTCTTGCTAGTACATTGACACCTTCATAAGCGCCCAACAAATTCCTCTCGCGACGACGTTCTTATAAATTTTGCAGCCTTGATCTCTCTCCGGACAAAACCTCGTCTCCCATGTATCTTTAATATGGCTGCTTTGAGGCTTAAATCCTGGCAGATGAGACCTTGTCAGTGCATCTGAATATAGAAGATTAAACCGGGCCAATTAGGTGCAGCCCCAGGCATTGGTCCCGGGGTTGGGAATCCGTAGCCCCCACTTCTACCTCTCCAGGTAGGATATGCAAATCTTAGCGACGGAGACCCTCCAAATGTGTGATTAGCCAGCAAGCAGACAAGCATCTCTCTTTCTAGTTAGCTCTGTCTTTATCCAGAATGTTAGTTTTGGGACCCAGGGCTTCATTTGAATACTAAAGATTCTTTTCCCCCCCCAAGAAATATTCTACTCCATCCGTATCTTCTCCCAATCCAGGCAGGCCGTCAGTTTTGATCATATTCCGTTCTGTGTCGTGTTTCGGTTTTGTTTCTAGATTTGACAGCAATTCCGTAATTTTACAGATAGTCCTCGACTTACGACGACAACTGGGGCCAGAGTTTCCACTGCTCACCCAAGCGGTTGTTAAGGGTGTGTGGGTGGGTGTCCCAAAGGCGCTTTTTCAAAAGGCAACTGGACTTTTTCCCTTGAAGACGTTTCGCTTCTCATCCAAAAAGCTTCCTCGGTCCTGACTGAATGGTGGAGGATGGATTTATATTCCTTGCAGTCACGTGGTCGCCTTTTTTTTTGGCTGCAGTTGTTAAGCGAAACGCTGCCGTTGTTAAGTGGATCACGCAGTTGTTAAGCGACTGCAGTTTCCCCCCCGTTGACTTTGCTTGTCGAAAGCCAGGTTGCCCAATAATGGTCACGTGACCCTGGGATGCTGTAACTATGGTTAGTACATGGCGGTTGCCAAGCCTCTGAAATTTGTAAATATGGAGATGCTGCAATGGTTGTAAGTGTGGGGACCAGTGATAAGTAACTTTTTCCCCGCATGAACATTTTTGTCACTAAACAAATCATTGTGGGTTGATTTGTATGTGTACAGATAATACTCGGCTTATAACAGTTCATTAGTGACCGTTCAAAGTTTGTTGTTGTTAATTGCGAAGTCGTGTATGACTCATCGCGACCCCATGGACAACGTTCCTCCAGGCCTTCCTGTCCTCTACCATCTTCTGGAGTCCATTTAAGCTCACACCTACTGCTTCAGTGACTCCCTCCAGCCACCTCATCCTCTATCGTCCCCTTCTTCTATTGCCCTCAATCTTTCCCAGCATTAGGCTCTTCTCCAGTGAGTCCTTCCTTCTCATTAGGTGGCCAAAGTACTTGAGCCTCAACTTCAGGATCTGGCCTTCTAAAGAGCAGTCCGGGTTGATCTCCTCTAGGACTGACCGGTTTGAACGCCTTGCAGTCCAAGGGACTCGCAGGAGTCTTCTCCAGCACCATAGTTCAAAGGCCTCAAATCTTTGTCGCTCAGCCTTTCAAAGTTACATCACTGAAAAAAGTGACTTATGACTGTTTTTCACACTTACGACCATTGCAGCATCCCCATGGTCACATGATCAAAATTTGGATGCTTGGCACCTGATTCATATTTATGACGGTCGCAGTGTCCCGGGGGGGGTCACACGATCCCCTTTTGCGACCTTCTGACAAGCAAAGTCAATGGGAAAACCAGATTCGCTTAACAACCATGTTACTAACTTAACAACTGCAGTGACTCACTTAACAACCATGGCAAGAAAGGTTGTAATAGGGGGCAAAATTTACCTATCAACTGTCTTGCTTAGCAACAGAAATTTTAGGCTCAATTTTGGTCGTAAGTCAAGGACTACCCATACTCCTTTTCAGATTATTTTTTTAAAGTTTATGCTTTCAACTCCGCCTTCTCCAGCTTCAACATTTTTTTTTAATAGTTCTGCAAATTTTAGGTTCCACTAAACCTCCAAATTACTCCTTCTTTTGAATGACTACCAATTTTGTCTGCAAAAATCCATCTTGATCTACCTGTCAGCATGTCAGTTGCTATACGCAAAAGGAGCGGCAGAGATGAGTGAATAAGTCAATCTGGATTTTATTTGGTTTCTCATTTTTCCATTCAAACGTGAGGCCAACTCCGTGTCCATATTAATTTGACATTTTTTTTAAAGGTTCTTTCTTAATATATTTTATGAAACTAATTAAAAGAAGAAATATGCACCACCTACAAGAGTATTAATTATACCATGGAACACATAATTGAAAATATAAAGAATAAGAGAAAAATATATTATGAACACACCCAAAAAATAATATTAGCATAAATACCTTTGAGGGGATAATTTGGCTAAACCAAAACACCTTTATTTGTAATTTTGCCTAAAGTTACAGTGGCTTTGTACCTGGTTTTCCCAGCCTTGCTTGACTGTTATACATCATTTTTATGAATATACAAACTTTGTGTTACCTTTTCTCCATTTCCTTTTTGGTTTATTTTCCAAAATGTACTGAACCATTCAGAAATGCTTTTGTTGGAAGTATTTTTTGGGATACATTCACCTTCCATTAAATGATTTTTTTTCCCCCAGTCTGGCAAACAGCTTTCTCAAATTTTCCATACCCTAACCATTTGCAAGTGGCAATAACTTGGTATTTTATTCGCGGGGGAAATATGTCCCTATCAATCCAAGAACTTTCTCTGAAATCCAAGATCTTTAAATAATGAATCATATTAAAAGGAGGCCCTTGCCAAGAATGTTGATCTCATTCAGGATTTTTGGTTTATAGTTTAGGTATATGGCAGGGAGGGAAAATTATTTTAAGTCCATGTAGAAACAATCGTGTACAAGCAATCCTTTCTTTCCAGATGGCCCCCCTCCTCACCAATTTTTAACTGATTCTTTTTTTTTAATCTTAAAAAGAAAAGTTGGCGCACGGAGGGGAAGTGAACTTTGAGTTGAGCTGTCTCAATAAACCCCACTGCCAACTCTTTGAACATATTCTGGTAAGTGCATTTGGAAACAATCCTATGCAACAAGTCGCTTTATTTACACATGGCAAACTTCCAAAAGATCGACTCTATTTATAGAGAGAGAAGATGGGTGTGGAGGTTGCAGCCCAAGAGGCCTTCGGTTTAATTTTCTTTGGCAAGGAGAGAAAGACCCTAAAAATCTCCAGCCACAGTTCTGCACATCAAGGCCAGAACCTCTTGAGAATTTCTGCTATATTTTGGCAGGGCTCCATCGTGGGAATTCTCATTTGAAATATATAAACTTCTGTAGACAGTGGATGGATAGACAGAGGGATGTACAGAGGCAAGAAAGATTTGCAAGAATTGAGAAATATTGTGAATGGCGTTACGATAAACTTCGGACTATCAGATAACACAAAGTCCTCAGCTTACGTTCATTTGTCCAGCAACCGTTTCAACTTGCAATTAACTGAAGAACAGAATAACAGAGTTGGAAGGGATCTTGGAGGTCTTCTAGACCAACTCCTGCTCAGGCAGGACACCATATAACATTTCAGACAAATGGTTGTCCAGTCTCTTTCAGTATTGGAGCATCCACAACATCTGGAGGCAAGTCGTTCCACTGATTGATTGTTTTGTCAGGAAGTTTCTCCTTAGTTCTAGGCTGGTTCTCTCCTTGCTTAGTTTCCATCCATTGCTTCTTGTCCTGCCTTTGGGAACTTTGGAGAATAGCTCGACTCCCTCTTCTTTGTGGCAGTCCCTCAAATATTGGGGCTATCATGTCACCCCTAGTCCTTTTTTCATTAAACTAGACATACCCAACTCTAGCAACTATTCTTTATGTTTTAGCTTCTAGTTCATGGGGAAGACAGAACTTCTGGGTATGTGAGATCCTCGCTTAATGATGGCAACTGAGACTGCCACAACATTGCTAAGTAGAGTGGTTATGTGATATTTTACTTTACGACCATGTTGCTTAGCAATGGCAATTTCAATCCCAAATGCTGTTATTAGCTGAGGACTACCTGTATCCGAACAAGGTAATGCAAGACACAGACAATTGAAAAGTAGGACAAGTGGAGGAAGTGGAGACACAGTGTTTAATTTTCTTGGCATCACAACAACAGTTACAGCGAAGAATGGCAAATTCTTTTTTGCAAATTGCAAAAAAAGCATACTTGAATATGAAATTATTTTTTCCAGCATCAGAAAGACGGGCTTTTTCTAGTGCAATATTTTTTCATGGAATCTTCCTTTTCGGGAACATACGCTAGCGACACGCTTTTCAAATTCCATCATGGAAAGGTAGGTCAAGTTGTGCGATGTACAGACTACAATGATCTTAGATCTGAAGGGTGTGGATTGAAGCTGATGGTTAGAATCAGGGAATAAATTAAATAACTCTAGGCTGTCGAGTCTTTCAACAGACGATGGGGGAAAAAAAAGAGCAGACAATTTACAAAGTCACAATGCATGAAAGTTTGAATGACTGCTGTTGTGAAAAGAGTCCAAAGCAAAAACACGCACTCAGAAAACCGGACAATATTTAATTTTAAGGCAATGTCTTCTGGATAGAGGACATGAAGGCAAAAATGAGGATGTCTCTGGTAACCCTCTGTAAATTAAAGTTAAATAGTTCCCTGCCCCCCATTAAATCATTTGCCTTTTGTTATTTTGCTTGCTACATCTTAATGTTTCCTTGTACTTTGAAAAGAGATGTTTGCCCTGTAAATGTGGCAGTAAAATACACTGAATCATTAGGTTGGAGATTGTCAGTCATCCAGGTCATGGTTGTCCCAAAGGTGCTGTTCAAAAGGCAATTAAACTTTCTTGTTTTTTTCCTTGAAAACTGAATTGAACTGAAGAAGCTTCTTTGAGATTAGGTTGGAAAGGATATTGGAGGTTTTCTAATCTACCTGATTGGTCAGGGCAGAATTTAGTTTTTCCTAGACAATTTAACAGACTAACAGAATAACAGTTGGAAGGGACCTTGGAGGTCTTCTAGTCCAACCCCCTGATCAATCAGGAAACCACAAAGAAGAGGGTGTCAAGCTATATTCCAAGGCGCCTGAAGGCAGGACAAGAAGCAACGGGTGGAAACTAAGCAAGGAGAGAAGCAACACAAAACCACGCACCCTCCAGCACACAAAACCACGCACCCTCCGGTCGGCGGAAAAAACCTCTCCTCACAGAATCGGTCCCTGGTGCCCAAAAGGTTGGGGATCTCTGGATTAGAAGATTAGCACTATGTCTCCCTTGCTGGCTGGGGAATTCTGGGGATTGCAGTCCATGCATTTTCAAGTTGCCAAGGCTGAGAAACACTGTACTAAAAACCAGTTCTTTCCACCCCTTTTCATAGGACCATCTCCGTTATTCTTTTCTGCACTTTTTTTTTCTAGTTCTTCATCGTCCTGGTATTGAGGTGGGTCAAATTGATCAAAACTCAAATGCTTGGCAACTGATTCATATTTATGACGGTTGCAGTATCCTGGGGTCACGTGATCACCTTTTGTGACCTTCTGACAAGCAAAGCTATTTTCCAAGGCGCCTGAAGGCAGGACAAGAAGCAACGGATGGAAACTAATCAAGGAGAGAAGCAACCTAGAACTAAGGAGAAACTTCCTGACAGTTAGAACAATTAACCAGTGGAACAACCTGCCTCCAGAAACTGTGAGTGCTCCAACACTGGAAGTTTTTAAGAAGAGACTGGACAGCCATTTGTCTGAAATGGTATAGGGTTTCCTGCCTGAGCAGGGGGTTGGACTAGATGACCTCCAAGGTCCCTTCCAACTTTATTATTATTATTATTATTATTATTATTATTATTATTATTATTATTATTATTATTATTATTATTATTATTATTATTATTA
>NW_015386401.1:807487-815087 GCF_001527695.2 Protobothrops mucrosquamatus | reverse complement strand
GTCAATGGGGAGGCCAGATTCGTTTAACAACCGTGTTTCTAACTTAAGAACGTCAGCGATTCACTTAACCACTGTGGCAAGAAAAGTTGTAAACTGGGGCAAAACTCAGTTAACAAATGGCTCACTTAGCAACAGAAATTTTGGGGCTCAATTAAGGTCACGAGTCGAGGACCACCTGTATACATTAGGATCCCAGCATTTCAAAAACATTGCAATTCCCTTTGTTTTACGATTGTAGGGCAAATTTTTTGGGGGGAACAGTTTACTCTTGTGCAGGTTTCAGAACCTCCTGGGGCTATTAAAGAAATGAGCAGAAGACTAGGTTTTAATCCTTTTATTCCAGCTTTTCCGTTATTAATATTTTTTTGATAACCGTTAATACTGCATTTGGCTTTAAAAGGTGCATTAACCCGCTGTGGCCTGTAGGGGGAGGAATAGACATGCGTTGAGAAAGAATGAAGCGCTTATTTTTGTAGCAAAATTAACATCACGGTTCTACGAGGCAATTAAACAGAGGTTAAGAAATTATTGTGAGCAATTTAAATTAATGACCTTAACAGAGGTGAGTGGACGTGGTGTGATCAAATACAAAGGTTTTTTTTTATGACAAAAACAAAATCAACTTTTTGTTTTTTAAAAAAAGTGGCTGTCTGAGGAGACCGTTCAGTTGGTTCTTACAACAGTCAACTTTGATTTTTTCCCCTATCTGTAAATTAAGTCTACAACGTGAAATAATTGGAACAATTAATGCAAACTCATTTATTAGATTAGCAGTGCAAGTTTGTTGCCGAGTTCTCTCAGTCGTAAATCCTGGAGTTCAATGGAGTTTACCCAGAAGTAGGTAAACACAGGATGCGAGTAAATCAATCAATTTTTATTATGGTCACAGTCCAGCATTGAGATGGGAATAAAGATTGTTAGGGGGGAAAAATGTAGCTCTAGCACTTTGGATACCATATTGAAGGAGTCACTTCTTTGCACAACAGCCTTGGTGACACATTTGCTCCGTATTTCTATTAAAATTGGATTAAATCCCCTGGAAAGCTGTTTTAGAGTGAATTAAATCAGTGTTTCTCAACTTCGGCAACTTTCAGATGGGTGGACTTCAACTCCCAGAATTCCCCAGCAAACAATGGGAGTTGAAGTCCACCCGTCTGAAAGTTGCCAACATTGAGAAACACAGAATTAAATAAATCAAAGTTCAAGTCGCTATATAAAAAATCTCTTAGACTGATTTATGTATTAAATTTATGTATTTAATTGTATTTATTTTTTATAGTATTTTATGTACTGTAACTTTTTCACCAAGTGCCTCTGGTTTGCACTGCAGGTTGCTTTAGTTGAGGTTTTTTTTCCCCCCTCTCCTACTAGATTTGACAATTATCTGGTATAATTGTTTAACTGTTATGTTCATGTGCCACTTGATATATTTGGTAGCTTTCTAAATGTTGTGCGGTGGGTTTTTTTTGTTCTTGGTTTATTGTTTGTTTCCACTGCACAGGTGGTCCTCAACGTATGGCCACAATTGAGCCCAGAATTTCTCTCACTAAGCAAGGCAGCTGTTAAGTGAGCTGCACCCCATTTTGTAACCTGTTTTCCCATAGTTAAGCAAATCACTGCAGTTGTTAAATGATCTTGCTTGTCAGAAGCTGGCTGGGAAGATTACAAATGGTTACAAATTTTGGAAATATTCTACCCGTATCAGCAATTTCTTTGGATTTTTCTAGGAAAGAAGAAAATGTCAAATAATTTCTCAAAATGGCTTTTCTGGAAAACTTTTTCCCAAGGGCCCAGTGCTCTTCAACATCTTCATCAACGATTTGGACGAGGGGATAGATGGGGAATTCATCAAATTTCCAGACGACACCAAGCTGGCAGGAATAGCCAACACTCCAGAAGACAGGCTTAAGATACAGAAGGATCTGGACAGACTTGAACACTGGGCGCTATCTAACAAAATGAAATTCAATGGTGAAAAAAGCAAGGTTCTACATTTAGGCAAGAAAAACCAAATGTACAGGTATAGAAGGTGGTACCTTGCTCAATAGTAGCAACTGTGAGAAGGATCTCGGAGTCTTAGTGGACAATCACTTAAATGTGAGCCAGCTGTGTGCTGCAGCTGCCAAAAAAGCGAACACAGTGCCAGGCTGCATTAACAGAGGTATGGAATCAAGATCACGTGAAGTGTTAATACCACTTTACAATGCCTTGGTAAGGCCACACTTGGAATACTGCATCCAGTTTTGGTCACCACGATGTAAAAAAGATGTTGAGACTCTAGAAATAGTGCAGAGAAGAGCAACAAAGATGACCAGGGGACTGGAGGCTAAAACATACAAGGAACGGTTACTGGAATTTGGAATGTCTGGTTTAATGAAGAGAAGGACGAGGGGGTGACATGATAGCAGTCTTACAATATCTCAGGGGCTGCCACAAGGAAGAGGGAGTCAAGCTATTCTCCAAAGCGCCTGGAGGCAGGACAAGAAACAACGGGTGGAAACTAATCAAAGAGAGAAGCAACCTAGAACTAAGGAGAAACTTCCTGACGGTGAGGACAATTAACCAGTGGAACAACCTGCCTCCAGAAGCGGTGAATGCTCCAACACTGGAAGTTTTTAAGAAGAGACTGGACAGCCATTTGTCTGAAATGGTATAGGGTTTCCTGCCTGAGCAGGGGGCTGGACTAGATGACCTCCAAGGTCCCTTCCAACTTTTATTATTATTATTATTATTATTATTATTATTGTTGTTGTTGTTGTTGTTGTTTTTGTTGTTTTTCTAAAATTGTCACTGAGGTTTTTCCTAAAAATGTCACCGAGTGGTTGAAAATGCTCACCAAACAGCTGAATGATCATGCAATAAAAGATAGCTCCCATCCACCCTGAGGTCATGATATTTTACCAAGAGAATGTCTCCAAATTTTTCCTCCTCCTTAAAAAATAACGTTTCTGAAGTCCACACGCTTTCATCAAAATAAAGAAGAACTGGTCAGCACAGAGGAAAAAAAATGACAGGAGATTTTGATCTCCGTTAAGCGATTGATCCCTGGATATGATTGTCGGAAAGCTGCTGAGATGGAAAATGGATAAGATGAGGTCATCTGTAGCAGTGCTTGTCAACCTTGGCAACTTTAAGACGTGTGGACTTCAATTCCCAGAAAGCAAAGCTGGCTGGGGAATTCTGGGAGTTGATGTGTGCACATCTTAAAAATTGTCAAGATTGAAAAACACTCATCTGGAAGAATAATACTTGTGAATGAGAACGTCATCTATTGTTTTCTAAGACAATTGACAGTTTCACCCTAAAGGTATCCAATTCAATTCAGAATAGAGCTGGAAGGGATCTTGGAGGTCTTCTAGTCCAACCCCCTGCTGAAGCAGGAGACCCTCTACCATTTTAGACAAGTGGCTGTCGAGTCTCTTCTTAAAAACCTCCAGTGAGGAAGCACTCACAACTTTTGAAGGCAGGCTGTTCCACTGGTTAATTGTTTGCATTATTAGGAAGTTTCTCCTTAATCCCAGGTTGCTTCTCTCCTTGATTAATCTATTGCTTCTTCTCTGGTGCTTTGGAAAATAAGTTATAATAATAATAATAAAAGTTGGAAGGGACCTTGGAGGTCATCTAGTGCAACCCCTTGCTCAGGCAGGAAACCTTATACCATTTCAGACAAATGGCTGTTCAGTCTCTTCTTAAAAACTTCCAGTGTTGGAGCACTCACCGCTTCCAGAGGCAGGTTGTTCCACTGATTAATTGTTCTAACTTTCAGGAAGTTTCTCCTTAGTTCTAGGTTGCTTCTCTCCTTGATTAGTTTCCATCCGTTGCTTCTTGTCCTGCTTTCAGGAGCTTTGGAGAATAGCTTGACTCCCTCTTCTTTGGGGCAGCCCCTGAGATATTGGAACACGGCTATCATGTCCCCCCTCGTCCTTCTCTTCATTAAACTTCATTAAACCCTCTTCTTTGTGGCAGCCCCTCAAGTACTGGAACACTGCTACCATGTCATCCCCAGTCCTTCTTTTCTCTAGACTGGCCATACCCAAATCCTGCAACCGTTCTTCATATATTTTAGTCTCCAGGCCTTTAATCATCTTAGTTGCTCTTCTCTGCACTTTTTTTTGTAACATGGTGACCAAAACTGGATGCACTATTCCAGGTGTGGCCTTACTAAGCGGTACTAATACTTCACGGATCCAAGGATCTTTTCCCTATCTTCGGATGGACGGCCTAGCTGGCAAGGCTGAAGCCATCCGCGATCCGTTCAAACCTTCGCAAGAGCGGAGAGCCACAGAGAGAAAGCGAGGTGGCTTGGCCCATTTTGACCGTCTGCTGTTTTGCAGAATTGGCAGTCCGCCCTCGACAGATTTCCCTTAAGAAATGATCCTCTTTCTTGGCACCATGCAAACGTCGCCGTCAATGCCTCATTTGCCACAGAAGCGCTCAAGCTTTCGGCCCATTAATTGGTCCAGTTCTCATGTCTCTTGTTTGCCTTGTTTGGGTACAAATCCTTCTATTATAGCTAATCATATCTAACACTTCACTCAACTCCCCCCCCTCCCTTGCAGATTTCCTTTGCTGTTGTTTTTGGGTGGTTTTTTTGCAGTTTCTCACTTTCGCCGGCTTCTGTTTGGGACTTGCTCCGGAAAGGAAGAGGAGAAACTAATTAAAAACGGACTACGTTGGAAGCTTTGGAGCGTGTTTGGTAGCAAACGACAAACGCCTCGTGGCGAGGAAAAATCAATTTTACAGTTACGGGAGCAGAATGAATGGTCCTGGTGCATTAAGGATGTGGTGGGGGGGGGGAGAAGGGAAATCAGGAAGTGAGGGGGTGAGAGAGATGTTGATGTGTCAAGAGGCGGGAAACAGGAGACAACTGTGTTGAATCCGTAAGTTCGTGAAGAAGAAGCGGTGTAGCGTGAGGAACTGCTTTGGAAGCGAAGGTTTGGTTGCAGGATCGGGCCCTTCATCGGCCACTGCCTTCGGTGGGTGTAATGGGCAGTAGGAATGACCTTGGGGAGCCACCAGCAAGAAAACAGTCAGATAAAAGAGTTTGGAACCCAGACAGAAATGCACACGTAATCCTTGACTTACGACCAAAATGGGGACCAGAATTTCCACTGCTAAACAAGCAGTTAAATGAGTCGTGGCTCAGAAAACCACACCTGCGTCAACACTGCCATGGCAAGCCACTGGTATAAAACAGAAAGGACAGCCTAGCACTTTCTAGCACTGATGGTGCTACTTAGTTGGGTCATGAGATGTCTGAAAGGACACAAACAAGCTCAGAGAGCATCAGGAATAACCTCCTCCTCCTTCAACCTCACTCCCTTTTAGCACTGATGCTGCTACTTAGCTGGGTCATGAGATGTCTGAAAGGACACAACCAAGCTCAGAGAGCACCGAGAACTCCACCATTCAACCCTGGGTTACAAATACAGGTAGTCCTCAACATACAACAGTTCATTTAGTGACCGCTCAAAGTTACAACGGCACTGAAAAAGTGACTTAGGACTGTTTTTCACATGACCGTCGCAGTATCCTCATGGTCATGGGATCAAACTTCAGACTCTTGGCAACTGACTCATATTTACAATGGCTGCAGTGTCCCGAGGTCATGTGATCCCCTTTTGCGACCTTTTGATAAGCAAAGTCAATGGGGAAGCCAGATTCACTTAATAACTGTGTTACTTAACTTCACAACTGCAGTGGGTCAGCTCTGCAATGAGCATGGCTGCAGCCATCTTTTCTTCTCATTCTAGGTTGCCACCTAGAATGGAGGGGGGTTGTTGCCCAGGTGCTTCGTTGGTCAAAATAATCTTCTGTCCCGTGGGAACCAAGGTCATCTGCTGCTCCCGCGACTGGGACTGCACGTTGCATAAAAAGCCCACCAAATAATCATACTGGGGAATGTAGTCTGCTTGCATAGTTCTGTGGGTGGGACATTTAACTTTGTAATTGGGCAATTGTTAATTGTGTATTCAGACTTGGTTTCACTTTTTGACTGTGCCGATAATTTGTAACTAATAAACATGTTCTTTGAGGTATTTTCAAGCCTCCGAGTTCTGCTTTATTCGGCTCTGTCGGAAACATCACAGAGCGATTCACTTTAACAACTGCGGCAAGCAAGGTTGAAAAATGGTGCAAAACTCCCTTATCAACAGTCTCGCTTAGCAACAGAAATTTGGGGCTTAATTGTGGTCGTAAGTTGAGGACTACCTGTATCTTCTCTATTGTCTTTAATAGAATAAGAGTTAGAAGGGACCTTGGAGGTCTTCTAGTCCAACCCTCTGCTCAAGCAGGAAACCCTCTACCATTTCAGACAAATGGCTGTCCAATCTCTTCTTAAAAGCCTCCAGTGTTGGAGCACCTTCAACTGGAGGTTAAAAGCCTCCAATTGTTGGGGCACCCACAATTAATGGTTCCACTAATTATCTGTTCCAATTAATGGTTCCACTAATTAATAATAATAATAATAATAATAATAATAATAATAATAATAATAATAATAATAATAATAATAATAATAATAATAATAATAAAGTTGGAAGGGACCTTGGAGGTCATCGAGTCCAACCCCCTGCTCAGGCAGGAAACCCTATACCATTTCAGACAAATGGCTGTCCAGTCTCTTCTTAAAAACTTCCAGTGTTGGAACATTCACCGCTTCTGGAGGCAGGTCGTTCCACTGGTTAATTGTTCTAACTGTCAGGAAGTTTCTCCTCAGTTCCAGGTTGCTTCTCTCCTTGATTAGTTTCCATCCGTTGCTTCTTGTCCTGCCTTCAGGTGCTTTGGAAAATAGCTTGACTCCCTCTTCTTTGTGGCAGCCCCTGAGATATTGGAAGACTGCTATCATGTCCCCCCTCGTCCTTCTCTTCATTAAACTAGACATACCCAATTCCAGCAGCCTTTCCTTATATGTTTTAGCCTCCAGTCCCCTAATCATCTTTGTTGCTCTTCTCTGTACTCTTTCTAGAATCTCAGCATCTTTTTTAAATCGTGGTGACCAAAACTGTTCTAACTGTTTAGGAAATTTGCTTAGTTCTGACACATCTTTATGATGCTTAGACTTCAGCTCCCAGCATGATGGCTGGGGAATTCTGGGAGCTGAAGTCCACCCACCTTAAAGCTGCTAAGATTGAGACACCCTGGGACTCTAAAAAGTAACAGAGCTGGAAGGGACCTTGGAGATCATCCAGTCCGAGCCCCCTGCGATACTATTTCTGTAAAATGGCTGTCCAGTCTCTTCTTAAAAGCCACCGGTGATGGGGCACCCACAAACGAGCAACCGAGGAAGGTGGAAGGACGGCATCTCCCGCAGAAAGGAAACCCAGAAATCCTTCATGCAAGCGGGAATAAACAGAATTCAAAGCCGTTTCCTCATTCAAACGAGCGAGCGTGTCTCTCCTCCGACATCTGGGGGGTGGGGGGGGGAGAGATTCTGCCCTCTTTGTTTCCCACCTTGGAAATGCATCTACTTATTTCACATCAAAAAGAAAACTTGTCTGTATTGATTAGCGCGTGACCGTTTGATGTTCACTCCGGCCTCAGTCACGGGGACCTTTTCCTCCGTGGGGGAATCCCAGATATTCCTGATCGGGGGGGGGGG
>NW_015386401.1:786477-806519 GCF_001527695.2 Protobothrops mucrosquamatus | reverse complement strand
AGAGAGAGAGAGAGAGAGAGAGAGAGAGAGAGAGAGAGAGAGAGAGAGAGAGAGAGAGAGATTGGACAGAGTTAAGCAAATAGATTTATCATATTATTTAAGCAAATAGATTTATCATGTTGCTATTCAGGCCTGCCTCTCTCTTTCTCTCTCTCCCTCCCTCCCTCCCTCCTGTGCAAATCTCATGAACCTGATTTTTGTCAAACCTGAATTGACAAAAAATGTCCCCTGAAATTGCTACCTCTTTGGAGGCCTGTTTCTTCCCCTATTATATATTTTTGTTTGGCAAACGGATCTCCTGAGCAGGAGGAATTTTACCGGTCCTTCTAAATCTGTGCATTTCTGGTTAGGCCTCCCTTATAAATGTCTCTAGTACACTGAAAGAACTCACCTGCCACTGGAAAACTGCTTTGCAGAATTCAGGGAAGCACTGATTTCAAGCAATTGACTTCATTTTGCAAGATGGCAAAATGTGGAGAAGAACCCTCCAACAACCGGACAAGATTGAACAGAGTATTATCGAGTTTTGTTTTGCCTCGCTGGTAAAAAAAAAATAAATATGACACACCAATCCAAGCTAAACAACTTTCATCCTCATGCCTGTCTCTGGGTTTGCTGATGACTGATGGATCACACAGAGCAGATTGGAACTGGTGACAGAACCTACCAGAGATATTTTGGAGTCGAACGGTAAATGACATCCTTTCCCATACAAGATATGCTTATTGGTGGATTTAAAAGGCTTCCATCCTCCTGTCTATCTCCAGAGGGGGTTTGGGTGATCCTTGATAAAAAGGAGGAAGACAGAATAGCAGCGGTGAAAGTCAGCACGATATACTGAAATAACATTTGGGGCATCAACTTGGCAGCAGAATAGTGTGGCACAAATGGAGATAATAACAATGATAATAATAACAATCGGTAGGAGAGCATTCTTGTAGTTCAGTTGAATTGTGGGGTCCTTGGTGCTCGCTGAGCTTGGTTCTTTTCTTGCAGACGTTTCATGACCCAACTAGATGACATCATCAGTGCTAGAAGGAGAGGCGTTTGAGAGAGGAGAAGGAGGAGGAGGAGGAGGAGGAGGAGGAGGAGGACTGTGGGGTCCTTGGTGCTCTCTGAGCTTGATTGTTTTCTTTCAGACATTTCATGACCCAACTACGGTAGGTAAGATCTTCCATGTCAGAAAGAAGTGCTCTTGGGGGTTCCTTGAATACCGCAATCAAGGAACTACTAACTCAAATAACCAACAGTAGACTACAGTCCAATCAAGAAACACTCCCACCAACACTGACAGGGCAAGCCACTTGTAGATCAACAAAGAGTAAACGCCACTCCCTTCTAGCACTGATGATGTTACCTAGTTGGGTCATAAAACGTCTTCAAGAAAACAACCAAGCTCAGAGAGTACCTTAACAACAATCACCATTGTGATGATGATGAGGCTTGCAGCTTGATAAGAGAAGAGCTCCCTGAGGGGAAAAAAGGGGGGGGGCTTCCCAAAGAGCCGTTTGGAAGTGGAGGTAGTTCTTGAGCTTTGATGCCAACACCAAGGCCCCAAATTCCTAATCCCAATCAGGAAGAAGCTGAAAATAGCTGCGTCATACGAAGGCCCTCAAAGCCTGTCAGTAGCAGCCTTTTTCAACCCTAAAGGCAATTCTTTAAATCCGGGGTCTTCAAACCTGGCCCTTTTATGACTTGTGGACTTCAACTCCCAGAATTCCTTAGCCAGGCACGCTGGCTGAGGAATTCTGGGAGCTGAAGTCCGCAAGTCATAAAAGGGCCAAGTTTGAAGACCCCTGCTTTAAATAATCCTGACCCTATTCTCAACTGTGCGTGTTCAGACATTTCCAGGCTCAGAAAAAACAAGTTAAAACTTTTGTTCAGAACCCTTGATCAAGAGGCAAATCTCTAGAGCCGTGTTGCTCAGTCTTGGCAGCTCTAAGACACCTGGACTTCAATTCCCAGAATTCCCCAGCCAGCTGGCTGGCTGGGTAATTCTGGGAGTTGAAGTCTAGATGCCTTATAGTTACTAAAGTTGAGCAACGCTGATCCAGTGATGCAATAGGGACACCAGAATATGCCAGATGCTTCTGGTGGTTGAATTATGCAGGAGATTAATATTAAAATTATTGGATTTTCTTTTTTACAGGTAGTTCTCGACTTCCAACCAGAGTTGAGCCCAAGATTTCTGTTGCTAAGTAAGACATTTGTTAAGTGAACTTAAGTTAGTAACAACGGTTTTAAAGTGAATCGGGCTTCCCCACTGCCTTTGCTTGTCAGAAGGTCGCAAAAGGGGGTCACATGGCCCTGGGATACTGCAACGGTCATAAATATGAGCCAGTTGCCAACCGTCTGAATTTTGATCACGTGACCATCAGGATGTTGCAACGGTCGCAAGTGCGAACAATGGTCATGTCCCTTTTTCAGCTCTGTTGGAACTTCGATTAGTCACTAAATGAATTGTAAGTCGAGGACTTCCTGCATTCGCCCTGGTGGCGCAGTGGTTAGAATGCAGTATTGCAGGCTAATTCTGCTGACTGCCGGCTGCCAGCAATTCGGCAGTTCGATCCTGACTGGCTCAAGGTTGACTCAGCCTTCCATCCTTCTGAGGTCAGTAAAATGAGGACCCAGATTGTTGGGGGCAACAGGCTGACTCTGTAAACCGCTTAGAGAGGGCCGCAAAGCACTGTGAAGTGGTATATAAGTCTAAGTGCTATTAATATTAGATATTAGATAACCTTTATTGTCATTTTTTTCCTGTGGGCACAATGGTGCACATTAAAAATGAAATTTAGTTGCTTGCTCTCAATGTGTACACATACATAACACACATTTAAAAACATACTACGTACAACATATGTATAGACCTACACCCTTACTTATAAGTTCAGGCGACTGGAGGCTAAAGCATATAAGGAAAGGCTGCTGGAACTGGGTATGTCTAGTTTAATGAAGAGAAGGACGAGGGGGGACATGATAGCAGTCTTCCAATATCTCAGGGGCTGCCACAAAGAAGAGGGAGTCAAGCTATTTTCCAAGGCGCCTGAAGGCAGGACAAGAAGCAACGGATGGAAACTAATCAAGGAGAGAAGCAACCTAGAACTAAGGAGAACCTTCCTGACAGAACAGTTAACCAGTGGAACAACCTGCCTCCAGAAGCAGTGAATACTCCAACACTGGAAGTTTTTAAGAAGAGACTGGACAGCCATTTGTCTGAAATGGTATAGGGTTTCCTGCCTGAGCAGGGGGTTGGACTGGATGACCTCCAATTATTATTATTATTATTATTATTATTATTATTATTATTATTATTATTATTATTATTATTATTATTATTATTATTAACATAAATATTGATCACTGTCCATCTTGAATACATAACGGAAGGAGGAAGCTTGAGAGTTCACAAGGTTAATACTGTATGGAACAAAACTGGGACTGAATCTGGATGTTCTGCTACGGATACCACGGAGCCTCCTCCCAGAAGGTAACAAGGAAAACAGGTCATGGAGAGGATGTGTGGTGTCCCAGACAATCTTGCGGACCCTGCTCAAGCAATGCTTATCTGCCATGTCCTGGATGGAAGGGAGGGAACTGCCAATGATCTTTTCTGCTGTCCTCACCACTCTCTGCACCGCCTTCCTGTCTGAAGCAGTTGCTATTCTTGCTATTATTGTTGTCTTGTAAAGCTCCCAGATTCTATGAGTTTGGAGCATCCTGTCTTGACCCACTAATCCTTTTCCAAGCCAAAATATTCGTGCAGTGCTCCACTTTAGTCGCGTATGTTTTTTTAGCACCCTAGACCAGGGCTTTTCAACCAGTGATACGGGTACCACCTGTGGTACATTGGCACCTGGCAGGTGGTACGCAACCATCCTTGAAAAGTAGCGGGGAAGGGAATGAGCTGAACCGGTGGCAGCAGGGCTGCCAGGATCAGTGCCAGGCTCCAGCTGGATCTCGGCGCTGATCCTGGTGCTTCTGCTGAGCCCTGAAGAAGCACCAATCAGCTGGAAAGCAGCACTGATCCTGGTGCTTCTGCTGAGCCCAGAAGAAGCACCGATCAGCTGGAATGTTGCAGCATCTCCAGGGTCTTGTGATTTACATTCCGATGCTTGGCAACTGATTCATATTTATGACGGTCACAGTGTCCCAGGGTCATGTGAAGTGACCAAAACCTGCTGCAACCACCCAACAGACGAGGGGGAATAAAAACCAAACACCCCCCCACCCCACCCCCACTGCCAATCCTCAACAGAAATGCTCACAACAATGAAAACCTCGGACAGGAGGAAGAGCGCCGCCGGGCGGGCAGGCAGGTGTCTTGCTCGGCTGTGGCTTGGGGGGCACTTTTTTCAGTGCCATTGTAACTTTGAAAAGTCACTAAGCGAACTGTTGTAAGTCGAGGATTACCTGTACTTTATCACTTTTTCCCTTTTTTTTTTTTTTTGGTCATCAAGTTTTTGACACCTTGCTAGGCGACTGGTGGTACTCGCATGTTGCCATATCCTAAAAGTGGTACAGTGGGTGAAAAGGTTGAAAAGCCCTGCCCTAGACAGACCATTTCTCAAGATGTAATAATTTGAAGCCCTCTTGTGATATTCCCATCCTCTCCCGGAGGTATCTATCACATTACCTACGATGCTGTAAAAAAGATGGCAAACTCGGGAGAAGTTGATCATAAATATGTCCCCGAAATACCACAGAGGGTAAAAAAAAAAAAAATCAAGATGGTCGCTGTGACTACGTAATCAGTTATCCATTCCCTTTTTACGTGCAACACAAAGTTGAAGCTGCAGAAAGAGATGGAAAAAATGTTACTTTTCCCCTCATTATTTCATGTTCTCTGGATAAAACATCTCACGTGGGACTCTGGGGGACCGTTATTCAGTGTAATTTTTATCAAGCTGAACAGTGGAATTACTAGATTTTTTAAAGATTCAGGGACAAAAACCAGGGATTTGCTTGGAAAACAAAATCCTGAATATAACTAATTTACATGCACACATGCAAAATCGGACATGATTAGTGTGAATTTAAATTTTACAACAGACAAGCCGAACCAATTAGTTTTGTCCTTTGTAAATTTACTGCAGCCTTTTCTCCAGGAACTTAAAAAGATGTTTGCAACAATTTTAGTTTGCACCTCAAGCGATGTCAGCATCTCCAAACGGAGTGAATTTCCACGGGTCTCCAACAGAAGTCCTTCTCCAACACATGATTTATTATATAAAATAATTATCTAACTTGTTCCGGTGTGGATCATTATCCATTCATTTACAGGTAGTCCTCAATTTACGACCACAATTGGGACTAGATTCCATTGTTAAGAAAGATGGTTGTTATGTCGCACCTTATTTTATGACTTTTTTGCCACCACTGTTAAGCGAATCATTGTAGTTAAGTGTATCATGTGGTTGTTAAACAAATCCAGATTTCCCCATTGACTTTGCTTGTCGGAAGACAGCTAGGAAGGTCAAAAATGACGGTCAGATAGCCCCAGGATGCTGCAACTGTTGTAAATACATACTAGTTACCAAGTCCCTGAATTTTGATCACGTGATTCTGAGGCTACTGCAGTGGTCACGAGTGTGAGGACCAGTCAAAAGTCACCTTTTCAGTGCAGTTGTAAATTCTAATGGACACTAAATGGATGGTTTTAAGCCGAGGACTACCTATATTCATTCCTTCATTATGATTCCTTCTGATGCCCTTTCTGTAATAATAATAATAATAAAGTTGGAAGGGACCTTGGAGGTCATCTAGTCCAACCCCCTGCTCAGGCAGGAAACCCTATACCGTTTCAGACAAATGGCTGTCCAGTCTCTTCTTAAAAACTCCCAGTGTTGGAGCATTCACAGCTTCTGGAGGCAGGTTGTTCCACTGGTTAATTGTTCTAACTGTCAGGAAGTTTCTCCTTAGTTCTAGGTTGCTTCTCTCCTTGCTTAGTTTCCATCCATTGCTTCTTGTCCTGCCTTCAGGCGTCTTGGAAAATAGCTTGACTCCCTCTCCTTTGGGGCAGCCCCTGAGATATTGGAACACTGCTATCACGTCCCCCCTCGTCCTTCTCTTCATTAAACTAGACATACCCAATTCCAGCAACCGTTCCTTATATGTTTTAGCCTCCAGTCCCCTGATCATCTTTGTTGCTCTTCTCTGCACTCTTTCTAGAGTCTCAACATCTTTTTTACATCGTGGTGACCAAAACTGGATGCCGTATTCCAAGTGTGGCCTTACCAAGGCGTTGTAAAGTGGTATTAACACTTCACCTGATCATGATTCTATCCCTCTGTTAATGCAGCCTAGCACTGTGTTGGCTTTTTTGGCAGCTGCAGCACACGGCTGGCTCACATTTAAGTGATTGTCCACTAGGACTCCAAGATCCCTCTCACAGTTGTTACAGTTTCTCCAGCCTTTAAATCTCCAGACTAATTCAGGTTGCAGCTTCCAGAATTCTCCAGGTGAAGGGCTCCAGGTTGGAGAAGGCTGGTCTATCCTTCTGCTCTAACTTGGATAGAAATACAGATAGTCCTCAACTTACAACGGTCATTTAGTGACCATTCCAAGTTACAACAGGACTGAAAAAAAGTGACTTATGACCATTTTTCACACTTACGACCATTGCAGCATTCCCGTGGTCACGTGATCAAAATTCGGACGCTTGGCAATTGACTCGTACTTATGACGGTCGCAGTGTCCCGGGGTCACGTGTTCCCCTTCTGCGACCTTCTGACAAGCAAAATCAACGGGGAAGCCGGATTCACTTCATAGCAACTTGACTAATTTTAACAGCTGCAGTGATTCACTTAACAACTGTGGCAAGAAAGGTTGTAAAACGGGGCAGACTCACATTAAGCAATGTTTCACTTAGCAACAGAAATGTTGGGCTCCATTGTGGTCCTAAGTCAAGGACTCCCTGTACACTTCCAGATGTGTTCTCCATCTTCTTTTCCTTTCTCTCGTCTCATACTCCCACATCCCTGCGCTGTTTTTTCACCTGTTCCATGCTGTGGACCTCTTTGGTCAGTTAAAAATTAAGAAAGTCCATTTGCCCGAAGGGAAACGGTTAACTCTTTTCTGGGCTTTGCACAATTATCTTTCCTGAATGGCTGCCAGGTTCACCTGGTGTTTTCTGGGCAAACGTATCAAGCAGGAAGCAGTAAATAAAGTGAAAAGCACACAGGGGTCCTGAACAAAAAAAAATGACATTTATGCTAAACTCTCTGGAGTGGATGCGTATTCCCAAGTAGATAGGAGCAAAGGATGGGGGTACGTCTCTAGATGTACATAAGGGTGTGTTGGTGTCTTGGTGTACACACACAGGAGTTGTGTTTTCCATAGCTATTTTCCTTCCCTGAGAAATTCTAGTACCCTATTTCAAAGAACACCAAAAATCCCACAATATAGTAAATTCTCTGGCAGACTGTGTGCAATTTTTCTTCCATCTCTTTCTTTACCTCTATTTTTTTCAGATGGAGGGGAACAGACTTCAGTGATCTCTAGAACAAAACGTATTTAAAATAATTGTCTCTCTGCCTGCCTCTCTCTCTCTATGATTAAAAACAGAGAATTAAAAACCCAGGAAGTGAGTTAATTCGGTTGCCAAATTTCTCAACTGCAATCCTAAATATAGCATCAATGTTTGAAGTGATATAATAATCCCATTTATTTTATTTTATTTTATTTTTTGCTTGTGGCTTTCTCCCTTTCCCTTACGCTATGCTTTCCTGGTGGCAGATAAAATTAAGGTAAGGGAGGCAAAATGATTCCCGCCCCTAACTTTTTCAAAAAATAGGAAGTAGGTTAATTTAAGCTTTGCTGAAGGCAATTAGAATAGATATGGGGCAGGCAGTGGGACACAGTTATTCCAAAAGGCATACTGGATATAATTCCCCTTCTCTCCAATATCCATTAGCAGATACCAGGATAGGTTAATGGAACTTATTTTGCATAACTAGAGATATGCCCACGAGTATGTATCTCTCTTTTTGGACCATGAAAAAAAATCTAGTCTTCATAATTGGGCAATTAACATTTTTTAGATCGATGATGATAAGGCCCCATCAAGTGGGTGTTGATCCTTAGTGACCACCGTCCTAGATAAATTTGCTCCAATAGATCTGTTCTCAACCTGATCCTTCAGGTCTTCCAAAGCTCCCTAAGTCCCTCCATCTGGTTCCAGGATACAGAATAACAGAGGTGGAAGGGTCCTTGGAGGTCATCTAGTCCAACCCCCTGCTCAAGCAGGAAACCCTATAGTATTGCAGACAAATGGCTGTCCATTTACCAAAGAATTGTAAAGTGGTATTAATACTTCACTTGATCTTGATTCTGTCCCTCTGTTAATGCAGCCTAGCACTGTGTTGGCTTTTTTGGCAGCTGCAGCACACGGCTGGCTGGATACTGCAGCCCTCGTAAATACACGCCCTGAAATTTTATCACATGTCCCTGGGGATGCTGCAGCAGTCACGTGAGGACCAGTTTTAAGTCCCTTTTTTTAGTGCCAGTGTAACTTTGAATGGTTGTTAAGTTGAGGAATACCTGTACTGACATGAAGCTTGCAGATCAGAGTCCATGGATCTTAGATTGTCAGTGATGTGAAGTTACCCAACATTCAGGGACCAAGGATATATATTTTCTTGCCACCATCAATTCTGCAAGCACAACAGTCATTAGTGTCTAATCATCCCCTTTTTCTTTCATGGATAAATCTCTCCTGGTCTGGAAGAGAGCGGAAATAGAGAAAGATTATAGTTAAAAGTAAGTTTCTGAATAAGACAGTTCATTCTCACCCTTCCAGAAAATAATCCACCAAAAATTGAACAGCTTTCTTTCATGCTACAGTTCTCCTATTTCATCTCTATTTTTTTAATCATTCTGGGTAGCTACTTCCCCCTCTCTTTTTATTAAAGGTAATTTTCATCTCGGTAACCTCTCCCAAACCTTTTCTCGCCCGTCCCGACGTGGGCTCCATCCCTCCCATTCAATGCCTCTTTTATCCAGCCAGACAAGATTTTCTCCGCTTTTCCCCGTGCAAGTAAAAAAAATAAAATAAAATAAAATTTGGTTTTCTAATCCCTCAATTGTGGCCCATCGGTTTTACATCGCTTTCTAAAGCTCTTCAGAATAGACGTAATTTTTAAATAAATCTTGAGAAGGTTATTATCAGATATTCCAGCTTTTAATTAAACATTTTAAACTTGCCAGGGAGGGGTGGGGAGAGATTGAGGAGGTAGAAAGCTGCTGAAAATGCAGGCTGGCATGGCTGGACGTTTACTTGATGCCAAGTGGCATTTTTTTTTTTTTTTTATGAAACAAGAATACCGGATGAGGATTTAACCTGGAATGTACAAGTCGTGCATTTAAGGGGGAAAAAAAAATCCTGCCATTTTCATGCATGAGGTTGGATTTGGCTTAAAAGAGATGTGGATTCATAGCGTTAGAGATTAGATAAAGGGGTAAATCATGGATACAAGACTGAATAAAACAACTGCAATGCACGGAGGAAAAGAAAAAACGGCACCCCAAAGCTATCGACTAAATACACATTTAGATCTGCATGGATTTGTTTTCCAAGAACGCGCCGGGGAATGTCCCACACCGGTTCTTGCATCCAGGACTGCTTTCTGAATAGAAAAGAGAGAATTCGGATTGGGGGTCCCAGATCTTGCAAACGACCCCCCCCTTTCCCTTCCCTTTCCTTCCTACATAACATTTATGTCTATGGAGATTATGCTTTGAAAAAGGAGTCAAAGAGGTCATCTATATTAAGATTGAACAGCCCTCTCTCAACAGAGGTGGGGGGGGGATACCACACCACCTCTCTCCTGTTTACAACACAGCCCTTTCAGCAGTTCCAAGAAGATTCCACACCCATTTGCACTCTGATTCAGGTGACCCTGAGGGCACAGATAAACCTCCAAGTGGCCTCAACATTTCTCACCAAGAGTGCTAACAACTGGATGACTGCCAAGGAACATAAACCCTTCTATCTTCCACCCTTAAGTCAGAACCGAAGAAGCTTCTTGGATGAGAAGTGAAACGTCTTCAAGGAAAAACAGTCAACTTGTCTTTTGAAAAAGCACCTTTGGGGAACTACATAGTGTTACAATTCCTACAAGGTTCCTACAGTGACTGATTTAAGCAACTTAAAAGTAATTTAAGCTTTTAACCAGGGCGTGGCTGGACACCACACAGCCATAGATCAAGGGGTAGGCAACCTTGGCTCTTTTATGACTCGTGGACTTCAACTCCCAGAATTCCTGAGCCAGCATGGCTCAGCATGGAAACCTCTCCCTTTCCCCTCAGCGTGGCTGGCTCAGGAATTCTGGGAGTTGAAGTCCACGAGTCATAAAAGAGCCAAGGTTACCTACCCCTCCCATAGAGGTTAGCATGATGGCCTACCACGAATTTTTATACAGGTAGTCCTAGACTTAATTACCACAGTTGAGCCCAAAATTTATGTTGGTAAGTGAGAAATTTGTTAAGTGAGTTTTGCCCCATTTTACGACTTTTCTTGTCATGTGTGTTAACTGTTATCACTGCAGTTGTTATATTCATAACATGGTTGTTAAGTGAATCTGGTTTCCCTGTTGACTTTGTTTCTCAGGGCGCAAAAGGGGATCCCATGACCTCGGGACACTGCAACGGTCATAAATGTGAGTCAGTTGTCAAACATCAGAATATAAATTGTGTGTTCATGGGGATGCTGCAACGATCCTAAGGGGGAAATAAGTCACTTCTTTCAGTGCCGTTGTAACCTGGAACGGTCACGAAATGAACTGTCGTACGTCGAGGACCATATCTATAGACAACAATGTGAAATCACAACTGCCAGTTCTTTAGCTGCTGTTGGCCAACATATGCGTCAAGTTCTTCACGAGAATTTGAGCTGTGTGTCGATGCAGTGTATATGCAGATCCAAGCAGTTTGGCCTTTTACAATGGACAGATGGCAATTTTGTCAATGGGCAGATTTTCTAAGTACCGTTCAAGATTATTATCACGGTCCGTTGCCCTGTCAGCCAGATGTTTAGACTGGAGTTGGCATTTTTATCCAGCTAGCGAATCCTTCCCAAGGACCTGGAGCAGGCAGATGTTGGCATTTCACGGTATTAAAGGTATCGTCGGAGGATGTCAGCTGTTCCAAGTCAAGCTGCCTTTTGCAATTGACTGATGGTGATTTTGTCAATGCTGATGGTGTTCAGCTGGCGCTCCAGTTGTTCTGGGATCGCGCCCAAAGTCATCAAGATTTTTTAGTTAAGGCACTCAGTTCCAATAACCCCCTCGGACTACCACGGCTGATTTACACCACAATCTTTCAGTTTCAATTTTCAGATCTTGAGAACTTGGTGATCTTCTCCAATCCTTTGCCTTGTATTCTAGTGTCCAAGAGCCAGAATGGCACGGTGGTTAGAGTGCAGGGCTAACTAACTGCTTACTGTCAGGAGTTCGATTCTGTCTGGCTTGAGGTTGACTCAGCCTTCCATCCTTCCTAGGTCGGTGAAATAATAATAATAATAATAATAATAATAATAATAATAATAATAATAATAATAATAATAATAATAATAATAATAATAAAGTTGGAAGGAACCTTGGAGGTCATCTGGTCCAACCCCCTGCTCAGGCAGGAAACCCTATACCATTTCAGACAAATGGCCGTCCAGTCTTTTCTTAAAAACTTCCAGTGTTGGAGCATTCACCGTCTCTGGAGGCGGGTTGTTCCACTGGTTAATTGTTCTAACTGTCAGGAAGTTTCTCCTTAGTTCTAGGTTGCTTCTCTCTTTGATTAGTTTCCTTCCGTTGCTTCTTGTCCTGCCTTCAGTCATAGCTTGACTCCCTCTTCTTTGTGGCAGCCCCTGAGATACTGGAACATTGCTATCATGTCCCCCCTCGTCCTTCTCTTCATTAAACTACTAGACATACCCAATTCCAGCAGCCGTTGCTTATATGCTTTAGCTTCCAGTCCCCTAATCATCTTTGTTGCTCTTCTCTGTACTCTTTTTAGAGTCTCAACATCTTTTTTACATCGTGGTGACCAAAACTGGATGCAGTATTCCAAGAATGAAAATTTGGCAGCTAGGTGCCTCTTTGTTTTCATCTTGCCATTAAAGTAAGGGTGTGTGTGTGTGGGGGGGGGAATGATGCTTTCCAAATGGGTTAGTTAGAGAAAACCTCTCTAGTTCTTTGGAAGTTTGCTGAGAGAAGGCTGTCTGGAAATTTTTCAAGGACATTCTAGCAGGTGTGAAGAAGAAAGCAGACGGTTCCCATAACTAGGAGAATTTGTTTACATGAGCTACATAGACATCTGGGAGATTTGGCTGGGAAGGTCATTGTTATATGCTATGGTTTGATGCCTTGGGATTTTAGAGTTAGTTTTCCTTTGCCTATACCATGCCATGTGTTCAACAAACCAGTGAGCTTTTCAGAAATGAAATTACTCCTGGACTTTTTATTTGGATATTCGAGCTGGAGGTTGACACCCAGATTGTTGGGGGCAAATTGCTGACTCTGTAAACTGCTTAGAGAGGGCTGTAAACCCCTGTGAAGCGGTATGTAAGTCTAAGTGCTATTGCTATTGCTATCCTCCCTTTACTGCCACATCAACTATCCCACCTTTTCTTTTTTTCTTTTAATTGTAATTTTATTATCATTACCCAACTCACCAACAAATCTCAATCAATGAGAAATGAAGCCAGATTTCTAGGAATGGAGAGGCACCCTGACTTTGTTTCCTAGGAAGCAACTCAGTTTCCCCTCCTGGAATAAATGGGGAATATATTTTCCCATGGTCAGCTCTTCCCCCCCACCCCACTAAGTGGGGTTTCATTGTGCCTTAAAAAGGAAAACTTAGAGGGCTTAGTTAGTACCTGTAATCTTGCTGGCTGTTTATATATATATAACAGGGGTCTTCAAACTTGGTCACTTTAAGCCAGCCTGGCTGGCTGAGGAATTCTGGGAATTGAAGTCCACAAGTCTTAAAGTTGCCAAGTTTGAAGACCCCTGATATATAATCTTGGCTAGGCTGGGGTTTCATTTTTGATGACTGGTGTATCGTTTTCTTTTTTTTAATGGTTCATCTGGTGCTGCTTCCTGCTTCTCTAAATGTCGGCTGGCAGGAAGGATGGGCCCTGAGTGGTTTGTCCCCTTCCTTGAGTTCTGAGTGTGCTTTTTTGCCAGCTGGGGAAGATGGGAGTTGTGTTCCCAGATATCCTAAATTGGAGGAAGGTGTCCTGAACCATCTGGTGATGTTGTACAGAGGAAATTATTTTTTCCCCCCATGCAGGCGGCTCTGAAATGGTGACAACGAATTTGAGATCTGTGTGTGTGTGAGGGAGAGAGAGAGAGAGAGAGAGAGAGAGAGAGAGAGAGAGAGACCCAAACTGTACCTGTTATCACACAAGTCAGCACAACTGTCTCCAATCTATGCAAGGACTAACGGATGTGCTGACTCCAACGGAAGACGGCTGTTTTATATACCACCTTCTTCATCAGTTTCCTTTCCCCCCCCCTTCCTTTCTCCAGGGAAATGTCTGCAACAGAGTATTATTATAATTATATTTGGGGGGGGGGGAATAAGAAAAAAAATAGCCTCCTGAAAACCTCTCTCTCTCTTTTGATTCTGCCCAGTTGCAATCATTTTGACAATAGGGATGAAAAGCTTAATTTGAATGATGCTTATATTAAACGATGATGATCACGATAAATGCCAGGCGAGAAGATCTGAAAAAGCCCTTGGATGCGTTTGGAAGGGAACAGAATTTTAACTCATCGGTTACACAAAATTGCGTGACTTGGAACCGGGTCTACAGATATTGCAATGGGTTTCTTAGATGCTAGCTATTCCAGATCCTTGGGAAGAATGATCTGATGGACTGAGTGTACATTATAATCGTTATTTTTGTTGGCCAGGTGGCATTAGATTTGGCATTTTCATCCACCTATCGAGTCCTTCCCAAGGATTTAGAGAAGGTAGATGTTGATATTTTATGATATTAAAGGTATCATCACAGGATGTAAGCTGTTCCGAGTACAGCTGCCTTTTACAATTGACTCGTGTTGTTTCTGACAATGCCGATGGCGTTCAACTGGTGTTCCAGATGTTTTGGGATTGCACCCAGTGCTTAATAATATTGGTACTATCTTTGTTTTCTTTTGCAACATTCACTCTATAATAATAATTATTGTTCCTTGTTAAAATAAATAGCAATTATGCCAGTTAGAATGGTTTTGTCTACTTGTTAATATTTGCTACCTTTTCACACTGAGTGACACGTCGTATGCCACACTAAGGACTAGAAAGTTGTTTTGCAAAGAAAAAGAAAAAAAAGAAAACCAGCGTAAGGTAAAACTAATTGTCAGGCTTCAGCAGCAATATGCTAGTTCAGGATTACCCAATGAACTTTATGTGGGCAAAGCACCAAGTGTGAACATCTCATCACAAGTAACCTCATCACAAGAGCCACACCAGATAGTTACCAATTCTCAGAATCTCACTCATGGCCCCAAATTGGTCCGCAAAAGAATTTTTTTAAAAAAATCTGGAGCTGTAGAGGTATGTGCGAATAATTTTGGGAGATGGGAGGAAGATCCATAGCCTGGACAAGCATCAGGAAAAAGGTATCTCAGCTCACAGGTGGAAAGGGGGCGTGGGAAACATCTGAGAAAGGACTCTCCTTAGATTTCTGGAATGTCAGAGTTAAGGTCAAAAAACAGACTTGCAGACTTGCAATATTCTGTTACTATAACTCAACAATAAAGATAAGAGATAGCACTCAAAGTTTGTGTTTCCTGTCTGGACAGCCTCGCAGGGCTGACGGGGCCTTCCAAGATGTGCTAGGATAACAACTGCCAGAATTTTATCCTTATTATCTTCCTTACTCCCCCTTTAATTGACGTCATGATGACGATGATGATTCTGTTGCTTTGCATGTACAGGTAGTCCTCAACGTGTGACCGCAACCGAACCCCAAATTTATGTTGTTAAGTGAGAAATGTATTAAGTGAGTTTTGCCCCATTTTTACAACTTTTCTTTCCACATTTCTCAAGTGAATCACTTCAGTTGTTAAATGAGTAACACAGTTGTTAAGTGAATCTGGTTTCCCCATTGATGGTGGGATCACATGACCCCGGGACACGGCAACCGTCATAAATGTGAGTCAGTTGTCAAGCATCCCAATGTAAATCATGTTGACCATGCGGATGCTGCAACAGTCTTGTGAAAAATAGTCATAAGTCATTTGGACAACCATTTGTCTGAAATGATTTAGGGTTCTCCTGCTTGAGCAGGGGGCTGGACTAGAAGACCTCCAAGGTCCCTTGCAACTATTCTATTCTATTCTATTCTATTCTATTCTATTCTATTCTATTCTGATTACATATGATATCCACCATTTGGAGAAATTGGGTAAGGGGACATTTTTGTCTTTCTCAGAACATGGGACACACATACACAGCCACAGCCTGAGCAGAGGGCTAGACTAGAAGATCTCCAAAGTCCCTTTCAACTCTTCTATTCTATTCTATTCTATTCTATTCTATTCCTATTTCTATTTCATTCCACTATTTTTTCAGTGCCGTTGTAATTTCAAACAGTCACTAAACAAACTGTTGTAAATCGAGGACTACTACCACACTGAGTGCTTCTGTACCAGAGACAAATTCCTTGTGTGCCTAATCACACACGGAATAAAAGTGGCTAAATAAACTGTTCAGTTCAGTTCAGTTCAAACCAAACCAAACCAAACCAAGCCAAGCCAAACCAAACCAAACTGTAAGCATTTCCAAAGCATCTCCAGAGGACCTCAGGGGGGAGAAAACCACCCTAACCTTTTCTACTCTGCCCTTTGCCTCCTCAACCGCTCCTCCGAGCGCAGCTTCCCAGCCGTTACTAGAGGTGGGAGGGGCAGCAGCTGCTATACTGAAGTGGGCTTAAGAGGCGACGGAGGCCGCCTCTTTCCGAAAGGACACCGAAACCAAGTGAAACGAAATTAAAAGAGCGCCTTTTGGTTTTGTCTTTAGCCGCTGGTGCAGAGGTTCTCTCGAGAGGCCCAAAAGCTTTTGAAAAAGGAGAGAGAGAGAGAGGGAAAAAAAGAAAGAAAGAGAGAGAGAGAGAGAGAGAGAGAGAGAGAAACAAGGGGTCAAAGACACTCTTTTTCTTTGCTGTCTTTCCCCCCAAGGGGCAAAATTGTTTGGTCTCTCCTGAGCCAGGAAAGCTGGGAATTTGCCTCGCTTTCAAGATTGTCTCTGAACTTGGAAGTTTAGACCAACCGGGCTTTGCAAAATAATCCCGCCACTGTCTTTTTTTTTTTCCTTTCTTTTTTTCCCCCTTGCAGAAGACCTCATTCCTCGGCCGCTTCAGTTCTGCAGGCTGCTTACAACAAAACATCACCAAACGTCGCTTCTTGTTTTCAAACAGAAATTAAGGAAAGCGAGGGGAAAAAGAAAAAAAACAGAACGAATCCGTCACCCCTTTTTGCTCTCTTTCTCTCTCTCTCTCTCTCCTCGAACAAAAATGCAAGGGAGGACCTTAGGACAAATAAGAGACGAACGAGGAAAAGAATAAATTCAGCATTCTGGAAGGAAATAAAAGTGGCATTGTCCTTGTGTTTTTATCAAGGGATTACTGTAGCGGTTTGCAAAGATGCCTCCTTGTGAAGGACTGTTGGTGAACTGAAGTGTGTAAGGTTGATTATAAAATGCATATTTTTTACAGTTTGATGTATTTCCTGTTGTTGTTGCTGCAGTTGGCATCTTGGGATTTCTTTTTGTTTTGCAGGTTTCTTCCTGTGTGCGATAGGGAAAAAAAAGTCATTTAAAAAAAAAAAGGAAAAGGAGAATGGAGAAATTTATCCAATCTAATCAGAGAGGGTTCAAAAGCTCTTAAAAATCCAGATTGGATCCATTTTTTTCTCCTCAGACACACTTCCGAATTGCCAAATGGCACAGAGATATAGCACAAAGCTTTTCATTGGTAGAGGCTGCACCTGTTGAATTTATTTGGTGCAGATAGAGTGAAACGAGTCTGCCACTTTTGATCCACTTACTAAGAAATTTGCACTGCTTTAGAAAATTCTTGAAAAAATGAGAAAATTAAACCTTCTCTTTGTGTGGCGTGAAACAATTAGGATTTTTTTTTTGAACATCAAAAAACTTTTGATTCATTTTCCACTTTTGAGGGAACGCCGGGACATGTCCACCTTTGCATGCTGAATTTCCACCCATTTAATGTTCTCCTTGAGAGGTAGGATGATCCTTGTGGAATTTCTTTCAAAATTTTCTTATTCATATCCTCGGCACTAAATTCCTATGTGCTAGGAAGCATTTCTCTCTTTAAAAAAACAGCCCCCCTAACATGTCTAAAGGAGCAAAAAAAATATCTTAATTAATGTCGTTAATTAAACAAACCTAAAGAGGTTTGTTATAGCCTCGAAGCCTTTGTGATGGGAAACAGAAAAATTGAAGTGGAAATAAATTCTATGGCATCTGAATGAATTAAAAGTCAATATTGTTAGAAGTAAAAGGAAGGAATATAAAGATGGCTTGTTTGGCCATGGGTAAAATAAGGTATTGTCTATAAAGCTCTGGTAACCCTTTATTGCAATTTTTCTCAACTTTGGCTGCTTGCAGATATGTGGACTTCAACTTGAATTTGAAGTCCACATAATTTGAAGTCCATGTATCTTCAAGTGGCCAAGGTTGAAAAACATTGTTTTACAGACTTTTTTTTTGCTGATAACAGGACTGAAAAGTTGATGATTTATAAATTTGCATATAGAAAAGGGATGGGTTATGGGAAGAAGAGCTATTTGTTTGTAACCTTATAGTGGGTGAAGAGCGAATAAATTTATTTATAGTTGTGATGAAGATCGGAAGTCACTTCTTATATATGTTTTTTTCTTTAACTTACTTTTCTTTTTTCTTCGCATTTTTAATTCTTTCTCTTTCTCTGAGTTTAGTTTGAATTTGTTTTGACAACCTTCCAATAAAAATCATTTAAACAAAAAACAAAAAAAACCCTTTCTAAATTTTCCATTCTTCCATCCCTGTCTAAATCACAGGTTTTACATGCTAGCATAAATCATTGTTTAAAAGAAAAAGAAAAAAGGCAGGAATATTGGAAAGCATTTACACTAATTTACTTTAATGCTTTCCCTTCAGCTATTTTGTAATAAAGATTTAATGGCCCTTTCCACGTGTGAATTGTGTTATGTTTATGGGAGTGAAGACTAGGAAACAACACTGTTGGAGAGAAGGGAAAAAAAACATATTTATGTCACTGGATTCCTCCTCTTCCAAGAAATCCTGTCTCAAGTTTGTTGTGCAAACGATGGTGTGTTAGAAGGATAATGTAAAAAAGCACAGTTCAAAAAAAAACCTCTTCAGAGGAGAAGGAATCATGTTAACTGTCAAATCGCCAAGACTTAGCAGACATTTAAAAGATCTTTGCTCTGGAAAGTGAATCCAGCAATAACAAGGTTTTCAAACTGGATGACTATTCGGGGTAATTGAAGAGTTTGAACACATTTACCGTTTTCTTTGGAATATTTGGAAAGTGTCAGTTTAAGGCTGGAGTGCATTGTGTGGTCAGCCATGATGGTGTTGGAATGCGGGGAGGCTGGGAATAAAAAGCAATTTGATCTAGTGGTGAAAGCACCAGGTTAAAGCGGGCTGGGTGACTTTGGGTAAATCACCAGGAGTTCATCAGTTCTAGTACCGCCTTAGGTATGAAAGCTGGCTAAGTGACTTTGGGCCAATCACCAAGAGATCATGAGTTCTAGTCCTGCCAGAGACGTGAAAACTGACTAGGTGACTTTAGGCCAGGGGTCTTCAAACTTGGCCCTTTTAGGACTTGTGGACTTCAACTCCCAGAATTCCTCAGCCAATGTGCCTGGCTGAGGAATTCTGGGAGTTGAAGTCCACAAGTCCTAAAAGGGCCGAGTTTGAAGACCCCTGCTTTAGGCCAATCACCAGGACTCTGGGTTCTAGTCCCAGTTTAGGCATGAAAGCTGGCTGGGTAACCTCTCAGCCCAATCTACCTCATAGGATTGTTGTTGTGGGGAAAATAAGAGGAGGAAGGCATATTAGGTATGTTTGCCCTCTTAAATAAGTCTGTTTCTCCTGAGCATAAGGCCACTGTGATGCAATGGGGAAGGTGTTGGACTAGGGGTGAGGAGACTCAAGTTCAATCTCCCCTCATTTGTTACAGAACAGGTCTTATATTTCTCAGCCCAAAAACCAGTGTGGTCCAGTGGTGAAAGTTCTGGACCAAATTGAAAGGCCGAGATTCCAATCCCTCCTTAGCCACAGAGTCCCCTAGGGCAGTGTTCCTCAAGCTTGGCAACTTTAAGATCCATGGACTTCAACTCCCAGAACACACCAAAGGGGAATACCGTGCGGTTGAAGCCCATGCGTCTTAAAGGAACTCTGGGAATTGAAGTCATGTCTCTTAAAAGTTGCCAGCTCTGAGAAACACAGGCCTAGTGGACTTTGGTCCGTCCTTCTCTCTCCATCCCTGTGATCTTGCAGTGACCTTGGCTGCATTTTGACCAATTTAAACCCATGTCAGCTCAACCGACGTTCACAAGGTGATGGTTCTGCTGAAGAAAAATAAAAAATAGAAGAGACAATGCTCTTATCCATCACCTTGAGCTCCTAAGGAAAGTCAGACTATAAGAAACCAGAGAGACTAAGAAAACAATCTAAACAAGCAAACGGTAATATTCCCTCTCTTTTCCCCCAAGGTGGTTTTGATTTCTATTTAAAATGTAAAGGCTGTTGGAGCTCAACATGTTTTACAAGTTGATTCCCTACAGTCAAAACCCAAGTGCCACTGCGTACGCGACGGCTTCCTTCTAAGTGATGGTGCATCTGTCTGCACAGTCATGCTGATCGTAATAAACTGGGTCTGATGCGACGGAGGTAATTCTGCTCTCTGATGAGGATCACACCGGCATCATGAGCTTCTCTGCTTCAAGACGTATCACCACGTTCGCTTCTGCGCCTGGATCCGCCGTACTTGGCCTGCCAAGGCAGAGAGGAAT
>NW_015386401.1:778355-786377 GCF_001527695.2 Protobothrops mucrosquamatus | reverse complement strand
TCCCCCCCCCCCCCCCGTTGTCTTTAATTGTTGGAAGCCGGCTGGGGAAGTTGCAAACGGCAATCAGGTGATCCTAGGATTCTGCAACAGTCATATGTACAGGCCAGTTGCCAAGCGTGGACATTTTGATCATGTGACCATAGGATGCTGCAACAAGTGCGAGGACTAAGTAGTAAGTGACTTTTTTCGGCGCTAAATGAATGAGTATAAGTTGAGGACTACCTGGAGAAAGTAGTTCTTCAACGATTGAAAAATTGCTCCCCCCTCTCTGTTTTTTTAATCACACTCTTACCTGATATTTTAAAAATGAAACAAAAGAAGTAGTGCCACTTCCTTAATTATTTTATTTTATTACTTTCCCTTTCATGTTATGGACTGAAATAGTTCATTTTCTTTCAAGTCGGACTTGCCCGCTGATGACCATATGGGAGAGCTTGTACAGTTCATTCGATCAGAGTTGGTGCCTCTCAAATGCACTAAACTTCAAAAAAATCTCAGCTGGTGTGGCCGACAGCCCTTGAAAATGCTGAAAATTGAAATTCGATACAGATGTGAGATCATAAAACTCTTTCAGACTATTAATGAATATAATAGCCACTTCTTAATACAACTATATCTACGTGGAACCCAGGACTTTCTTGGTGGTGCTTTGATAAAGCAGAGGATTATGTAATAAAACAACACAGTCAAACAAAAGGCATAAAATAAAAATAACAATGAAACAAAAAGCATCTTGATGTACCTATATCTGTAATAACAAGGGGGTCATATTTTCAATGGTGCTCTCACTATTGTGTGTTATTTACATCTTTATCCACATCACTAATATTTACGAAAAAGGGAAAAATAAAAAAAAATAAAGGAAGAAATCTGAAAATAACAGGAAATAATTCGCCCCAATCCATAATTCCATTCAGAAACTCCCCAGGATCTGGGAAATTCTTGTGCGAGAAGGCTATCATATTTTATGTTTTATTTTATTTATTTATTAAATGTTTATGTCGCCGATCTCACTGATACAGTGACTCTGGGTAACATTTACGTTTTTAACATTCTTATTGTTTTATGATTATGTTTTTATGTTGTCGTAAAGCCTCCCAGAGTCGTTTGACAGTGAGACGGGCGGCATATAAATATAACAAATAAATAAAATTAAAAAAATAAAAATAGATAAATAAATGGTGTTTTTTTTTTAAAAAAATCAGCCCTGGCCAAACAATCTTCTATCGATAGAAGCTTCAGCTCAGATTTGTGAATATCACCGTCCTTCTCCAGCTCCAGAAAAATCAGAACAATTGAATGTTGGTCTTTCTGTTTTATTTTCTTGATTTCCATTGATACGTAAGAATATGGAAATTATGTCTTTTTAGGGCCCTGAACTTTTTCAGTCACGTTTGTCAAAGCGGCTGTGCTTTTAACCACGGTCAACCCTCCTCCGAGACTTTAATAGACTCTCGAAGACTTTAATCGCGTCATTCAGCTTGGACGGCTTTCCCAAATGGAAAAGGATAGATTGGGGGGGGGGGGGAGCCTCCATTTGTATCTACCTTCTTAAACTCTGAGCTGCTGGATTACAGGCCTTTTTTTTCCAAGTCAGAGATTTATAATATGGAGAGCCAAGTCTCTGAATCACAGAGCATTGAGCATCTCTCTATTCTCTTTTTGATGATTGCTTCTCCCTCTAGGTAACCCATATTATATTCGGACCAGTAATTCCAGCGTGAGCCTTATGAATGTTGCACAGCGTGGTATGTAAAATATACGCAGGACTATGAGAGCCTTTTAAATATATTTTTTTTTAGTCCATCTGTTCACCAAGGAGCAAAGGGAAAAAGAAAAAGAGATGAAAAGAGGAGGGGGGAGAGAAACAGGGGGAGCCCCCCCCTCCATGCCACGTTGGCTGCATCTTGTGGATGACAAAAGGAAAATTGAATAAATCAGGATTCCTCCAGCAGACCCTTGCAAAAAACAAAAACAAAAAACAAAAAAAACACACCACAATAATGTATGTCTGCGCGCGAGAGAGTATGTACTCGTGTGTCCACTAGATAATTTATTAAGAAACATTTCAAGAACCATTTGCTCGTTAAAGTATTTATAACCTGCTTTTTGGTCCCCAAAAGGGCCTTTGAGTGCTTCAGGATCCAAAATTAAAAACTGAACAATGCTTGAATAAGAGCAGTAATGTCTGTTCCCCAGACAAAACAAGCCATCAAATTCTTAAAGGAAGAAACGGCCATTTTGCCTCCTGACACCCTCCAGATAAGTTAAGATTGAAATCCCCAGAATTCTTAGCCAAAAGCCATGTTCACTGGGAATTATGGGGATCGTAGTTCCAACACACCAGGTTGGAGAAGGAAAAACCTTTCTCCATGGAACCGGTCCTTGGTGTCCAAAAGGCTGGGGACCTCTGTTTTAGAGCAATGTTTTTCAACATTGGCCACTTTAAATGGGACTTCAACTCCCAGAATTCCCTAGTCAGCCATGCTACCAGTCAGATTTTTCCAAATCTTAGTGTTAAAAACCAGTTTTGCTATCCAGCTGAGAGACAGTTTGGTGTCATGGTTAAGGCATCAGGCTAGAAACTGGGAGGTTGTGAATTCTCGTCTCGCTTTAGATATAAAATTAGCTGGCTGACCTTCTACCAGTCCCTCTCTCTCTCTGCCCTAGGAAGCAGGCAGTGACAAACCACTACTAAGAATTTGCCTGCAGGGACTAACCTGGCAATTGCCACACGTCAAGACTGACTGAAGAGTACCAGATCTGTCTCTCTGTCTCTATCTCTGTCTCTCTCTGTGTCTCTCTCTCCCTCCCTCCCTCTCTCTATCCCTATCTCCCTATCTTCTCTCTCTCCCTCTCTCCCTCTCTCTCTCCCTATCTTCTCTCTCTCTCCCTATCTTCTCTCTCTCTCCCTATCTCCCTATTTCTCTCTCTCTCCCTCTCTCCCTTTCTCTCTCCTTCTCTACCTCTCTCTCTCCCTATCTTCTCTCTCTCTCCCGATCTCTCTCTCCTATCTCCTATCTCTTCTATCTCCAAAATACCTGAAGAAAGAACAAGAAGCAACGGATGAAGTCAAGGAGAGAAGCAACCTAGAACTAAGGAGAAATTTCCTGACAGTGAGAACAATTAATCAGAGGAATGGCTTCCCTCCCTCCCTCCCTCCCTCTCCCCCCCCCCTCTCTCTCTCTCTCCCATCTGCCTGCCTGCCTATCTGTCTATTTGCTTATCTGTTTATCATTTCCATCTAATTCAGAGTGAATTGAGTTGAAACTTTGGATTGTACCGCTATTTCTCTCCCATCTAAGATAGAGGCTAGAGGGAAAGCTGCATCAAAAGGAAGAAATTTAAAACATGGAATAACAGGACTCATTGTTCTACAAGTTTGGTAGAAAAATGGAGCCAAGAAATATTCCCTCGCTTGGTGTGTATATTTCCCATCCCAACGCTGTCAGGCTTATAAAAGCCATGCCTTCTTTTTGAAAACACATCTGGGGCACAAAGGGGCCGCTTGTAAGAGTAGCCAACCTCAACAACAGGCCTCTTAAGGTTGACAAACAGCTTGCTGATCCTCCACACTTCTCTGAACAACATATCCCATCTGAAAAGGAAAGGAAGGAGGCAGGATACCCCTATTTAAAATGATTTATCGTGAAAGATCAAGAGAGAAGGGTCTATTTTATAAAATATGGAAGGTTACTAATGCTAAGAGGGAAGAGAAAATGCTGGTCGTACGTTACTGTGGAGGCAACTCAGTCGGGCTGTAAGGATGTAGCTGACAAATAGAAGTGTTTATGTCTCTCAGGTTACTCCAGGGAGCCATAAATAAAGAAAAGCAGAGAGAGGTTGGGGGAAGGAGAGAAAGAAAAGGTAGGAAATTAAGAAGCCATTTTTAACCTGCAGGATCTACCCTAGGCTGGATCGCCGTCCATCGGAGTATTGAATTAAATTAGAGCCACAAATTCCATCAAGATTGCCACGGTGTGCAGGGATGTTCACCAGGCAGGGAGGGGGTTGTTGACAAAAGGCAACCACAATGCACATTTTTAAAAAGAGATGATGTTTTATATCACATAGTTGCAGATGCCATCTGGAGCTTTTTGACTCCCACCAAGGACATGCCAGCCTATGGGATGGGATGGTGGGAGTACAGGTAGTAGTAATAATAATAATAAAGTTGGAAGGGACCTTGGAGTCATCTAGTCCAACCCTCTGTTCAGGTAGGAAACCCTATACCATTTCAGACAAACGGCTATCCAGTCTCTTCTTTAAAACTTCCATTGTTGGAGCATTCACAGCTTCTGGAGGCAGGTTGTTCCACTGGTTAATTGTTCTAACTGTCAGGAAGTTTCTCCTTAGTTCTAGGTTGCTTCTCTCCTTGATTAGTTTCCATTCGTTGCTTCTTTTTTTAAAAAAAAAATGTTTTATTGATTTTTTAACATAGTCACCTTAATATTTGGTAAACAGTATGTTGTCTGGGTTTACATTTAAAAAACATTCACTAACAGTTGGTTTCTATAATCTATAATCCACATAATAACTTTACTTGATTTCTCTTTTTCCCATAATATTCTCTTTTACCAACCTTAAGTTAATACAGTTCTTGTTGTTTTGGTAAATAACAATTGAGTGTAAAAGATTTTCTAATATTTCTACAGATAATAATCACATCAATATAATATTTCTTTTCTATCAAGTCATTCTGGTTTACTCATCATAGATCCTATTTACAGTTCTTGTTTACATTTGTTTTCCCCACAATGTTCAAAACATTCTTACTGGTTAAGATTTTCTCAAAGTTAATTACATTTAAATATTTAAGTCTATTTTTTCTCATGTAAGCCATCCCAGTATTTTTACCTTTCTTAAGGAATAAATAAGACTAAAAAAAGAAAAAAGAAGAATAAGAATAAAGAAAAATAAAAGGATAGTATACTACTTAAAACCCGTGTTTCCTAAAAGCTAATACATATTTATTTCCCAAAAAAATTCCGTTCTTTTTTACCATAATTAAAAATATATTTAATCTTTAAATATTCCATTTAATAAATCTAGTCATCTAGTCTTTTAACTCTTATTCAAAACATTTTAATCCATTGTAATTTTCTTAAAGTCAATCACATTTAAATATCTAAAACATTTCTTTTATATAAGCCATTCCAACTCTTTTATATTACTCATATCAAGAAATAAAAATTAAGAAAGAAGAAAAAGAGAGTACTATGTTATTTGAGGGGCTCTTCCCTCTTAAAATAAAATTCATATCCAAAATCTTTCTATTTCTTTAACCATATTCAAAAAGGTGTTTCTTTTTTAAATATTCTCTCTGATAGGTCTCATCGTCTATTCTCTTAATTTTCACTTTAGCCCTTTTCTTTTGCCCAGTATCTTTTTTAATCAATATGTTCTGCTGAATCAAAGAATTTTTCCATATTCTTGTAAGTGTTACTGTAGATCTTTGTAAGAGGCATTTGCCCATTCATGTTTGTTGAAAATCTTTTTCTTTCTTTTTCTCTCTGTTTCTCTTATCATTTTTTGTCTCTTCTAGTGGTTTTCCTGACATCTCTGCAGTCCATTTTGTCCAATCTTTTTTCTTATCCTCAAATTTGTTTTGTGGTGTTAAAGTATAAGTTGTCTTTTCCAAATCCAATATTTCTTGTAATTTTTTTCCCACTTGGGTTAAATCATACTTCTTCATTTTGTTAGGGTCTATCTTTAAATCTCTATCCTCAAATTTGTATTCAGTTATCTGTTTTATCTGTTCCTTCTCTATTGTTGTTTTCTGTGATTTTTTGTTGTTGTAAAGTTAAACTGCAGATGAATTGGTTTATATTTTCAAAGTTATTTTGGATTTCTTTGTGGTTTGAAATCATTGCTGTTTGAATTAGTTGCAACATATCATATGTCTCCTCTTGAAAGGTATTTATTTTTTTTTATACGTTCTTTCTATACGTCTCTGATTTTCCATGATGACCAAGAATCCAAGTTTTCTTTTCTCTGCAAATAGCTTTGGAGTCACAATTAAGTAGATACTTATAATCCAGAAAGTTCAAAAAAGGTTTTTTTCCCCTAAAGTTTATAAGTCTCTCTTGTCTGCAGTCCAGATTGTTTTCTTTTTTGTCACAGTTGTTCTCTATTGTTAGAGCTTTGAAGGTCACAAGTAGAAATTAATTTTTTCCAGATTTTGCCAAGTCCTGTATGAAAGCCATAGCTGTCATAGTCTTCATCCACCACTACATGTCAGTACTGGTTTATTTTTCAAATTTTCAAAATAAACAATTGCCTTTAAAATGATAATCTTAACCATTAAGCAATTTCAAACTTATCCAAATTTAGGTTTTATAGTCATTTCATTTCATTTCAATATGTTTTGGTCCTCCATAAAAGGTTTAATTCGCCACTTGTAAAAGGGTGGGGCAAAGATCCCCCTCCTTCACTTTTGGAGGTTTTTTGCTTCTTGGGTTTTTTTTTCTTCAGGAAAGTTGATAAGTAGGATAGAGAAAATCAATGTTCTTACCCAGATTCAAACACACTGTTTACAATCAGCTTAAAGTAGTGCTTTTGACTTCGGTTGCCTGTAGCTTGGGCTAGAGTAGACTCTGAAGTTAGGCTAGCCTTTATCCTGTTGGTTTCTGGAAGGCTTCTCCTGGACCGATCGGGTCAACTGCCATCTCTCCGTGGTCCCCGGGACTTCCTTCCTTTTTTGCCGACTCTTTGGGATGGCTTTTGGCCCATTTAGGGTCCCCTAACAGGAAGAAAATCAGCCAAAGGGCACAGAGCCCCGAACCCTACGACTGCTACACTACTGTGCAGGACCGGAAGTCCTTCCATCTGTTGCTTCTTGTCCTGCCTTCAGATGCTTTGGAGAATAGCTTGACTCCCTCTTCTTTGTGGCAGCCCCTGAGATATTGGAACACTGCTATCATGTCACCCCTCATCCTTCTCTTCACTAAACTAGACATACGTAGTCCTCGACTTATGGCCATAATTCAGCCCACAATTTCTATTGATAAGTGAGATGCTTGTTAAGTGAATTTTGCTCCATTTTGTGACCTTTCTTACCACAGTTGCTGAGTAAATCACTGCAGTTAGTAAAATAGTTGTTAAATGAATCTAGTTTCCCCCATTGACTTTGTTTGTCAGAAGGTTGCAAAAGGAGATCACATGACCCCGGGGCACTGCAATCGTCATAAATATGAGCCAGTTACCAAGCATCAAAATTTTGCTTGAATGATCGTGGGCAGTGATGGGATTCAAATACCTGAACAACTGGTTCTCTTATTGGATGCAGGCCTGGGCCTCCGAAGCCTAGAACGGACTTCTGGAAGTGGCATCCATGCACTTCCGGTGGGCCGGTCTAGGCCTGGGAGGCCTCCTCCAGGCCTCCGAGACCTAGAACGCACTTCCGGAAGCAGTGTGCATTCAGCCGGTTCTCCGAACTCAGCAAAATTTAGCTACCGGTTCTGCTGAACTGGTGCGAACCAGCTGAATCCCACCACTGACCATGGGGATGTGGCAATGGTCGTAGGAGTGAAAAATGGTCATAAGTCACTTTTTTTCAGTACCATTGTAACTTCAAACAGTCACTAAATGAACTGTCAAGGACTACCTGTAGAAATTTAAAGCATTGGGAATTATTAAAATTATTAATAATTATTGGGAACTGAGAGATAGTTTGATTGAGTGGTTCTGGCACTGGGAAACTATGGGTGACTTTGGGCCAATCACCTGGAGATGGTGAGTTCACGCCGTAGGCCTGAAAGCATGGCTGGTTGGGAATTTCTGGGAGTTAAAGTCCACATAACCTAAAGTTGCTAAGGTTCAGAAACACTGTGTTAATGTTATGATAGGACTGTTTGATGTTAATTGACCCAGTTAGCCTGGTCCTGCCATGAAAGGGGCTGCCACAAAGAAGAGGGAGTCAAGCTATTCTCCAAAGCGCCGGAAAGTAGGATAAGAAGCAACGGATGGAAACTAATCAAGGAGAGAAGCAACCTAGAACTAAGGAGAGATTTCCTGACAGTG
>NW_015386401.1:768114-778255 GCF_001527695.2 Protobothrops mucrosquamatus | reverse complement strand
CACTGGAAGTTTTTAAGAAGAGACTGGACAGCCATTTGTCTGAAATGGTATAGGGTTTCCTGCCTGAGCAGGGGGTTGGACTAGAAGACCTCCAAGGTCCCTTCCAACTTTATTATTATTATTATTATTATTATTATTATTATTATTATTATTATTATTATTATTATTATTATTATTATTATTATTATTATTATTATTAGAGCTGGTCTTCACAACCAGATATTCAAGCATGGACTATTGACTGTTGTTCAAAGGCAGAAACTTAACATCTTATCCTTAAACCATCCTCCATCTGCCTGCACTCACTACGCCCCAAACGTCATGTTTTCTAAATGTATAAACAATCTTATTTAATTAGATTATCTAGGGACCAGGAACAAGGAAGGAGACAACCATTTTTGCTTTTCTTGTATATAAACAAGTTTCGTGCAAGTTGAGGTTAAAATTCTTTTCGGTGTCTCTATAATCTTATCAACTTTTCTGTGAATACTGTAATAAATTGTTAATGGTGAAAATATTGTTAATGGAGGGAAAAGGCATGTTTTCTAACTTGGCTGGCTCCAATGATGCTGTCTGGTTAGTTCTATTTACCTGTTGTGTTTTATTTTATTTTATTGCAGGCAAAGACTTCAATACAAATTGACCATGGCAGGAATACAGTGTTTTGTGTGCTTGCTAGACTGTCCCTTTTCCTCCAGCCACTGGCCACTGTCCTCTGTGGGCACTTTATGCTGAGCTGCCTTCCTGATTAACAAGGAACTTTTATTTTTCTCCTTTGCCCTGCAGTGGTTTGGTTTTTTTTTTTAAAAAAAAACAAGTTTACCAACTGTATGGTGAAAGCCTTGGGTTATTTTCTTTCTTTTTATACATATTGAAAATATTTCTTCTTTATTTCCATGACATACAGGCCAGTCTTTTTCTGGAGTCTCTGAGCAGCTAAAAGATTAATATAGTAAGATTAAAAGCCAAACGTAAATAGAGTAACAGAATAACAGAGTTGGAAGGGACCTTAGAGGTCCTCTAGTCCAACCCCCTGCTCAGGCCGGAAACCCTATACCAGTGATGATAATCAGCTGGTTTGATGCACTACCATTGGTAATGAAATGTCTGCAAGAAAACCATCCAGTTCAGAGAGGACCAAGGATCCCCCAGCTATAAATGTTCTCTCGTATCGACACTACCATTTGGAGAAAGATTGAGACAGGATTTCTAGAAGGAGTAGAATCCCTAATCAAGATCCTTCACTACCGATCCTAACAGCCTATGTGGAAGAATATTTCAGTAATCCCACACTGACTAGCACGGATGATGTTTCCTAGTTGGGTAATGAAACATCCAGAAGCAAACAGCTAAGATCAGAGAGTATCAAAGACTTCACAGTTTAACTGTGAACTGCAAATCTTCTCTTCTGTTAGATACCTTGAATAAGGGTATCAAAGGCTGTTCAAAAGTTCAGTAGGACCACAACAGTCTTATAGGTAATTCTCAATGTACAATCATTCGTTTAGTGACTATTCAAAGATATATCGCCAAAAAGTGACTTATAATGGAATGGAAGGATTTATATTCCTTGCAGACAGCATCCCCACCATCCAGTCAGAGCTGAAGAAGCTTCTTGGATGAGAAGCAAAACGTCTTCAAAGAAAAACAAGAAAGTCCAGTTGCCTCCTGAAAAAGCACCTTTGGGACAACCATGACTTGGATGACTGAGCATCTCCATAGCCCAGGGGTAGGCAACCTTGGCTCTTTTATGACTCGTGGACTTCAACTCCCAGAATTCCTGAGCCAGCCATGCTGAGGGGAAAGGGAGAGGTTCCAAGCTGAGCCATGCTGGCTCAGGAATTCTGGGATTTGAAGTCCACGAGTCATAAAAGAGCCAAGGTTGCCTACTCCTGCTATAGACACTTATAAACGATTCTTGTGCTTATAATTAACACAGCCTTCCCACGATCATGTGGTCAAAATTCAGGCACTAGGCAACCATTCGAAGTTACCACAGCACTGAAAAAGCGGCTTATAGCTTGTCCTCACACTTATGACTGTGGCAGCATCTCCATGGTCACATGATCAGAATTCAGGCGCTTGGCAGCTGTCATGTATTTATGACGGTTGCAGCGTCCCAGGGTCATGTGACTGCTATTTGTGACCTTCCCATCTGGCTTCCAACAAGCAAAATCAATGGGGGAAGGTATATCTGCTTAACAACCACATAGTTCACTTAACAACTGAACTGCAGTGATTCACTTAGCAACCAAGACCAAATGTAAAATCAGGTGTAACTCACTTAACAACCGTCTTGCTTAGCAATGAAAATTCTGGTCCCAGCTGAGGTCATAAGTCAAGGACTATCGGCACTCCCTCCATTCTGGTCTCATCAAAAGTCATCAATATCCAGTGTGGCTGTCGGACCTGCCACAGCTCAGACCTCTAAATTTATTTATTGATTGATTGATTAGCCCTTGTGCCATATCAAAGTGCAAAGTCTCAGAAACAAATTATTACTAAAATTTGACAGAAGCAATTTAAAATGGAATTAGATAAAATACAATTTGAAATGAAATTGGAATAAAATAAAATGAAATTGGGATAAAATACAATCTAAAATGAAATTGGAATAGAATACAATAATTTAAGATATAGATAAAGTATGATAAAATTATATTTCGATGTCACCCCTACATTCAGACCTCTAAATATAAACGATCCCTGGCTCCATTTGTTGAGAAAGGTATAGTTTTATTAGAAATTATTTGTATTATTTATTAATGGTAATAAAACTATACCTTTCTCAACAAATGGAGCCAAGGATTGTTTTTATTTAGAGGTTTTGAGTTGTGGCAGGTCCGACAGTGGCTTTGGTCTCACCCTCAGTCTTGAACTCTGAGGAAACAACGTCCAGGTAAATTAAGGTGACCAACCGTCCTCCTTTAGGGAGGACAGTCCTCCTTTTTTAAGTTCTGTCCTCCCTCAAAAAGTGTCCTCCTACATGTCCTCCTTTTTGATATTTGAAGACTAATCTGAAGGGCTTTTTTTTTTCTCATAGAATGCTCAGAACGGCGTTCCGGCACCTTTTTTGATGGGTTTTTTTTCAACTTTTGCATGAGCTGTGCTACTCCCCCTATTGGCTTTCAAAAGCCAATAGGAATTGCTGCTGAGCGCGCCAAAATACCCGGCCGGCAAACTTTGCACATGTAAGTTGTCTGCAGCGAAGGCGAATTGGCAGGAACTTTGCACCCCTCCCTGCTATCCAAATACACCATCTCCTAGTTAGTCCCGAAGATACCTGGAGAAGACTGGATCGGCAATGCCACAGTAACTTTCTCTTGATCTTCGGCCCTGCTAGGGCAATAATGGTTGCGGGCGCAAGAGGCAGGGGTAGCGAGGCTGCTGCGGGTGGGGGTGTGAGGGGCGGCGGTGGCCGGCTGCCCCCCGTGCTGTGGGAGCCGCAGGGCCTGCTCTACACGGGGCTGTGCAGGGTGGGCGGTGGTGCTGGCGGGGTGGCTGCAGGCGGGGTGTGTCGACGGCGGGCTGCCCCCCAGAGCCAGAGCCGGCACAGCCGGTGCTTTGGGAGCCGCGGGGCCCGCTCTACACGGTGGGGCAGCAGTGCTGGTGGGGCGGCTGCAGGCGGAGGCACGGCATGTAAGCATAATTACAATATAAAATGTTATTGTTACAAATGCTTTATATTATGAATTTATCATATTATAGTGTATTCTGTATTATTGTTGCAATGAATAAAATGTTTCTTTTATTTACGATATTTTTTTCTTCAATTTATTTGTGTCCTTTTTATTGTAAAAAAGTTGGTCACCTTAGGTAAATTCATCCATGTTTTTTGCCACCTTCTCAACCAAGGTTAGAGACTAGAGGACCAGTACTGGGCCACGGCATGCCAGCAACCAGTCCGCACAAACAAGCAAAGCCCCAAACGCAGGATGCAGGCAGCACACAAAACCACGCATCCACCTCTCTCCATGGAACTTGTCCCTGGCACCCAAAAGGTTGGGGACCTCTGGTCTAAAACAATATTTCTCAATCTTGGCCACTGGAAGACATGCAGAATTCCAGCCAGGGAATTCTGGGAGTTGAAGTCCACACGTCTTCCAGGGGCCAAGGTTGAGAAACAGTGGCCTAAAGCAGCTGGATTGGATGCTGATGAAAAAGGGGACCCTCTTAACTTGACTTTTCGGATGCCCATCTGCACGGAGGCCTTTGGAAAACAGCAGTGATGCATGCATGTGTAGTGAGGGAGAATGGGGGCCACGGGGAAGATGGAGGGGAGCCCGTGGGATGCCAAGTTTTTAATATGCGGCTGACGCCAGCCTCCCTCCTGCCCCCAACCAGCCAATGAGTTTGCCAATGTGACATGATTAAAGGATTAGCGCGTTCTCCTGCCTCTCAATTGGAGATAAGTGCCATATTTTGTATTATCTTTTCACGTGGCACAGCAAAGAATGACAAAGGAGTGAAGGAGGTGGGGGGAGGCAGGCCTAACCAAGGTGTCATAACTTTCTGGAACATTATTAAGGGTAATTTGTCTCTGGCAAAGGGAGGAGGAGGAGGAGGAGGAGAGAGAAAGGGAGAAAGAAAAATCAGACCCGCGGAAGAAAAGGCAGAAAGACAGAGGATTAAAACTAAGCAGTGATTACACCTTGAAATGTGAACTGGATTCAGAGGCAGTCAGTTGGGAAGGGAAATTACATATCACAAGGACACCAGCCAGGCCGTTCCTGAGAAGACGGAGACGGAGGTAGAAAAGAAGCAGCATGGAGAGGATGGATGTCCCTGCCAGGATGCAGGCGGGGCCAGAGCCGGCCATGGAGCTGTCCGTTGGAGAGGAGGAAGAGAGAGAGAGAGAGAGAGAGAGAGAGAGAGAGAGAGAATGCATGTAGATTCTTTTGATCAACATGATACCAAAAAGATGTTGAGACGCTAGAATAGGGGTGTCAAACTCAATTTCATTGAGGGCTGCATCAGCATTGCGGTTGCCCTCGGGGGGGGGTGTGGCCAGGGTGGGTACGGCCTACTGGGTGGGCGTGGATGGAGTGGGTGTGGCCTACTGGGTGGGCGTGTCCCGGAGTCATGTGATCCCCTTTTGCAACCTTCTGACAAGCAAGGTCCATGGGGAAGCCTGATTCACTTAACAATGATGTTACTAATTTTAACTGCAGTGATTCACTTAATAACTGTGGCAAGAAAGGTCGTAAAATGAGGCAAAACTCACTTAACAAATGTCTCACTTAGCAACAGAAATTTTAGGCTGAATTGTGGTCCTAAGTCGAGGACTAACTGTATATGGTAGGAATCAATTATCCATAGCTGATTGGTTCAGCTTTTTAAAATGCCGCAGTGTTTCTGAACCTTAGCGATTTTTAGGATGTGTGGACTTCAACTCCCACAATTGTAAACTCCCATGTTAAGTTGCCACTGGTGTGTAACATTGGAATATAAATATAAAAATACTTCTGGATTACAATATTCAGAAGTTCAACAATATAGAAAGCCAATTGGAACCATTCCATCTTTCTCGGTTCTATCTGGAGACTGAATTTTAGCGAGCATTTTTTATACCTGTAGATCCTTTTACTGAAAATAAACTAGGATTACCATGTCTGGACTAGAACAGGGATCTTCAAACTTGGCTCTTTTATGACTTGCGGACTTCAACTCCCAGAATTCCTCAGCCAGCATGCCCGGGGTCATGTGATGGCCTTTTGCGGCCTTCTGACAAGCAAAATCAATGGGGAAGCCTGAGTCACTTAACAACCATGTGACTAACTTAACTGAAGTGATTCACTTAAAAACTGTGGCAAGAAAAGTCGTAAATTTGGGGAAAACTCACTTCACAACTCCCTCTCAGTGACAGAAATGAAAATCAATTGTGGTCATAAGTCGAGGACTGCCTGTATTTGTGTCCAGACAGTGCAGGAAATGGTATTTATAAATAATGTATAAATTGTATAAATACTGCATTTATTTCCGGAAATTGCCATTTTTGCTGCTTCACGTGGCACCTTTGTTTCCACTGTTTCTTTAAAAAGGGGTATGGAAATGGGGGTAGAATTTATATCCATTTATCCAGAGTGGGGCTAAGAGCTACAGAAGATAAAGTGATACTCCCTCCAAGATAAAAAGATAAGATAAAAAGACTGGTTTAAATTTTTTTCCCAAATTCCCTGAGCAGCCACCGAAACAAATGTTCCCCATTCCAACTCTAGCATAGTTTTGGTGAGGGTAAAAAAAAAAAAGCACAACCTTGAGTGTGTGTGTGTGTGTGTGTGCGCGCACACGCACACACACACACAGAGGATATGACTCCAGAGGTCGAGGTGGTTCACAAATACGATGCAAAATGGGAGACGGGAAAGAAAATGAAGGGAGGAATGACTCCCGAAAACTCCACAAGGAGTCAAACTGAATTGTATGTTTTAATCTATAATAATGAGGCACCCCAGTCCGTGTCGCTTTTCCAGAACTGTGATTTTGCGCAAATCTATTTTCTCCTTTCATGACTGAATAATCATTTTTATCATTTGGAGGTCCTGGGGCATCTTTTCAGTTCGGAAATGGAATGCTTACATGGGAAGGGAGAAAAGGAGGAAGCGTCTGGCTTGACAAGAATATTAAAATGGAGGCCTCTTTAGGCAGTGATTCTCCTTCTCTTGATCCCACCATCTTTTTCGCGATTTGCATCAGAGGGATCTGACCCCAGTGTTGGGGGGGAGGAGAGAAACGTCTACTCCCTTGGAACACCATTTCAAAAATAAAAACCAAGGATCCAGTCCTCATGGCAGGTGTTCTTCCGATGGAAACTAATCAAGGAGAGAAGCAACCTAGAACTAAGGAGAAACTTCCAGACAGAACAATTAACCAGTGGAACAACCTGCCTCCAGAAGCTGTGAATGCCCCAACACTGGAAGTTTTTAAGAAGAGACTGGACAACCATTTGTCTGAAGTGGTATAGGGTTTCCTGCCTGAGCAGGGGGTTGGACTAGATGACCTCCAAGATCCCTAACTCATTATTATTATTGTTGTTGTTGTTGTTGTTGTCGTCGTCGTTGTCGTTGTCATTATTCCACTTATAACCATTCTTTTAGCAACCGTTCAAAGTTGCAACAGGACTGAAAAAAGCAACTTATGATCAATCCTCGCACTTACGACTGTTGCAGCATCCCCTGGTCACATGATCAAAATTCAGGCGCTTGGCAACCAGCATGTGTAGGCAGTCCTCGACTTCCAACCACTCGTTTAGTGACCATTTGAAATTATAACGGCACTGAAAAAAATGACTTACGACCATTTTTCACACTTACGACCATTGCAGGATCCCCAGGGTCACGTGGTCAAAATTCAGGCGCTTGGCAATTGACTCATACTTATGATGGTTACTGTGTCCCAGGGCCATGGGATCCCCTTTGGAGAATTTCTGACTAAACAAAGTCAGTGGGGAAGCCCGATTCACTAATAACCGTGTTATTAATTTAACAACTGCAGTGATTCACTTAACAACTGTGGTAAGAAAGATCGTAAAATGGGGCAAAACTCACTTAACAACTGTCTTGGTTAGCGACAGAAATTTTGCTCTCAGTTGTGGTCGTAAGTCGAGGACTACCTGAATTTACGACATCCCAAATTACATAATCGCCATTTTCACACAAAGTCCGTGAGGGAAGCCAGACTCACTTGGCAACTGGCTCATATTTACGGCTGTTTGGAATCACAATTTTCAATGTTTTTGCCAATTTCCGGTGTTTATTTCCTGTTTCGGGCAAAAAAAAAAAATGGTCGCTGGGAAAATGGGTTCACTTAGCAACGGTGCTGTTCACTTAACAACTACCACAAAAAACGGTTATCAAATAGAATGCGGTTACTTGGTGACCTGCTTACCGACTGCCACGACCGTAATTCTGGGCTCAGCGATGGCCACAAGTGGAGGACTATTTGTAATTCAGCAACAAATCACTTCCACACAATCCACCTGCTGCACCTAGGCCCTCTTGCCGAGAACAACAATATTAAAATTACCCTTAAAAACTGAACACACAGAACCCCCATGAGATAAAACAGCTGTTATCAAAGCGAGGCTTATTAAAACAAAATGCCAAGCAGCTTAAAAGCAATACAGAGGAAGCTGAAAAATTGTATTTCTATTTTTTAAAGAGGTTTTCTTTGATGCCACAGTGACATCAAGAGAGGGGCCAGGCTTACTTCCCTGAAGGAGGCCGTTCCACTGCCAGGGTGCCAACGCTAAGCGGTGGGACCTTTCTGGTCTGGCCACTGTTTTGCTTGGAGACACTCGGCAAGGACTTGCTTTGTTGCAGACCTGAGAAGGAAGGAGGCGTCTGAATAGACAATTGGTCCTTGAAATCACCCTGGTACGGTACAGGCTGTGAAGGGCGCCATAAGTTAGGAAGAAAACTCCAAGCCTGTACCAGCCCTTTGGAATAAATTAGGAGTTTTTGCCGTTTGGCCAACCGTCCTCGTCGTCAGTCTGAAGTAACAATTCTTCCCCACTGGATTTTGCACCGGTTCCTCTTTCTCAAGACTAGGGGTCTTCAAACATGGCCCTTTTATGTGGACTTCAACTCCCAGAATTCCTCAGCCAGGCACGCTGGCTGAGGAATTCTGGGAGTTGAAGTCCACAAGTCATAAAAGGGCCAAGTTTGAAGACCCCTGCTCAAGAACCAACTTCCATGAAATCCCATCAACAGGGGAGGCTGAAACAAGATAAGATAAAGTAAGAACAAGATAAGAGATGATAAGAGACAAGAGACACTGTAAGATATAAGATAAGATGAGAAGCTAACCTTTATTGTCACCTTTTTCTGTGAACACACCGGCACACATTAAAAACTAAAATTTTAAGTTGAGGTTGGCTTATGCCAGTTTTGGTTGAACCGGACAGAGGAATCTGGTGCTTGTTTCAGTTTAAGCCAGGGGTCTCCAACCTTGGCAACTTTAAGACCTGTGGACTTCAAAAATTAGAATTCCATGCTAGCTGGGGAATTCTGGGAGTTGAAGTCCACAAGTCTTAAAGTTGCCAAGGTTGGAGACCCCTGGTCTAAGCCATATGACAGGGACACTCAACTTTGGCAACTTTAAGACCTGTGGACTTCAACAACTAGAATTCCATGCTAGCTGGGGAATTCTGGGAGTTGAAGTCCACAATTATTAAAGTTGCCAAGATTGAGGACCCCTGGTCTAAGCCATATGACAGGGACATCCACCTTAAAGTTGCCAAAGTTGGTTACACCCCTGCCGTATGAAATGGTTTACAAATGACAGGGTTGGGATCAAGCAACACAATCTCCACACCACCACCGAAGGTGATGTATGAATCCAGGTGATGTTGTTAAGGATGTTGGTTTGACTAAACAGCTTCCAACCAGCCTCCCACCATGTAAAAATCAACTGAAGCTTCCACTGACTTACCCAGCTGCCTTCAGGCACTTTGCCTGGCATGATATGGAAGGAATCGGTCCCAATGTCCTTCCAATGATTTTGTTTTGTTTTGTTTTCCTGCTAGTCTTTGGATCTGGGATGTCCTGATGTTCCCTCCTCCGAGGTCAAAGTGGTTATCTTTGGAGGTTTTTTTACTGCCAACTATTAAAAATAGAAGTGCTTGGTAACATATTGGCAGCTCAGGAGGGAGGTGAGAACAATGGTTTGTCTTAAACCATGGATGTGGCCTTGCCCAAGGAACCAGACTAAGATGGATGATGAGATTCTCACCCTCTCCAGAACCTCACCAAATTCATATTTTTTTCTTAAATGAATGGCAAAAAACATAATAGGTTTGCATAGATGGACAAGAACAATCTCTTTCCTTCCTTTCTTCCTTCCTTCCTTCCCACCAACTCCTTCCTTCCTTCTACCCTCACCATCTATCTATCTATCTATCTATCTATCTATCTATCTATCTATCTATCTATCTATCTATCTATCTATCTATCTATCTATCTATCTATCTATCTATCTATCTTCCCTCCCTCCCTCCCTCCCTCCCTCAAACTCCTTCCTTCCTTCTACCCTCAGCCATCATCTATCTATCTATCTATCTATCTATCTATCTATCTATCTATCTATCTATCTATCTATCTATCTATCTATCTATCTATCTATCTATCTATCTATCTATCTA
>NW_015386401.1:764739-767918 GCF_001527695.2 Protobothrops mucrosquamatus | reverse complement strand
TTAATTTTTGGGCAAACTATTTTTTTGCAGGTAAAAGGAAATGCAGATTTTTATTCTTTTTAAATATATCCTTTATGTATGGGTTTTTAAAAGGTAATTTAGGAATAAATCTTCCTTTTATAATTATGTGTTTCTTTCCTTCCTTCCTTCCTTCCTTCCTTCCTTCCTTCCTTCCTTCCTTCCTTCCTTCCTTCCTTCCGAAATGTCTGTTCTTTTCCAAAGCAGCTCTTTCCCAGCCTTCTTGCAGAAACTTCAGCCTCCAAGCTCCTATAGGGGAGCCTTTGAGTGTTTCTCAATCTGGCTGGCGGGGGAATTCTGGGAGCTGAGGTCCACCCATCCTAAAGTCGCCAACTTTGAGAAATACTGTTCTAATGTATTAATGGGCATACAGCCTCTAGAAAACACCTGAGATAACCACGACAAAAAAACAGGAATGTGATGCTGGGGACCAGATTTTAAACCCGTATTTAAGGAGTTAACTTTCTTCTTCTCCTCAAACAGGGAGCTGAGAACATGCCAAGCTGCTAATGTTTGGGACTCTGGGTTGTTGGAAGACGGAGCAGGATAAGCTCTGGTGCAGAGAGACTTCTTCATCATTTCTCAGCCAGGAAAAAGCTGTCAAAAATGTTTTACTCGCAGAAGGTTCTATATTCAGGTAGGCTTGTTAAGATACGTGTTTGCTTAAGTGGGACAAGTGAGCTCTGAGGCAAACCTTCCTGCGAAGAAGCATAAATCCAATTGCATTTTGGACAGCTGGCTGGATTGACATCCTTAATGGTGAAATGGAAAACAATCTGACTATGTGCTGATTGATCTGCTCACTGAGGGCTAGACCCTTGTGTATGCCATAGGCTAGGTCCAGCTACCGGTTCAGGAAACCAAACAAGAGCACTATAAACCCAAGTCACAAATAAAATAATAAAGTGTTCTTTTGGTTTGACCAAAAAGTTGAAAATTAACTGTCGTTATAGGTAATTTTTCTTCTAGTTTGTTTATATCCTGCCTTTATTAGTGAATTGGGCTGAGAGAGAGAGTGACTGGCCCAAAGTCACACAGCTGGCTTTCATGGCTAAGGAGGGACTAGAACTCACTGTGCCTTGGTGATTGGCTCAAAGTCACCCAACTGGCTTTCACGAATAAGGTGGGATTAGAACTCACTGTCTCCTGGTGATTGGTCCAAAGTCACCCAGCTGGTTTTCATGGCTAAGGCGGGACTAGAATTCACCATTTCCTGGTGATTGGCCCATGGTAGAACTAGAACTCACAGTCTCCTGGTTTCTAGCCTAGTGCCTTCAGCACTAGACTAAACTGGCTTGGCACTTTTGGTGGGCACTTAGCTAAATTAAGAACAGAAACAGGTTTACACTTTTTATAATTTTGGCTTGTCTGTTCAGTGGGTGGTGAAGCTTCCTCCCAATTCTTCCCTATTCCGGCTGTAAAATATGAATTTTGGTCCTTTTGTTGCAAACCATAAACTTCTGTTTTGTGTCTTTGAAACAGGGAGCGAGGAGCTTCAATTCCTCCACTTTGGGAAAATATAACCAGCTCAGCCTGCCAGGCATCATTCTATTTGCCGATCAATCAGGAAATGGGAATTTTGCAGCTGCTGGTAATAAAATCTCCATCGCTCCCCCTCCTGGCCTAGTATTGATTGGCGGATGACTTTTTAGGATTCAGGTAATGGAAATATGCATCAGGAAGATGAAATCAAACGGAACGGCTAACGCCGAGAAATCCTGTTATGATATTCTACCTTTCGCCCCCAAAACCCATCCCAGCTTCTCTTGTCTCGTTCTTTTTCTCCCCAATGCTACCACCTGCCACCATGTCCTCCCCCTTCACTGTCCCTCCTGCAGCCCCTCGCGGTAATTTCCTCCCCTTTTTTTCTGTCTCTTTTTAAACAAAGCCTCCACATCAATTTCCATTTATGAACTGGGAATGTCAGAAACGCCACACCTCCATAAAAGTGACTTCAAATCTTGGGTGGAAGGCTTATGTTTTCTTCACTCCCCAAGCATCACAGTGAAAGCCTTCTGGCATATTCTGCAAGGCTCAGATCACCAATATCAGAAGGAATAGCAGAATGACAGAATAACAGCGTTTGAAGGGACCTTGGGGGTCTTCTAGTCCAACCCCCTGCTCAAGCGGGAGACCCTATACCATTCCAGACAAGTGGTTGTCCAATCTCTTCTTAAAAATCTCCAGTGTTGGAGCACCCACAACTTCTGGAGGCAGGTTGTTCCACTGGTTAATTGTTCTAACTGTCAGGAAGTTTCTCCTTAGTTCTAGGTCAGTGATGGCGAACCTATGGCACGGGTGCCAGAGGCGGCACTCGGAGCCCTCTCTGTGGGCACGGGTGCTGTTGCCCCAGCCTTGCCTCCCCCCGCGACCCCCTCCTCACCAGCAGCCCCCCTGGAGGAAATTCGTCCCCAAGCATGGCCCACGCGGAGCAGGGCAGCCAAGGACATGGCAGCCAGGCAGCGTAGACAAGACTCTGCCCTCACGCCCCATCGCACACAGTTGATGGGAACTTGTAGGTTTTCTGCTGCTCCAATATTCCTTTTTCTTTTTGTATGAAAATGACGGTGGACGTGTTTTGCAGTTGAACCACAGCTTTGTGGAGTTGTGGTGTTGATTTTCCACAAAGCTGCTTCAGATTTTTTCCTTCCTAGCCCATCAAACACAACGAGTTGTGCTAATACAGGGCTGGTACACATGCACCTTATTCATAAGGTAAGTTTTATTGAACTTTAAGGACCAATCATACATCCCTTCCTTAGCATCTTCATAACTTTGGATGGTCATCTTAACAGGAATACTTTTCAAATCTATTTTAGCATAAATGTATATTTAGTAATATATTTAAATATTTAGTAGATAGTTAAGTCAGTTTAAATGTTCCAATATCTCAGGGGCTGCCACAAAGAAGAGGGAGTCAAGCTATTCTCCAAGGCGCCTGAAGGCAGGACAAGAAGCAACAGGTGGAAACTAAGCAAGGAGAGAAGCAACCTAGAACTAAGGAGAAACTTCCTGACAGTTAGAACAATTAACCAGTGGAACAACCTGCCTCCAGAAGCGGTGAATGCTCCAACACTGGAAGTTTTTAAGAAGAGACTGGACAGCCATTTGTCCGAAATGGTATAGGGTTTCCTGCCTGAGCAGGGGGTTGGACTAGATGA
>NW_015386401.1:761088-764278 GCF_001527695.2 Protobothrops mucrosquamatus | reverse complement strand
GAGAAACTTCCTGACAGTTAGAACAATTAACCAGTGGAACAACCTGCCTCCAGAAGCGGTGAATGCTCCAACACTGGAAGTTTTTAAGAAGAGACTGGACAGCCATTTGTCCGAAATGGTATAGGGTTTCCTGCCTGAGCAGGGGGTTGGACTAGATGACCTTCAAGGTCCCTTCCAACTTTATTATTATTATTATTATGATGATGATGATGATGATGATGATGATGATGATGATGATGATGTCCCCGTAGTAATGGATAATGTGTTGGTGTGTCGTTACTTAACAGGAACTATTTTTACCCAATTTTGGGTAATTCACCCAGGTTTGAGAAGCACCAGACCAGCGTGTTTCAGACTTGGCTACTTTAAGATGTGTGGACTTCAATTCCCACAATTCTTCAGCCAAAAAACTTTACAATGAGTGGACTTCAACTTCCAGAATCCCCCAGGCTGCAAGAACTACAAATCTGATTGATTTATTTAATTTCCCCCTGCCTCCCCAGCTGGCACCATAGCTCCTTCCAAATCTGTGTGTCTTCTTTGCAGGTATCAAAATGGTCTATTCAGGGGTTTTGTGGAAAGAGAAAAAGGGGAACTCAAAGGCTTTCTTCTAAAAAAATTAAATGTATTTAAATATTGTACGCTACCCATCAGATCTAAAGGTTTCCCCCAAGTGGCTTTACCAAAAATTAAGTTAAATTAAAATGCAATTAATGTAACTGCAGCTTAATTACAATTAAAATTATGATAAAATTTTAATAAAAAAACAGTAGATAGGTGTGCCTGCACATAGGATAAGACATTTACCTTTTCTTCCATTCACTGTAAACCTACCTGTTTAGTGAATCATGTGATCCTTAATTGAATCTGCTCTCCCCATTGTTTGTCGGAAGCTGGCTGAGAAAGTCACAAACGACAATCACATGACCCCAGGATGCTAGGGTGGTTGTAAATAGAAGCTGGTTGCCAAACGCCCAAATTTTGATCATGTGACCATGGAGATGCTGTGATGGTCGTAAGTGTGAGGACTGGTCATACATCACTTTTTTCAGTGCACTTTTAACTTCGAACGGTCACTAAACAAAGGGTTATAATTCAAGGGCAAGCGGTATGGCACGTGTGATGCACGTATGATTCCTGTAAAAGTGGGTGATCATATGAATTATAGTCACCATCTTGAATCACACAATTGTACAGTAGTCGCCATCTTAAATGTTTTAACTCTCTCAGCAGATCCGGTGGGTATATATTTGCTCTTTTGATGAAATGAGGTTTGTTTTTTTTAAATTGTCTTTCTCCTCTACTCTTACTTTGGGGGCTGTGGAGTTTTTTTTTCTTGGTGTGTTTTATTTTAAATAATCCTATTTTTGAACCAACGGATTACGATTGATCCCTCACTCATAATGCTGTGCTAATACACTGTTATACAGCTAGTGACTGTTCCCTGCTGAAACACTTAAGGTAGTTTAAACCCATTTGTTCCTAGGAGTGCACTGAATTGACAAAGAGGAAGGGCAGACCAATGTAACTGTGGCAGGATTGTGTGTGTGTGTGCGCGCACACACACACAGACAGACACACACAGAGAGACAATCTATCTGGGCAAAGAGAACAATAATCTAACTTTGTGAAGGGCCAGGAAGGGATTGAAAATATGACTTTGCCCAATATGCATTTTAGAGAGATGGTTGAAATGCTGGAGACATACGGTAGTTATATTTTACTGTTCTACCTACATGGTGCTTTACGGTGTAAATATAAGGGGAAAAAATAATTTTGTTCAACCATCTTAGAAGAACAATGCTGGAAATCACCTATTGCAGTAAACCATGATTTATTTGCTCATTTCATGTTGATAATAAACCACCACTGGGTGGCTGCATTAGGCGCTGAGCAAACCATGGTTTGCCAACCAGAGTGGCTGGACTCAGGCAATATACGAATGAAACGATGTTACATCTCAGCCTGTTCTGCGGTTCAGGCAATGTAGGGTGGAATATGGACATAGATCAATGGAGACTTAGAACAAAAGTCTTCATAATCTAATATTTTACTTTCCTCCATGTCCAAGTGAGAAACTCAAAGGCAAGGCTGGAGGCATTGTTTGTCCCCAGTAAGATAGACTGCCCCTGTGCATTGCTCTCCCTGAATGGCCCATCAGATAATGTTAGATTTCCCAAACATTTTGTGACTGATTAAAATGGCAGGAATTAATACGAATGTGGTATCTGATGAGGCATCTGCTGAGAAAAAAAGTACATCCAATAGTAAATAAGAAGCAAACCCCTCGCACTGATGATGTTACCTAGTCAGGTAATGAAATATCTACAAGCCAATAACCAAGTTCAGAGAGTACTAAGGATTCCATACTTCAACCCTGAGCGACAAATATTGTCTTCTATTGAGAAGTAGATCCAAATGTTCTTAAGGTTGGTTTCAAAGCTGTGGCAAACTGCATAATGGCCAAACTGGCCTCTGAATAAATCTTCTCATCTTACTACCTATATTCTAATAATAGCTTTTCCTTCCTTCCTTCCTTCCTTCCTTCCTTCCTTCCTTCCTTCCTTCCTTCCTTCCTTCCTTCCATCCATCCTTCATTCCTTCCTTCCTTCCTTTCTTTCTTCCATCCTTCTCTCCCATCAAACCCCTTTCTTCCTTCTACCCTCATTTTCCTTCCTTCCTTCCATCAAACCCCTTTCTTCCTTCTACCCTCATTTTCCTTCCTTCCTTCCACTCTCATTTTTCTTCCTTCCTTCCATCAAACCCCTTCCTTCCTTCTACCCTCATTTTCCTTCCTTCCTTCCTTCCTCCCTTCCTTCGACTCTCATTTTCCTTCCTTCCTTCCTTCCATCCATCCATCAAACCCCTTTCTTCCTTCTACTGTCATTTTCCTTCCTTCCTTCCTCTCATTTTCCTTCCTTCCTTCCATCAAACCCCTTTCTTCCTTCTACCCTCATTTTCCTTCCTTCCTTCCTCTCATTTTCCTTCCTTCCTTCCATCAAACTCCTTCCTTCCTTCTACCCTCATCTTCCTTCCTTCCTTCCTTCCTTCCTTCCTTCCTTCCTTCCTTCCTTCCTTCCTTACTTCCTTCCTTCCTTTCTTCCTTCTCTCCCATCAAACCCCTTCCTTCTACCCTCATTTTCCTTCCTTCCTTCCTTCCTTCCTTCCTTCCTTCCTTCCTTCCTTCCTT
>NW_015386401.1:719667-760272 GCF_001527695.2 Protobothrops mucrosquamatus | reverse complement strand
ACTAATAGGATGTGAGTATATATTTTGCCTGTGACTGATTTGTAATGAAAAGGGGTTCTCCTACAACTAGCAGCTGTTTCACTTCTTGGTCTTGATTTTCCTTCCTTCCTTCCTTCCTTCCTTCCTTCCTTCCTTCCTTCCTTCCTTCCTTCCTTCCTTCCTTCCTTCCTTCTCTCCCATCAAACCCCTTCCTTCCTTCTACCCTCATTTTCCTTCCTTCCTTCCTTCCTTCCTTCCTTCCAACACATCTGAAAGGCCAAGGCTGAGAAACACAGACAAAGAAATTTGGAGACAAGGGAAGTTGGGATGAAAAATTATTATTGTCCCAAATTGGCACAGGGGCTGTCCAGGGCAAATCCCCCTGGCACTGAACCATTTCCACCCAGTTATCATTCTGAATTAGCTTCCAGCTTTGTCTTTGGACGAAGGGAGGTTCTGGGCAAAGGATGAAAAATGCAGAGCGCTCTGTGTTAATATGTGTGGAGACCCGCTAAGATCTCCAGACTGCTGAGAATGAAATGGAAATGGGGGAGAGGGGAGGAAAACAGGGGAGGGGAGATTTTTTAGCTAATTTAATTATGCTTGTTAAAGAGAAGCAGTCCCTTAAATCCTAAGCTGTTTCCAATGGCTGTTGGGAGGGCTGATACTGTTCTGTAAGTAGAGGATCTGGGTAAAGATTCACAGCTTTAATTTAGAGCAGGGGTGTCCAATCGTGGCAACTTTAAGACTTGTGGACTTCAACTCCCAGAATTCTCATGGCTGGCTGGGGAATTCTGGGAGTGGAAATCTACAGGTCTTAAAGTTGCCAAGCTTGGACAACCCTGAATTAGATAAAAAGTTTAAAAAATATTATTATTATTATTATTATTGTTGTTGTTGTTGTTTGTTTGCTTGTTTATTTGTTTGTTTATTTAGCATATGGCTTCTTGTTTTCGTTGCCATGTATTTTGTCTACAAGTTTAAGAAGAAACTGGACAGCCATTTGTCCGAAATGGTATAGGGTTTCCTGCCTGAGCAGGGGGTTGGACTAGATGACCTCCAAGGTCCCTTCCAACTTTATCATCATCATCATCATCATCATCATCATCATCATCATCGTCGTCGTCGTCGTCATCCTCCTCCTCATCATCATCATCATCATCATCATTATTATTATTATTATTATTATTATTATTATTATTATTATTATTATTATGTTTATTTGTTTGCTTGTTTATTTGTTTGTTTGTTTGTTTAGCATATGGCTTCTTGTTTTCGTTGCCATGTATTTTGTCTACAAGTTATTGTATTTTGTAGTTTGTCTACAAATATTTTACTGTGTCGTTGTCTAACAAGTTACAAGTGTCTAGTCCTCACCAAGGTGGACAAGAGCAACGTTGTTCTGCACAGAACCCCCCACTACTATAACTTTTGCTCCACGTCAGAATCTTTTTTTTCATTGTGGAGGTGATTGCTCCAGGCCTCCTAGGTTGAAAAATCAGCAGCCGAATGACATTTTGGTAAAGGGACCAATGGATCAATATGTTTAATTCAAGGTAGTCAAGCTAATCAATGAAAACATAATCCTAAAAGTACATGGAGGAGCCAGACCTTGAGCAGGTAGAAAAGAATGCCAGCATAAAATTTGGTGACTCTGGTTGCTGAATCCTAGTCTGCCACAAAATTAAAGCTGGCAACTGGGATATCCCTCAATGAGGGCGGGGAGTCCTTAACTTATAACCATTTGTTTAGCTACCATTCAAAGTTACAACTGCAACTCATGACCATTTTTCACACATGACCGTTGCAGCCTCCCCCTGGTCACGGGATCAAAATCCGGATGCTTGTCAACTGGCTCATATTTATGACGGTTGCAGTGTCCCCGGGATCACGTGATCTCCTTTTGCGACCTTCTGACAGGCAAAGTCAATGGGAAAAGCCAGCTTCCCTTAACAACTGTGCTACCAATTTAATAACTGCCCAGATTCATTCAACCAACAAAGGCCGTAAAACAGAGTGAAACTCACAACCGTCTCGCTTAGCAATGGAAATGTTGGGCTCGATTGTGCTTGTAAGTCGTATTGGCTCTGGTTCATTGAGGACCAGCACCGTTGTTGGGGGATATAATTTCAACTCATCAACCGCAGAGGAACATATTCCTGTTCTCTGCACCTGTCAGGTCCCCAAATCCTTATTGTCTCCCTTCTATATATATATTCTTGTGCTTTGCTTTGGGGCTGGGGTAGGCAACTTTGGCTCTTTTATGACTCGTGGACTTCAACTCCCAGAATTCCTGAGCCAGCCATGCTGAGGGGAAAGGGAGAGGTTTCCAAGCTGAGCCATGCTGGCTCAGGAATTCTGGGAGTTGAAGTCCACGAGTCATAAAAGAGCCAAGGTTGCCTATCCTTGCTTTGGGGCCTGCCATTTAGCTGGGGGTGGGAGGGGGAATATTTGCTTTCTCTTGGGATAATTTTTGCTTTCTGCTTTCCTCCTTCCACCTCTATCCACTTGAGAAAGGAATGTGTCTCCCTTATCCGGGAGATGGTTACAGAGAAACGAAAGCTGGAGAAGACCTTGAGATGCGCGCCAACTGTGCCAGTTACCCACTCTTCAGACCACCTGTGGATTAATAATAATAATAATAATAATAATAATAATAATAATAATAATAATAATAATAATAATAATAATAATAATAATAATAATAATAATAATAATAATATTGGAAGGGACCTTGGAGGTCATCTAGTCCAACCCCCTGCTCAGGCAGGAAACCCTATACCATTTCAGACAAATGGCTGTCCAGTCTCTTCTTAAAAACTTCCAGTGTTGGAGCATTCACCGCTTCTGGAGGCAGGTTGTTCCACTGGTTAATTGTTCTAACTGTCAGTCAGCATGGCTGGCTGAGGAATCCTGGGAATTGAAGTCCACAAGTATTAAAGCAGTCAAGTTTGAAGACCCCTGAATTATACCGTTCAAGCGGGATTTTCACCAGATCTCGCCTTGACTTCCCTACTGTCACTGGCCCCTAATAAAAGTTTCCTTTTGAGACAATGCCTGTTTCAAGAGTTCTGCTTTCTTGGGTGGTGGGTCCTCACCACCTTTCTGAGGTGGGTCCTCACAACACCAACCAATCCAAAATCTTTGTTGGAGTAAGTGGATCCTTGCCCATTGACATCTCCTGGAGGTCTATCAAAAGCCACCCAGTCCTTTTTTGCTTTTGTTTTTCTTAGCTACACATTGTTTGGGAAGGATCAGAACTAGGCATGGCTGAAGATGTGATGTTCTTAAGAGATTGGCATCCTTGTTTGAATTAATCATTATCCATTCAGGGCAAGCTAGTGTTCAGAAATCTTCACCCAATAGTTTTTGGATGGCCACAGTTCTCCATCTCTGCATCTAAGCGAAGAGAAAAGAGGACAGGAGCGGGAAAATTCAGTTTTTATTTAAGGGCATTACAGCTAGAGAAACAGATTTAAAAGAAAAAAAAATAAAAAGAGATGTCGACCTTTTTAATTCCAAAGAATCCTGGACGTTTAACAGACCCGCTTTACAATTGGCTGGTTGATATATCTGTAATTAGCTAATCGCAAGCATTAAATGCTGCGGAAACGATACAAAGGTTTTGTTGGATCAATAAGATTTACTGTTATGTTCTGCAATGTGGCTTCTCCCCCTCCCCTTTCATCTTCTTGTTTTTTAAATTGTGCTTTTAACAAGCAGGGCAAAGCAAGCTGAGGTATGGCCTGGGGAACCCCAAATGGCCCCACTGAAAACTTTGGCCCCACTCACTCATTCACCCCTGCTCAATGCAGATACTGCCAGACAAAATGCAGCTGCGGCATTTCTGTCCATCCCTTCGATTAAATATTGCCAGCGAGACTGAACTTTCCGTAAGAATGTTCACAAGGGTAAAAAAAAAAAATCAACACAGTGGTTCTTTTTCTATGGCTTTGTTTCAGTCATGGTTCACGCAGGGAGGATGGCCATCGGAACTTCGGAACGGGATCGTAAGTACTTTCCGGGTAGTCCGTTGTAACTTCGAACAGTGGCTAAACAACTAGTTGTAAGTCGAGGACTACCTGGATTGTATTTTTAGCAGAGGCAACCTCCTCCTTGCTCAGAGACAGTCTACCTCCAAATATCGAGAACTAGCCACTTAGTTTGCTCTTATGTAGCAGCAGGGGCTGCCTTGCTCAGAATCGGACGAGTCACTGCGGCCGAGTGGGTGCAACCTGGTGCTGTAACTGGATGGCCGCAGACGGGTGGGCGTGACTGGGTGTCTGTTGCAGCCCCGCCCCAGAAGGGTGAGCATGGCCAGGTGGCCCCCATCGATTCACTCCAGCCAGGTGAGCGGGGCTGAATGACTGCCACCGGCTTGGGTCCGTTGACTGGACACAGAACAAGTCGCCCCGGCTGACGGGACGCAGGAACAATTATGCCTCTTCCCCTCCCCGCTTCGTCCAAATTGTCCCGCAGTGTAATTCCCCTCCTTGGAAGTTGTTCCCAACCCTGCGACCCATCGGCCGGGGCTGATGTTTCTTCTGGGTGGGGGGTGGAAATTCTTCTTCCCCTTCCTGCTTCATCCTTGAATTGTCCCACAGTGGCGCGTTGTCCCTGCATCTAGTGGGCTGGGTAACTTGCTCCTCATGCAGTTGGTGGGGCTGATCCAGCACCTGCCACCTATCTGCACCCACCTGGCCGTGCCACCCAGCTTGGGTGGGACAGCAATGGCCACCCAACCGTGCCCACCTTTTCGTGCCCACCCATGCATGCTCACCTGGCCATGGTGAATTGTCCTAGACCAGTGATGGCGAACCTTTTAGAGACCAAGTGCCCCAAAATCAGCCTTACCCCCACCTATCCCTGCTTTGCCCCTGCCCCCAGCCCGTCCCCACTCCGCCCCCACCCTGCCCACCCACAGGGCCACCCATCGCCTCCACAGCCCGCCGCAGATCGCCCAGGCAGCCCAGCAGCACCATGGCAGCCACGCCCTCCTCCCACGCCCCACAGCATCATCTGCGCACGACAGGGCGCGAGTGCAGTGTCTTGTCCCCGTTGCCTGGCTGCCATGTCCTTGGCTGCGCTGCTTGGGGGCGATTCTCCTCCGGGGGGTGCTGCTGGTGAGGAGGGGGCCTTGGGGAGAGGCAGGGCTGGGGCGACAGCGTGTGTGTCCACAGAGAGGGCTCTGAGTGCTGCCTCTGGCACGCGTGCCATAGATTCGCCACCACTGTCCTAGACCCACCTTGCTCACTGTCCTTAGACGGAGAGTCTTCTAGGAGGATCTCTCCCCTTCCGAGTTGGTCTCCATCCCTCCATCCCTGGAAAGCCATGCCCAGAGAGTCACAGCTGTGCTGCAGCTGTGAGACGAAAGATATGTTTACTCTTATGCCATTAGACACTGGGAGGAACTTAAACACTGCAGCCCTGGAGAGGCTAACAGAAGCCTCTTGACCTTAAGCCATCATCTGATCCCCAATCCTCAATTTACTGTTGGGCTTGGATCTATAAACCTGCAGGAACTGGTCTTCCCCATCCATTTCCTCCTATCTCTCCGCCACGTGTGGCTCACTTGTTTATCGACAGTTTTCCACTCTTGGCATCCCCCGTGCAATTCCGTGAAAGCCGGGTGTGAACGGTTGGGTTGCCAGCTCCTGCCACTCAGGCTGCCTTTTGTAAAGGCATTTTTCAAAGCTTGGCCCTGTGCCATTTTTCAACCCACACCGTGCCCAAATTGCTAACGGGGGCGATTCTGAACTAGCTTGAAGATTACCAGGCTGAAAATGCCCGATTTCTTTAGAGTAGGAGAGGCAATTTTTCTCCAAATAGCAAAACAGGACCTGGGCTAATGTGATTAGAATCGCCTTGTGACAAGACGGGCTGCAAATAAATCTAATAAATAAAGAAATAAATATAGGTCGTTTTCGACTTAGCCACTGCAATTGATCCCCAAATTTATCTTACTGAGCAAGTCATTTATTAAGGGCATTTTGTTCCATTTTACGACCTCTCTTGCCCCAGTTGTGAAGTGAATCACTGCAGTTGCTAAGTTAGTAACACGGTTGTTAAGTGAATCTGGCTTCCCCATTGACTTTGCTTGTCAGAAGGTCACAAAAGGGAAACACTGGGAACCATCATAAATTTGTCAGTTGCCAAGTGCCTGAATTTTGATCACATGACCCTGGGGATGCTATGATGGTCATAAGCGTGAAAAATTGTCATAAGTCACTTTTTTCAGTCCATTGTAATTTCAAACAGTCACTACTCAAATGGTTATAAGTCGAGGACAACGTGTATGTTCGCTGCCTTTAGTTATTTATAAAAATAATTATATGTATGTATGTGTGTGTAAGTATATATACATACATTATCCATATCCATACCCATACCCATACACATACACACAAACATACACATACACATAGATATACATATATGTCCTTGCAGCCATTGTCTATCCACTGCATGTTTCCGCATGTTTCCAACGTACACGGTCCTCAGCTTCCTTTTGCCAAATGGACCTGCAATACTTGCTGATGTTGTCTACCCATCCTGTTTTATGTATCTTTTGTGGACACTTTTTATCCAGTGGGATCCATTCTATAACTGCCTTGCTCCACCTGCCCTCAGTCCTTCTCACTATGTGACCAGCCCATTTCTGTTTCCATTCTTTTACTCTCTTGATGGTATTGTGTACTTTCATTTGTTCTCTAATCCAGGGGTCCCCAACCCCTGGTCCGTGGACTGGTACCGAGCCGTGGCATGCCAGCAACCGGGCTGCACAAAGAAGCAAAACCCCATCTGTGGGATGCAGGCAGCACACAAAACCACGCCCCCTCCGGTCTGCAGAAAAACCTCTCTCCACGGAACCGGTCCCTGGTGCCCAAAAGGTTGGGGACCTCTGTTCTAATCCATGTGCGGGTCTTGTAATGCCAAGCATGAATCTTTCCATGGCTCTTTGCACACTCGTAGTTTTTGTATCGATCGTGAGGTTAGTGTAAATGTTTCATATACACATACACATACATGTACATGTGCATATACATTCAGGTAGTCCTCGACTTACAACAGTTCGTTTAGTGACTGTTCAAAGTTACAACGGCACTGAAAAAAGTGACTTATGACCATTTTTCCCACTTACAACCATTGCAGCGTCCTCGTGGTCACGTGATCAAAATTCGGGCACTTGGCATCTGGCTCCTATTTATGATGGTTGCCATGTCTCAGGGTCGTGTGATCCCCTTTTGGGATCTTCTCACAAGGAAAGTCAATGGGGAAGCCAGATTCACTTAACAACTGAGTTACTAGCTTAAGAACTAGAGCAATTCACTTAACAACCAGGGCACGGAAAGTTGTAAAACTCACTTAACAAATGTTTCACTTAGCAACAGAAATTTTGGGCTCAACTGTGATCGTACGTTGAGGATTATCTGTATACATATACATATACATATATATATACAAAAGATGTTGAGACTCTAGAAAGAGAGCAGAGAAGAGCAACAAAAATGATCAAAGGACTGGAAGCTAAAACATATAAAGAACGGTTGCTGGAATTGGGTATGTCCACTTTAATGAAGAGAAGGACGAGGGGGGACATGATAGCAGTCTTCCAGTATCTCAGGGGCTGCCCCAAAGAAGAGGGAGTCAAGCTATTCTCCGAAGCGCCTGAAGGCAGGACAAGAAGCAACAGATGGAAACTAATCAAGGAGAGAAGCAACCTAGAACTAAGGAGAAACTTCCTGACAGTGAGAACAATTAACCCGTGGAACAACCTGCCTCCAGAAGCGGTGAATGCTCCAACACTGGAAGTTTTTAAAAAGAGACTGGACAGCCATTTGTCTGAAATGGTATAGGGCAGTGGTTCTCAACCTTTTTAATGCCGTGACCCCCAACCGGTTGTAAGTTGAAGACTAAACCAGTTGTAAGTCGAGGACTAAACCGGTTGTAAGTCAAGGACTACCCAACCGGTCGTAAGTCGAGGACTTTCCCTGCCCGGGAGCACCGTGCATGTGTGGTTCCGCCCCCTGCGCCAGCCGAGGCATAGCTGGCAAGCGGCAGAGATGGAGCAGGTCGACCACCAGCTGGCCCAGCCCAAGGGAGGTAAGGCATCCGCCAGAAAAGGGGGAAAAAATGGCGGACAAAAAAAATGGCGGACAAAAAAATGGCGGACAGCCTTGCTTGGCGACCCCCATGAAATGGTCGATCAACCCCAAATGGAGTCCCGACCCACAGGTTGAGAACCACTGTTGGTTTCCTGCCTGAGCAGGGGGTTGGACTAGATCAATGATGGCGAACCTTTTAGAGACCGAGTGCCCAAACTGCAACCCAAAACCCACTTATTTATCACCGGGTGCCCGGTGGGCGTGGCCCACTGGGTGGGTGTGGCTGTGGTGGTCATGGCAGATTGGGTGGGTGTGGCCAAGGTGGGCATGATCACCTCGATGTTGCTTGTGGGGAGGGATGCCTGTGGGGGCCAGGCAGGGTTGGGGGAGATCCAGGGGGTCTCTGGCAGGTGTGGCACTGGGCAGGAGGCTCGTCCTGTGGGGTGAGGTGAGACAAGACGAGGCAGGGCGGGGAGGAGGGAAACTAGACGTGCTGGGATGCATCCGGCCATGTGGGACCTCGGTGAGTTAGCGGGCGGCTGGTTGAAGAGGGACGGTTGCCATCTCTGGGGCATGGCACGTGTGCCCATAGAGAGGGCTCTGAGTGCCGCCTCTGGCATGTGTGCCATAGGTTTGCCACCACTGGACTAGATGATCTCCAAGATCCCTTCCAACTTTATTATTATATACATATACATATACATATACATATACATATACATATACATATACATATACATATACATATACATATACATATACATATACATATACATATACATATACATATACATATACATATACATATACATATAATAAAAGTCATAAATGTAGGATGAAAATCTAATAAATAAATAAAATAAGTTGCTGGGCCTTCCCTCTCTCTAGGCCCAGGGCTTGCTTTATTCAGGAGTATTTCCCTCTTTGCAAAGATGCTGCGTTTGCTGGGGGAATTTTAAAAGGCAACGATTCGTATGCGCCGCGGCTGCCTCTCTCCCTCCCCCCCCCCAGACGAATGGAGTACGAGACGGAGGGGCCTGTATGTTTTTGCCAGCAGATTAACACCGGGGTCTGGCGTATCCGCTCTCGGCATGCGCCGTCAGAGGCGTGATAATAAACTCTGCTCAGACAACGGACAACAACATCTTTACCACTCCCTGCTGTCTGCTACACACATGTGCTAATACGCGGCCTTGCGCATCACCTTCCCCTGTCCTTTCCGAGCATTTTTATAGCTTCTCAGCAGCCGCCGCCAAGATCCAGAATCCCTTCTTTCTTCCTGCCCTGCATGAAAGATTGAATATCAAACATCTATTTATCTGACTACAGAGAAAAATATTCATTGATGCTAGGAATTGTTTGGGGGTGGGGTGGGGGGTGGGGGCGGAAAGGGAGGAATCTTCCTAGCGTTCTCCATTTAACACATTCATCCAGCCACAGAAGTAAAGTTGCAGGTAGTCCTTGACTTACGACCCCAGTTGGGAACGGTCGTTAAGTAAGTCGTGCCTGATTTTACCTTTTTTTTTTGCCGTGGTCCTTAAGCGAATCTGGCTTCCCCCCCCCATTGCTTTTGCTTATCGGAAGCTTCCCGGGAAGGTCACAAACCGGGGCCATGTGATACCACAACCGTCCTAAATACATGCTGATTGGCCAGGGCCTGAATTTGGAACATGTGGCAGCAGGGACACTACAATGGTCGTAACTGCGAGGACCAGCCATAAGTCATTTTTTTTCAGCACCATCATAACTCTGAATGGCCGTAAAATGGATGGTCGTATGTTGAGGATTACCTGTAGTGACCTTGTTACGACCTGATGGGGCAGGATGAAAAATGCTTTGAAGTGGAATTGTTGGAAGAACTTCGAATCCAATAAATTCACAATAAAGGACAATATTCGTAGCTCAGGGTTGAAACGGGGGTCCTTGGTGCTCTCAGACGTTTCATTACCAAACTAGGTAGCCTCATCAGCACTACTGGTAGTTACCTAGTTTGGGTCATGAAATCTCTGCAAGAAAACCACCCAGCTCAGAGAGTATCAAGGGCCCCTCAAATCCAAGATGGTGTCAGGTTTTAATATTGGGGTTTTCCACAAGGAGGTTATAATTAAAATTAGAAGGAATACAGAAGCAAGTAACCAGCCCTTATGAAGGAGATGGCCTGCTAGAGGTTGTCTGGATCTGGGTTGGCTCATGGCAGTTTGCTGGAAACGCAGAGAGAGGAAGGCATGAATTCTCATTCAGAGGACTTCAGATATTTTAAGCTCATCGCCAACAGTATAAAGAAATAAATTTTAGTTAGGGATGACTGCCTGATCCTATTTGTGCGACGGTCAATTTCACATTTATTCAATTCTAAGTCCATTCCATCCAGTTGCTACATGTCCACAACTAAACACACACACACACACACACAGAGACACACACACATATGCGCATGGAGAGATATATACTAATACACATACTAATATATATGTATTAATACGCAATTTCTCCTAATGCCTTTTGGATCCCTTTCCGCTAATATACCCATCATTCTTCTAATAGGTGCATTTTTGCAAGCGGCTTCCCTAATCTACATCTTTTTTATATGCAGCTTTTTCTAATATCTTGCTATCCCATATTGAGCTGAGAAATGGAAAAAGATTGGCTGGGTTTTGACCTGCAGCTAGTCCTGGAAATGTGAATTACATCGGTCTGCTTAAAACAGCAAAACATTTTAATGCCCATCTCTGTTTACAGAGCTTCTAAAACTACCAACCGTTTTTTTTTCTAGGACTCGGAGACATTTTTAGAAAGGATGCTAGTATCATTTTTTTTTGCTTTTTGTTTTTGTATTGTTCTTGTTTTAACAGAATAACACAGTTGGAAGGGACTTTGGAGGTCTTCTAGTCCAACCCCCTGCACAAGCAGGAAATCCTATATCAGGGCGAACCTTTTAGAGACCGAGTGCCCAAAAACCACCCCCTCACCCCCGTCCCTGCTCCGCCCTGCCCACTGGGCCACCCACCACCTCCACAGCCCGCCACAGATCACCCAGGCAGCCCAGCAGCGCCACGGCAGCCACGCCCTCCGCCCGTGCCCCGCAGCAGCATCTGCGCGCGACAAGGCGTAAGGGCGGAGACTTGTCCCCACTGCCCAGCTACCATGTCCTTGGTTGCGCTGCTTCGCGTGGGTCGCGCCCGGGGGCAGTTCTCCTCCAGAAGGGCTGCTGGTGAGGAGGGGGTTGTGGGAGGAGGCGGGGCTGGGGAGACAGTGCGTGTGCCCACAGAGAGGGCTCCGAGTGCCACCTCTGGCACCCGTGCCATAGGTTTGCCACCACTGTCCTATATCGTTTCAGACAAATGGTTGTCCAGTCTCTTCTTTGAAATCCTCCAGTAATGGAGCTTCTGAAGGCAAGCATTCCACGGGCCAATTGCTCTAATATCAATATATAGCTAATCCTCAACTTACGACCAGAATTGAACCCAAAATTTCTGTTGCTAAGCGAGTCAGTTGTTAAGTGAATGTATGACTTTTCTTGCCACAATTGTTAAGTGAATCATTGTGGTTGTCAGGTTAATAACATGGTTATTAAGTAAATCTGGCTTCCCCATTGATTTTGCGGTATCAGAAGGCCACGGAAATTGATCACACGAGCCCAGGACACTGCAACCGTCATAAATATGATTCAGTCGCCAAGCCTTGGGCCTGCTTCCTGCCCCATTGGATCCCACAGTCTTAGGCCTCAACCCCATCACACTTCCCTTAAAAGTTTCCAAAAACTGCCTTCAGGAAGGAGAACCAGCCGATCTGCCATGTGGCCTTCCTCTAGGGCAGGGGTCCCCAACCCTCCGGGCCAGTCACTAAATGGACTGTTGTTAGTCGAGGACTGCCTGTATACTTTTGATTTTGGGGTTGATTAAAAAAAAAAGAATCCGGTTTACATAATTCCAATTTATAATTTCGTTCTGTGATGTTTGCACAGATGATTAGAGAGTTAAATGAATGGTAGATAGGCCTTCTCTGCATTTTGGACTTTCCAACTGGGTGGTCTGGTTCCCCAAAACAGAAAAGCTATATTAAGTATACTTTATTACTTTATCCTCGACTTAACAACAGTTCGTTCAGTGACCATTCGAAGTTACAACGGCACTGAAAAAAGTGACTTAGGACTGCTTTCCACACTTACAACTGTTGCAGCATCCCCAGGATCACGTGATCAAAATTCAGACGCTCGGCCACTGACTCACCTAATAACCTGTTACTAACTTAAACCACTGCAGTGATTCACTTAACAACTTTAGCAAGAAAGGTCATAAAAGAGGTCAAAATTCATTTAACAATAAAAAATGTTGGGCTCAATTGTGGTCGTAAGCTGAGGACTACCTGTATTTCATCCTATATTTCAGAGGTTTTACAGACACCTGTCTCTTTTGTCCTCTTATTCAAGAATCTACACCTCTGCTTGATAGACCATTACCAAAAAGCAGTGTTTGTTGTGATCAGATGTAAAATGACCTCACAAGTTGCTGTATTAATATTTTACCGAGGAAAAGCATTTGAAAAACACTGTATAAAGAATTTTGAAGCAATTATCCATAAGATTATATCGATTGCTCATTGTGCAGTGTTTTAGTTGAATGCTTTGGGAATACCAAGGTGCTTTTGTTCACAGACAAAACATCGCATACAAAAGGTAAATAGTAATGTGTATCAGAGTGTATCACTGCCTTGTGATCCAGCTTGATTGATGCACCCTCTCCTCTATCCCGCTGGTCAAAACATAGCACGGGACAATCTTGATATGAGAGCATATCAAATTATACCCAGATTGCCTTTTTGTAGTGTTTTAAGACCTTGTCCACAAGCATTCCTAAACATTAAAAATGTATTTAATGAACAAAGCAGCAAGCCAATTTGTTAATAAAAGGACACCACGAGAGATTTCAAACAGCACATCTGTGACTACAAAAGCAATACCAGCAATGCGCAGAACTCCAAAATCTGGATAAGTATTTAAATAAGGACAGAAGAAATAACACTACTTCTAACTAAAAATAAGATGATAAATGATTTATTTATTTAGCATGATGAGAACATGACAGAAAAGAAGTAAACATATACACACAATCCATGTAATTATATACGAAATCACTATGGGATTAAGGCAGTGGCCTCAGAACTGGGTGTAGGTAGGTAAGTAGATAGATAGATAGATAGATAGATAGATAGACAGACAGACAGACAGACAGACAGACAGACAGACAGACAGACAGATAGAGATGGAGACAGAGGAGAGAATATTTGACTAATAAAATATGATTAAAAAGCTAAGCTTTTTGATGATAGATAGATGATAGGTAGATAGAGATAGAGATAGATAGATAGATAGATAGATAGATAGATAGATAGATAGATAGATAGATAGATAGATAGATAGATAGATAGATAGATGATAGATAAAGATGGAGAGAGAGGAGAGAGAATATTTGACATATAAGCTTTTTCATGATAGATGGAGATGATAGATGATAGATATAGAGATATAGAAATAGAAATAAAGATAGAGATGATATAGATATGGATAGATAGATAGATAGATAGATAGATAGATAGATAGATAGATAGATAAAGATGGAGACAGAGAAGAGAGAGAGAATATTTCACTAATAATATACGATTAAAAAGCTAAGCTTTTTGATGATAGAGATGATAGATAGATAGATAGATAGATAGATAGATAGATAGATAGATAGATAGATAGATAGATAGATAGATAGATAGATAGATAGATAGATAGATAGATGAGAGAGAGAGATGGATGGATTTTGATGATAGTTGATAGACAGACAGATAGATGATGACAGAGAGCAAAAGAGAGAGAGAAACAGACAGACAGATAGGATCTGGGATCTGGGAACTGAGAAGTTTATTGAAATTGTGAGGAAAAATATGTCATAATCTGTGGGGCAGCTATAAAAGTTGAGATAGGCATAATCCAAAGGGTGACATTTGCTCTGGACAAGGGAATTTAAATTATCATTGCCTAATTGAAGCCATTGGGGTCATCCAATCTGAAAATCCCCATCTGCCTAGGGAATTCTGGGAATCGAACTCCGCATCTCTTCAAATTGCAAAGGCTGGGAAACATTGCGTTACAGCAAACAGTTGCAAACCTGTTCAGTTTTCATCCGTGCAACCCAATTGCAACCCCGGATCTTCACAAACCAGGCGTTAAGTGAGAACCCCCATCTTGGCCCAGCCCTCTCACTTCCACTCGCCCCCCCCCTTTCTCCAAGACCCTCCCCAATATGTATTCTTGCAATTTTCTACTTTATTGATTTTCAATCATAGATGGGGGAAAACAAGACAACCTCGCCAAAGAGCTTAACAGCTGGTCAGCGGAAAACTAATTACAGCAATTAGCAGCAGCCCGAGACAGGACAGTTAATGAGACAGGAGCTTCGCAACGGGATGAGTCAATTACATCCTCGCCCCCACCGCTGCCCTTGCTGCCTCCCCAGCCAGACTTCCCTTGTGGTCAGAGAACAATTAGATTACCCGGCTACATCGTTTTTATTGTACATTTAGAGAGAGGCGGGGGTGCTGTGGGGCTTCCAGCCACAAATTGGGCTGCTGCTTATAGCTGGAGATCAATGTACAAATATCAAGACAGCTTCTCCCAGGGTTGGGAGAAAAAAGCCCCCTGGAATATATCAATAACAGAATAACAGAGTTGGAAGGGACCTTGGTGGTCTTCTAGTCCAACCCCCTGCTCAAGCAGGAGACCCTCTACCATTCCAGACAAATGCTTGTCCAATGTCTTCTTGAAAACCTCCAATGTTGGAGCACCCACAACTTCTGGAGGCAGGTTGTTCCACTGGTTAATTGTTCTAACTGTCAGGAAGTTTCTCCTTAGTTCTAGGTTGCTTCTCTCTTTGGTTAGTTTCCATCCGTTGCTTCTTGTTCTGCCTCCAGGCGCTTTGGAGAATAGCTGGACTCCTTCTTCTTTGTGGCAGTCCCTGAGATATTGGAACACTGCTATCATGTCACCAAATTATTACTATTATTATTATTATTATTATTATTATTGTTGTTGTTTTGTTGTTGTTGTTGTTGTTGTTGTTGTTGTTGTTGTTGTTCTTCTTCTTCTTCTTCTTCTTCTTCTTCTTCTTCTTCTTCTTCTTCTACCTTGATACTATCCCTCTGTTAATGCAAACTAGGACTGTGTTGGCTTTTTTGGCAGCTGCAGCACACTGCTGGCTCATATTTAAGTGAATGTCCACTAGGATTCCAAGATCTCTCTCGCAGTTACTACTACTACCCTCCCCTGGGGAGGGTATCTTGAGTAATGGGCTTGGAGCAGAAACCAAGAGCTAGGAACTGAGGGGAGGTTTTTATTTGCTTTTCAGTTGCTAAGTCGTGTCTGTCGTGATGTCATGGACCATAACACACTAGTCCTCTCCCGTCCTCCCCCATTTTCTGGAATTTGTCCAAATTCATGTTCATTGTGTCATTGATGACACTATCTAACCATCTCATCCTCTGCCACCCACCTCTCATTTTGCCTTCAATCTTTCCCATCATCAGAATCTTTTCCAAGAAGCCCTCTCTTCTCATCTGGTAGCCAAAGTATTTGGGCTTCAGCTTCGTATCTGGCCTTCCAAAGAACAGTTTGGGTTGATTTCCTTTAGGATTGACTGATTTGATCTCCGAGCAATCCAAGGGACTCTTTGGATTCTTCTCCAGCACCAAGGAATAGAAGTACAATGAGCTAATACAGTATTTCTCAACCTCTGCAGCTTTAAACTATGCAGACTTTCATGCCGAGAATTTGTGGAAGTCCACAAAGCTGCAGAAGTTCAGGAACACTGGGCTCATGGGATTTGCACCAGAAATCAGCCAGAGGGTATGGGATGAGAGACCACTAGGAGATGCCAAGTACGTAGGCTAGAATTATTTAAAAAAAAAAACATTGGAAGAAAACCACAGCTTAAAGTTGCAGAGGTTGAGAAACACAAGGCTAAAGTTTTGGTCACCACGATGTAAAAAAAATGTTGAGACTCTAGAAAGAGTGCAGAGAAGAGCAACAAAGATGTTCAGGGGACTGGAGGCTAAAACATATAAGGAACGGTTGCTGGAATTGGGTAGGTCTAGTTTAATGAAGAGAAGGACGAGGGGGCACATGATAGCAGTGTTTCAATATCTCAGGGGCTGCCCCAAAGAAGAGGGAGTCAAGCTATTCTCCAAAGCGCTTGAAGGCAGGACAAGAAGCAACGGATGGTAACTAATCAAGGAGAGAAGCGACCCAGAACTAAGGAGAAACTTCCTGACAGTTAGAACAATTAACCAGTGGAACAACCTGCCTCCAGAAGCGGCAAATGCTCCAACAATGGAAGTTTTTAAGAAGAGACTGGACAGCCATTTGCCTGAACTGGTGTAGGGTTTCCTGCCTGAGCAGGGGGTTGGACTCAATGACCTCCAAGGTCCCTTCCAACGTTATTGTTGTTGTTGCTGTTGTTGTTGTTGTTGTTATGGAAGTGTTGCAGTCTGCAGCAAGGTCTGGGATAAGAGACCATTAGGTCATCCCAATGATATAGCTTAGATTTGACAATTGTAAAAAGAATATCTGATAGGAAAGCACAGCTTAAAGACTTGCAAGGTGTGATATTTTAGACAGAATTTGCCAGTGCAGTCCTGTGAGTTCTGAGCCAGCTTGCATGAAGAAGGAAAAAAAAACCCCAGCCATGGCAGGGTGGGCCATGCCGTAATTTACAAGGCATTTAGTACCTTTGCTTGCTTAGTGTGGGAAGAAGCGAATTCCTTGGGACTTACTTCTGAGTAGAAATGCAGCCTAGCAAAGCACAAACGAGGCAGGGAATGTTAATATATCTCTCCGTTCGTTTTCCCTGTAGGTTTTCTGGAAGTGCAGGCAGGGAGAGAGAAATCGCTTTCGCCAGCCAAAAAACTGCCCTAAATTTACCCTTCTAAGGCAGAAGGAGAAGATGGAAGCTCCCTTTGAACTGGCTCCAGGCCTATGTCCCTTCTGATGGGTTCCGCCAATCCTCTTTCAAGGAGAAAAAGTGTCAACACGTTCTCCCAATTTCATTCTCTGTGGCATTTCCACCCAATCCTAATCTGAATATTTACAGAGAAGTTTCACTAATTTAATTCACACACACACACACACACACACACCGTCCTTCTCTCTTCTGCGTTCCACTTTTCGCACAATTTCTCACCAGGAACTGTAAAGAGAAGCTGGACTCAAGAGGTTGCCTCTACACACACAGAGATACACACACACACACACACCCCGGCACCTCTGCACCTGAGTGATGGATGGAGGGGCTCCGAGTTTTCAATTTTCCTTTATTAAAGACGGGAAGGTGGGAAATCTCCAGGGTTGGTTTTGCTTCAGCAGGAAGGCCAGTGAACTGAAACCCCCAAAGGAAGCTCATTCCTCATGCTTTCAGATGGAAGGGAGGAAGGAAGGAGAAATAGAAAAAAGGAAGAAAAGGAAAGGAAGGAAAAAGAAAAAAGGAAAGGAAAAGAAAGGAAAGGAAAGGAGGGAGAGAGGGAGAGAGGGAAGGAAGGAAGGAAGGAAGGAAGGAAGGAAGGAAGGAAGGAAGGAAGGAAGGAAGGAAGGAAAAAAGAAGAAAGGGAAGGGAGGGGAGGAGAGGGGAGGAAGGAAGGATAGAAAGAAAGAAAAGGAAGGAGGGAGGAAGGATAGAACAAAGAAGAAAGGGAAGGGAGGGGAAGCGAAGGGAAGGGAGGATAGGGGAGGAAGGAAGGACAGAAAAAAGAAGAAAGGGAAGGGAGGAAAGGGAGGGAGGGAGGAAGGAAGGAAAGAAAGAAAGAAAGAAAGAAAGAAAGAAAGAAAGAAAGAAAGAAAGAAGAAGACAAAAGGAGAAAAGAAGGAAAGAGAGAAAGAAGAAGGAGGGAGGGCGAGGAAAGAAGAACAAAAGAGTGATTAATCACCTTGAAGATTGTATAATACAAATGCTGACCAAATGTGAACTGGTGTGAAATTGAGAAATGGTATTGATAACTGTGCAGCTTCTCGCAGAGGTGCGCAATTTTCCTGGGGCCAGAGGCCACCCTTGGCCTTTCCGCAGCGAGCCTGGCGTCCTGGGCCGCCCTTCCCAAGGACTGAACGGGACAAAGCCAGCATTTAATTTAATTTAAGGCTATTTGATTGAATAGGAGGCATCCCCTGGCTGGCCTCGTCTGGCTCAGAAGCTCAGTCTCCAAAGGCAGCCCTCAAAGATTTGGGAGGGAGGCAGTCAGATGCTAGCTCGGGACCTAGAGGGGCCTTCTCTCCATCTCTCCCCAGAAATGGGGGAGGGGGCTCCAAACAACTTTCCTCAAGTTGGTGCACCTAAATTCCAAGATGGCGCACCCTAGAGAGAGAGAAGCAACCTAGAACTAAGGAGAAATTCCCTGACAGTTAGAATAATTAACCAGTGGAACAACCTGCCTCCAGAAGCTGTGAATGCTCCAACACTGTAAGATTTTAAGAAGAGACTGGACAGCCATTTGCCTGAAATGATATAGGGTTTCCTGCCTGAGCAGGGGGACTAGATGACCTCCAAGGTCCCTTCCAACATCATCATCATCATCATCATCATCATCATCATCATTATCATTATTATTATTATTATTATTATTATTATGGAGCATCGCACAGTCAGCCAGATGTTCAGACTGGATTTGGCATTTTGTCTACCTATCGAGTCCTTACCAAGGACCTGGGATAGGCAGTTATGGATGTTTGATGGTATTACAGATATCGTCGCAGGATGGAAGCAGTTCCTAGTAAGGCCACCTTTTGCAATTGACTAATGGCGATTATTATTATTATTATTATTATTATTATTATTATTATTATTATTATTATTATTATTATTATTATTATTATTATTATTATTATTATTATTATTATTATTATTATTATTATTATTATAGATCTATCAATTGTATTTGAAATAGCTTTTCGTCTCCAGTTCTGGATGCTGCATAGTGTGTGTGTGTGTGTGTATGTGTGTTTCTGATTAATTTTTCTCTTAATTTTTCAAAAAGGTAGGCAAGATACCGTCAATTTTGATTTTCACATTTCTTCTTTTTTGCTGCCACCCCGCCTTCAAGTGATCAAAAAAGTTCTTTAAAAAAAAAAGTTGTGTTTGCATGTATTTTGGGCACACTTCTTCGCACATGCATTTTGATTGCTTTTTTGCCTAAACGGCTTTCGCAAATAAATTTCCCTAATGCATTGTACCTCTGTTATACATTATTTTCATGAATATATGCATTTATGTATCGCCTGGTCCCCAATGTACACTCTAAAGTTATTATTGATGAGCGGATTTGCAATATTTGGAATAATGCAAATTTCAAGTTAGTTTTATTCGTACTTCACTGCTGACCAAGTGCCGGTCTTCTTTGCATTGAGTGTAGACTTCATCTCCCAGAAGTCTTAGCAATGACCCTGGAAGTTGATACCTACCAATCCAGAGGACAGCCAATAGAAGATAAGAGTCTCTGAGTCAAAAATATTTCCTATAGTACTTTTCTGGCTAAGAGGGAAGGACTGGGCCACTCAGCCAATCAGCTTCTGGGGCTGAAGGAAGATTCGAATTTGGATCTTCCCCCTCCTGCTCCACTACTCCTGATTGGCTCTTAGGCTGAGAAGGAGGGACTCGCCCCAAATTAGCCAATCAGCTTCATGGCTGAGAGGGACTAGAACAGGGGTAGTCAACCTTGGCTCTTTTATGACTCGTGGACTTCAACTCCCAGAATTCCTGAGCCAGCTAAGCTGGCTCAGGAATTCTGGGAATTGAAGTCCACGAGTCATAAAAGAGCCAAGGTTGACTACCCCTGGACTAGAACCTGGATCTCTCTGCTCCTAAATCCAGCTGCTTTGAACAACAGGTAGTCCTCAACTTATGACAGTTCAATTAATGATGGTCCGAAATTACAACAGCCTTAGAAAAGTTATTTTATGACCCCTAAAGCACTTCCAGCTGTTACAAAATGAATTGTTACATCCAGTCTCATTGCCAGCAGTTTGCCAAGGTAGAGCCTCAGCCCCAATGGCAGTCTACCTCACTGAATAGGGAGATATAGGGAAGGAGCAGGCCCTCGTCCTACTGGTGTTTCCAAGAGCCTTAAAAGACCTGGCCCTTCTACAGCAAGGTTGATTATAGCCTCTCTTTAACCTGGTTGGTTTCTTTTCCTTTCTGCCACTTTGCCATCTTTGCTTTTTCTAAAATGTCTTGTTGCTTTTTTTGTTTTCAATGTTTTCAACCATCTAGATCAGGAGTCTTCAAACTTGGCCCTTTTATGACTTGTGGACTTCAGCTCCCAGAATTCCTCAGCCAGCGTGCCTGGCTGAGAAATTCTGGGAGTTGAAGTCCACAAGTCATAAAAGGGCCAAGTTTGAAGACCCCTGAGCTAGATATATACATTTAAATAATAAAAGGCTAACACCAACTAAAGAACCAGCAACAATTTGACACACTTGTGAACAGATATCAAGAGTAATACAGGCAGTCCTCAACTTATGAGCACAATTAAGCCCCAGATTTCTGTCGCTAAGCAAGACAGTTGTTTACGTGAATTTTGCCCCGTTTTACCACCTTTCTTGCCACAGTTGTGAAACGAATCTCCAGAGTTGTTAAGTTTAGTAACACGGTTGTTAAGTGAACCTGATTTCCCCATTGTTGCAAAAGGTGATCACGTGACCCTGGGACACTGCAACTGTCATAAATATGAGTCAGTTGCCAAGCGTCCCAATTTTGATCACGTGCCCACGAGGAGGATGCAACGGTCGTAAGTGTGAAAGGCGTTTCTAAGTCCCTTTTTTCAGTGCCGTTGTAACTTGAAACGGTCACTAAATGAATGGTTGTAAACAGAAGACCACCTGTACCATTACTACTATATTGTGACTACTATATTATACCTAACGCCATAGGTAGCATTATTTTAGTCTGTTTCCGCTGCCATGACATTCGGCCCTCCCATTTCCTGGCCCGTTCTCAACTTCCCACCCACCCCGGAAATGTGGGATTCCCCCCCCCTCTTATTGTATAGGACAGTGATGGCGAACTTTTTAGAGACCGAGTGCCCAAACTGAAACCCAAAACCTACTTATGTATCATCGGGTGCCTGGTGGGTGTGGCCCATTGGGTGGGTGTGGCCCATTGGGTGGGCGTGGCTGCGGTGGTAACGGCAGACTGGGTGGGACTAAAAAATTCAATCCATCAATTCCAACTTTGCGGCATCTTTTTTTTCCCAGGAGAAGTTGAAATTGATTGATTGATCGAACCTTTTTTTCCCCCCACACGGCGGTGGAGGACTAAAGTGAAAAGGTTTTTTAAAACCCAGCTGAAGACCTAAGACTGGGGCGACGGCGCACGTGCCCACAGAGAGGGCTGTGCGTGCCACCTGTGGCATGCGTGCCATAGGTTCGCCACCATGGGTATAGGAAGACATCCCCTTCCTCTCCACCCACCCCACCCCCAGCAATGTTTATTTTGTTAGTTATTTAGTTTTGGGAAACTGCTCCTTCTCAATCTGGACGACCCATTGAAGAGAGAAGAGCTCAGCGAAGATGGCGTGAAGGCTTCGCTTTATGCTGCTCCATCATCCGCTCGGCTTTCAGGACAAACTTTAAGCTCTTTCCTCCACTGTGCAAAGAGTTTAATCCTGCCTTTCTTCGCCGGCTAATCCCTAAATTTTAATCACTTAAGGATCATCTTCAAATGAGTACGCCGGGCCACCTTTCTGCCGCGTCGAATGAATCCTAAAAAGGGACGGACGTATCCTTTCTGCAGAAGTTTTGTCGCCCTGCAAAACAACCGAGAGAGGATTTTTTTTTTCCTATTCCGCTGTGATTCGGTGGGGAGAAGGACAGGACGGATTGTTCGCTTTCTCCCACGTCCAGGGTGACAGGTTAAATTCTTCCCAAGCAATTCTTCCGGCGCGCATCTCCCCCGATGCTGAGCCAGCAAACAAATCTCCACACTTGATGTCAGTGGGAAGCCCCCCCTCCTCCCAAAATCAAATGGGTGGCCACAGTTGTATAATTATGGCCAGCAGCCTGACGTTTGAGACTGCCGCTCTCTGAGGTTTGGTTGTTTTCTTGCAGACGTTTCATTAGCCAAACTAGGTAACATCATCAATGCCCAGAGACCACAAAGAACCCCTCATTTCAACCCCGAGCTACAAGTACAGGTAGTCCTTAACTTACGACCACACTTGAGCCTAACGTTTCTATTGCCAAGGCAGGCAGTTGCTAAGTGGGTTTTGCCCCATTTTACGACCTGTTAACACCTGCAGCTGTTAAGTTAGTAACACGGTTGTTAAGTGAATCTGGCTTCTCCCTTTGAGTTTGCTTGTCAGAAAAGGGGATCATATGATCCCGGGACACTGCAACTGTCATAAATATGAGCCAGTTGCCAACTGTCTGAATTTTGATCACGTGACCATCGGGATGCTGCAACGGTTGTAAGTGTGAAAGACATTCGTAAGTCACTTTTCTCAGTGCCGTTGTGACTTGAAACGGTCACTAAACGAATGGTTGTAAATCGAGGGCTACCTGAATTAGAATTAGAATAGAATAGAGCTGGAAGGGACCTTGGAGGTCTTCTAGTCCAGCCCCCTGCTCAAGCAGGAGAACCTATACCGTCTCAGACAGGTGAATGTCCAGTCTCCTCTTAAAAATCTCCAGTGATGGAGCGCCCACGATTTCTGGTGGCAAGCTGTTCCAGTGGTTGATTGTCCTCACTGTCAGGAAGTTTCTCCTTAATTCCAGGTTGCTTCTTTCCTTGATCAGCTTCCAACCATTGTTTCTTGTCCTTCCCTCTGGTGCTCTGGTGAACAACCTGGCCCCCTCTGCCTTGTGGCAGCCCCTCAGATACTGGAACACTGCTTTCATGTCTCACTTGTACCATTACTACTATATTATTACTATATTACACATAACGTCATAGGCAGCATTATTGTAGTCCGTTTCAACCGCCATGCCATTCGGCCCGTTCTCAACTCCCTCCTCCTTTTTTTCAGCCCTGTTGTAACTTTGAACAGTCACTAAATGAACTGCTGTAAGTCAAGGACTAACTGTACTCTCCTTTATTGGAGTCTGACATTTACACACACACACACACACACACACACACAGAGAGAGAGAGAGAGAGAGAGAGAGAGAGAGAGAGAGAGAGAGAGAGAGAGAGAGAGAGAGAGAGAGGAACGTGTGGATGGCCCTGCTTAGTGGGAAAATCAGATTCACACAACATGTTGCACCGAGATCATCCGCATGCTATGAAAGTCTATATTTGCCCATGATAAGAAGGCAGTTTTTCAGTTTGTGCCTCTCCCCGAGCAGAAAGGCCCTCTAAGGAATCTGAAAATATGGCAAATGTTCCCCAGTATTTGACTTTTGTAAATGAATGACCCAGAACTGGCAGAATCTTCAATGCCATCTTGTTTAGAAGCAGAATCCAGCAATTAATTGATTAATTGATTAAACGAAGATGTTGGAGGCTCAGGTTCAAAGGAGCCACCTTGAAGATTACTTGATTTTTGAAGACAGGAGCTTAGTTTGGATTACCTGCACTTGCTAGAAATAGGGCTGGGTGGAGACTGTCCTGGGTTACCAGAAGTGAGTGGAACTCCTGGACACCGGAATCCAGAACTGATAATCCAGCCACTTGTCTGAAATGTTACAGGTGGTCCTTGACTTAACAACAGTTCATTTAGTGACTGTTCAAAGTTACAATGGCACGAAAAAAAGTGACCGATGACCGTTTTTCACACTTACACACTTACACAGCTGTTGCAGCATCCCCAGGGTGGCGTGATCAGAATTTGGATGCTTGGTGAGTGACTCATATTTATGACAGTCGCTGTGTCCCAGGGTCATGTGATCACCTTTTGGGACCATCTGACAAGCAAAGTCAATGGGAAAGCCAGATTCACTTAACAACCGTGTTACTAACTTTACCACTGTAGTGATTCGCTTAACAACTGTGTCAAGAAAGGTCGTAAAAGGGGGCAAAATTCACGTAACAGAAGTTTCAGTTAGCAACACAAATGTTGGGCTCAGTTGTGGTTGCAAGTCAAGAACTACCTGTATAGGATCTCCTGCTTGTCCAGTGGGGGGTTGGACTAGAAGACCTCCAAGGTCCCTTCTAACTCTGTTATTCAGTTAATTCTGCTTTGTCCTGATCTAAACCAGGTAGAAAGAATTTGTAGCCTCCTTTTTTCTGATCTGGAGATATTGATTTACATAGGAAAAAAGAGAGAGAAAAAGAGGGTAATGGGGAAGCAGGAAACAGAAGATGGTCAAGCGGTAAATACCATCAGTTTTAGCCATGGTTTGCCCCTGTCTCCCTCCCTTTTCCGGTTCCCCATGGATTTTCCCATGGGTCAACTTTTGTCAGCCGAACAGCTCAGCTCCCCGCTTTTAAATCCGAGAAATTAATATCATTTGCCCCTCCTAGACTCGGTCTGTGGGTGGTTCTACCCATCTCTACTCCCCCACCCACTGAGTATTAATTCTGCCCTCTACTTGGCATGCAACTGGCCCTCATTAAAAAGAAAAAAGAAAAAAAGAAAAGCCGGAAAAACAAAGTGAAATTACTACATGTGGTCAAACTTCAGAGCCTCTGATCAGCTGTATTATGCTACCTTAATGAACGTTGCATTATTTCCTTTCTGCTAATTAGGCTGACATCTCGGCGTTCCAGTGCTGGAAATTAACACTGGTTGTGCATGGGCACACAAATGGGAAAGGAGGGGGGGGGAGAGGTATTGAAAATACAGCTTTGCCCTTTTCTTCTTCATCGCTCTCTTTCTCTTTCTTTTTTTCTTTTTTCCCTCCTTCTGTAGAGAAAGTGTTGGCTGACAAAGAGCGGCTTGGGGCGACTGACGGGAGGCGATTCCAGGACAATCCTTTCCCCTAATCGCTCGGATTTAATTCCCCCACCACACCCCTTTGGGGAGCTGTGACACAATAAGAGGCTCGGAGGTGTTTCTCGTGAGGACTATTAAAATTCCTTAAGCATCATTAAGAAAAAGACAAAGAGATCCGGGAATCCAGGACTCCATAGAATCAAAACACTCAGCTGCAATTTTGTAAGATTTCCATCACAGGACGGTTTTTCTGCTTTTACCTGTTTTGGGGGGAGTTGCTTACACGGGAAAAGCTTCTAGAATAGAATAGAATATTCTTTATTCTTTATTGGCCCAAGGAATTTGTCTCCGGCACAGAAGCTCTCAGTGTACGTACAAACGACAGAGTAATATAATTCTAAGATACCAATAGGAGAAGGTAATAGGAAAGATGAGAAAGATAATAATACTATATACATATAACATAGGTAAATATCCTTAAACATAAGACAGTGCTGTGAGAATTAGGTGTTTAGAGGAGTGATGGCATGAGGGAAAATTAATTGTTTTTTTTGTCTGTCTAAATCACACAGGTAACTTTATTTCTCCCTGCTTTCTTTGCTTCCCACTTTCTTTTCTTTCTTCTCTTCTCTTCTCTTCTTCTTTTCCCTTCCTTCCTTCCTTCCTTTCTTTTTTTCTTTCTTTCTTCCTTCCTTCCTTTCTTTTTTCTTTCTTTTTTCTTCCTTCCTTCCTTTCTTTCTTCTTCCTTCCTTCCTTCCTTCCTTCCTTCTCTTTCTTCCTTCCTCCCTCCTTCCTTCCTTCCTTCCTTCTTTCTTTCTTTCTTTCTCTTTCTTTCTTCTTTCTTTCTTTCTTTCTTTCTTTCTTTCTTTTTCTTCCTTCTCTTTTTTCTTTCTTTCTTTTCTTTCTTTCTTTCTTTCTTTCTTTCTTTCTTTCTTTCTTTCTTTCTTTCTTTCTTCCTTCCTTCCTTCCTTCCTTCCTTCTTTCTTTCTTTCTTTCTTTCTTTCTTTCTTTATTTATTTATTTATTTATTTATTTATTTATTTATCTTCTTCTTTCTTTCTTTCTTTCTTTCTTTCTTTCTTTCTTTCTTTCTTTCTTTCTTTCTTTCTTTCTTTCCTTCTTCTTTCTTCTTTCTTCTTTCTTTTATGATTTAAACTGAATGACCAAACAAATAGGATTACTACATTTTTTTAAAAAAAACACCCTTTCAAAATAGAACAAAAGGAAACATTTTTAAAAGCTGATTTTATTACCTTTTTTGCAGCGGTCCTTAAATGAATTCGTTGTGCGCAATGGGTGTTTTTTGGTCAGGAAATATAAGGAAATATTGGTTTTCTGGCAAAAAAATAATAATCATGAATTGTGGTCAGCTGACCACGGAGCAATGAAATAGCTGCAAATGCAGGCTGGCGGCGGAGTGCCCAAAATGCGATCACGTGATCACGGGGGAGGGGACATTAGAACTTCACACCCAGGTTGTAGCCCCGGGGAGGTCCATCATAACTTTGAATGGTCGCTAAGTGGTCGTAAATCGAGGACAACCTGTACTGCTATTTCAGAAGCATGGTGAACATGTAATGAAGTCTGCACAACACCTGATTTGTGCCAGCCTGGCATTACATTATTGACTCCCTGCAGATGCCCAAAGTCAGATGAGTCCAGTATCAGAGGCCAAAAATGGCCACTGAAGGGAGTGACCAATGACCAGGAGGATCCCAGACATTGGCGCTCAATGCAGCCAATAGGAGCTGAGTATCCTGATTGGGTCAACCCTGCGGCCACAGCCACAGGCCCAAAGTCGCGCATACAGCAAAGCTTGTGAGGGGGAAAAGTTGGAAAACACCATTTTGGCATCAGATTCGCTAAACTAGGAGACCTCCAAGATCCCTTCCGACTCTGCTGTTATTCTGTTAGAAAGTTAGACAACTTTAGCAACAGGTTGGGAATAAGACAAAGACGGAATCGTCTACCTCCAGCTAGGTAGAAGTTAGCTTTTCTCGAAAAAGCCAGCCAGCTCACTTCTACCTAGCTGCAGGTAGGAAGAGACACGCCGGACCCCAAAGCCGTTGTTGGAAGCGCCTGCATTCAGCTAAGATGTAAATTTCCCACAAGGCATCCACGAGGCTGCGGCAGTGGCGTTGTGCGTAATTAAATGCCAGCTTGCCCAGCTAACTTTGTTTTTTTAATTGCAATTGGGAAGAAAAACAGCTGCGGGTGATTCAGTTGTGCAGTGCTTCTTGCCAGCCCTTGGCAGGGCTCCTAAATTGTTAATGGTTCTGGTGCCAAGAATCTCTCTATTTTTTCTGAACTTTTGTGATATACTTTCGAATCTGTCCAAATGGGCTGATTTCGGCCGATTCTTTACAGGCAGTCCTTGACTTACAACCATCCATTTAGCAACCGTTCGAAGTTACCACAGCGATGAAAACTCACAACCCGTCCTCACACTTATGACCGATATACCATCCCCATGTCATGTCATCAAAATTTGGGACTCTTGGCAAACTGCAGCATCCCAGGGTCATGTGATTGTGTTTTTAAGAAGAGACTGGACAGCCATTTGTCCGAAATTATATAGGGTTTCCTGCCTGAGCAGGGGGTTGGATTAGATGACCTCTAAGGTCCCTTCCAACTTTATTATTATTATTATTATTTATCAGGCTCTTAGCCGACTTTCAACAAGCAAACTCAATGGGGTAATGATTCGCTTCGTCACCATATGACTCAGTTAACATCTTATGTGATTCACTTAACAATTGTGGCAAAAAGGTTGCAAAATTGGGTGCAATTTCATTAACAACTGCAGTGATTCATTTAACAGCCTTGGCAAAAAAAAGGTCATAAAATTGGCACGACTCACTTAACAGTGGCCTTGCTCAGCTAAAGACATCCTTGTCCCAATTATGGTCATAAATTGAGGACTTTCTGTACCTTCCTGGATTGTGGCTTTTCTCCAACTTTTTATGCATTTATTGCTTCTTGTCCCGGGGTCATGTGTGAAACAAAGTCGGGGGGAAGACAGATTCACTTAACCATCATGTTACTAAATTAACCACTGCAGTGACTCACTTAACAACTAGGAAAAGAAAAGTCATAAAATGGGAGAAAACCTCAGTTAACCACCATCTTGCTTAGCCGCAGAAACTTTGGGCTCAATCATGGTTGTAAGTTGAGGATTTACCTGTATCATTATTTATTCCGTGAAAGGGCTTTTAAAACCTCGCATCAATTTCTCCTGTCTTTTCACTTTCTTTTTCTTAAATTGGAATTACTCCAGGTTTTGGTTTGCTGGCAAGAACAGGACATTAATCAGAAAGGAAAAGAAAAGTACCAACAAAACAGCACAGATTAGTGGTGGCAAAATCCGGCTACAGCTTTGCTAGCCCCATCTGCTATTGTCCGTCATTCTTTTGCTCAAATTTTGGGGAACATTTACACAAAGCTGAAGAAATTAAGGAATGAGAACAAATGCAAAATCTTCACACACACACACACCCAAAAAGCCAGTCAACATTTGTTGGAACAAATTAAATATATGAAACATTGTTAGGATTACAGTTTTTAAGTTGCCTGAATGATTTTTTTTTTTTTAAAAAAGAAAGACCTCATTATTTCAAATTGTGTGCCAGATTTAAAAGCTGCAGCTTCTAAAAAAGGGGATTTGGAAGCAATGATGCTGGTTGCCACTGCGTAAAGGCCCTAATTCTATCAGCGGGAAAAGATTTTTATTTGAGATGCCTTTAAAAAAAAAAAAAAAAAAAAGGTTGTACTTAGTGTGTTTAATTGTACTTAATGTGTCAATTAACGTGTCAATTAAGTTGTACTTAATGTGCCAGCCACTTGCCTAAAATGGCATAGTAGTAGTAGTAATAATAATAATAATAATAATAATAATAATAATAATAATAAAGTTGGAAGGGACCTTGGAGGTCATCTAGTCCAACCCCCTGCTCAGGCAGGAAACCCTACACCATTTCAGACAAATGGCTGTCCAGTCTCTTCTTAAAAACTTCCAGCATTCACCGCTTCTGGAGGCAGGTTGTTCCACTGGTTAATTGTTCTCACTGTCAGAAAATTCCTCCTTAGTTCTAGGTTGCTTCTCTCCTTGGTTAGTTTCCACCCGTTGCTTCTTGTCCTGCCTTCAGGCACTTTGGAGAATAGCTTGACTCCCTCTTCTTTGTGGCAGCCCCTGAGATATTGGAAGACTGCTATCATGTCCCCCCTCATCCTTCTCTTCATTAAACTAGACATACCCAATTCCAGCAGCCTGGGGGTTGGACTAGAAGATCTCTAAGATCCCTTCCAGCTCTATTCTGAATTGAATTGTTTATGGCAATGTTGGTAGTTGGCCATTGGGAGAAAGCAATCATGATATTTGCCCAATTTCGAATTGCTTGCAAGAATGGCTGTCTGCAGGATTCCTTCTCCTGCCCCGTCCTCCTCCATCTCATTCTGCTGTAATTGGTGCAACAAAGTTTTGTTTTGTGTTTTTTTAAGTTCAACATCAAGTGCAGGGAGGCAACTGTCAGAAGCAATACTTAACCTGACTTAAGACTACAACGTGGACCAGAATTTCCGTTGCTAAGCGAGGCAGCATTTAAGTGAGTTCCCATCGACTTTGCCTGTGAGAGAGCCAGCTGGGAAAGTTGCAAATGATGATTGTGTGATCTTGGGACATTGAAACTGTTGTAAATACACACCGGTGGCCAAGCGTCTGAACTTTGATCATGTGACTGTAGGGATGCTGCAATAGTTGTAAGTCTGAGGACTGGCGAAAAGTCACTTTTTTTCAGAGCCATGGTAACTTCGAATGGACATTAAATGAATGGTTATAAGTTGAGGACTACCTATACTGTTATTTAGAATTTCCTTTCTTTTCTATTAATAATAATAATAATAATAATAATAATAATAATAATAATAATAATAAATTAATAATAATAATAATAATAAAAAGCTGGAAGAGACCTTGGAGGTCATCTAGTCCAACCCTCTGCTCAGGCAGAAAACCCTATACCAGGGGTAGGCAACCTTGGCTCTTTTATGACTCGTGGACTTCAACTCCCAGAATTCCTGAGCCAGCATGGCTCAGCTTGGAAACCTCTCCCTTTCCCCTCAGTATGGCTGGCTCAGGAATTCTGGGAGTTGAAGTCCATGAGTTATAAAAGAGTCGAGGTTGCCTACCCCTGCCCTATACCATTTCGGACAAATGGTTGTCCTGTCTCTTCTTAAAAACTTCCAGTGTTGGAGCACCCACAGCATCTGGAGGCAGGTTGTTCCACTGATTAATTGTTCTGTCAGGAAATTTCTCCTTAATTCTAGGTTGCTTCTCTCTTTGGTCAGTTTCCATCCGTTGCTTCTTGTCCTGCCTTCAGGTGCTTTGGAGAATAGCTTGACTCCCTCTTCTTTGAATGCCTTTCCTTGACCTCCCTATGCAGTTCAGTAGGAAATGGGCAGATGATGGTCGGCGATTAAGCTATTTCAGCTTTGTGTCGGTCGTTAAGTGAAGCAGTTGCTAAGTGAAAGCGTAAGGTAATGGAGCTAGGGGAGATGGCAAAACTCACTATTTTAATTAAACAGAAGAACTTAAATCACTTTTGTTTTTACTCGTAAACCACTTCTGGACTTTTGGCTTGAAACTGGAAAAAAAAAGAAACTTTGATTCTAGGTTTCAATGATTGAATGAGTTTGTTATTAACTATTTTAGAAATAGAAATGTGTAATGTAAAGCAAAAGGTGGAGGGGCTGGCTTTTTTTTTTTTTTTGCATTTTACTGCCCTGAAAAATAATCAGAAGTCACCGCTTTCCCCCCTCTCTTTGCACTTTTCTCTTTCTTTCTTAGTTCTCTTCTTTTTGTTTTTTTCCTGTATTTTTATTTTATAACGAAACTTTTAAAACATTTTTAAAAATGGCAAAAAAGAAAGGATGCACGACTGTGGTTATGATCTGACTTTAGCTTTGCTTTGCTTTACAGATGTGCAAAAATCACGGCTGTAAACTGCAAATGGTCGCTAAGTGAAGCAGTCGCTAAACAAGGACTACCTGTATTTCACAATTCACTGGTGGGATCAGTTATTTGGGAAGGAAAGAGCAGAAAGAAGCCGAGAAGCTGCATAGGAGACGGCAGAAGAGAAAGTAGGAGAAACTTCCTGACAGTGAGGACAATCAACCACTGGAACAGCTTGCCCCCAGAAATCGTGGGTGCTCCATCACTGGAGATTTTAAAGAAGAGACTAGACAATCACCTGTCTGAGATGGTATAGGTCCTCCTGCTTGAGCAGGGGGCTGGACTAGAAGACCACCAAGGTCCCTTCCAACTCCTACTCTACTCTACTCTACTCTACTCTACTCTACTCTACTCTACTCTACTCTACTCTATTCCTGTTCTGATTCTATTCTATTCTATTCTATTCTATTCTATTCTATTCTGTTCTGTTCTATTCTATTCTATTCTATTCTATTCTATTCTATTCTATTCTATTCTATTCTATTCTATTCTATTCTATTCTATTCTATTCTATTCTATTCCCGCATACCACTGCCTGCCTTCTCTGCCTTTGCCTCATCTAACACAATGGCAGATGAATGCCAGAAATTGTACACACCTTGTAGCTGCCGTTGAATTGCTGTTGTATTAAGCGGAAAACACCACTTTAACACTGGTGCAGCTAAGGACGATTTAAGGCTGTTTCTCTCATGGGCTGGGGATGAGATGAAAGCAACAGGTAGGAAAAAAAGGCATGAAAAAAGAAATTATTAGGCTGATGGTGTGTGGCTAGGTCTAAGCTGCTTATTGCCTCTGTTATTATCATTAAGCTAATTTCAATTACATTTCTAGGAAATCTTTTAGATATTCTAGTTGTGTACTGCGTATTGTGATCTGCATTTCATTGTGATCTATTTATTCTCTCCGTGTTGATAGATGGCAATGCCCTGATATTTATGTTTGGTTAAGTACTTGGAACACTTCTGTGCTTCAGATCCAAACTATTTTTTCTTCAGCAAACTTGCACATCTGAAGGTGCTTCCTCCCTCTATCTTTGCGTGAAGGGGGAGTGTGTCTGAGATGTTTTCTCGTGTTACTTTCTTGACCCCAGACTCAGGGTCCTCTTATCTATTGATCTTCAGGAGCGCTTCTTCTGCCCTTGGAAGAAGGGCTGGTGTGAATTTCCCCCACCCCAGCATGCTTTCTAACAACTGTGCTCTTCACAAATTGCTCTGAACTATCACATCCATTCTTTTATTTTTCTTTCTTTTTCTTCATATCATTGGTTAATTCATGTGGAGGAGGAGGAGGAGGAGGAAGAGGAGAAAGGAAGAGGAGAGGAGAGGAGACAAAGAAGAGAGGAGGAAGAGGAAGAGGAAGAAGAGAGGATGGAAGAGGAAGAGGAAGAGAAGGAGGAAGAAGATAGGATGGAAGAGGAGGAAAAGGAAGAACGGAAGAACAGAGGATGGAGGAAGAGGAAGAGCAGAGGAAGAATGGAGAATGGAGAAGGAAGGGGAGAGGAAGAAGAAGAGAAGGATGTAGAGGAGGAAGAGGAAGAAGAGAGGATGGAGGAGGAAGAGGAAGAGGAAGAAGAGAGGATGGAGGAAGAGGAGAAGGAGAATGAGGAGGAAGAGAAAGGAGGATGGAGAAGGAAAGGGGGGAGGAGGAGGTGAAGGAGGAAGAGGAACAGGAGAGGAAAAAGAAGATGGAGGAGGAGGAGAAGGAAGAAGTATTGCTTTGTGTCAGGGTTAGAAGCTAGTAGAGGAAGGAACCATATAACCTTACTCAACAGTTGCTGGTCCTTCCTGTTGGAATGAAAATAAAATCAGCAGTGAGTTGTTTCTTTCCAGCTACTAATTCATCTGCCTTTCAACATACAGATTGATTATCCACCTGTCCAGCACTGGAGAAGAGGCAGAAATTATCTGCAGAGCCAAACTAGCCAGAAAGAAGCTCAGGGCCATGAATCAAGAAGAGCCTAGTCACCCCTTTCCTTGCTTTCCCAGAACCCCAACCCCAATGCTGCACATGGTTCCAACCATCCTACTGGCCAAAGAAGGGCCATTTCTGCTAATGCTTTGCTCCACACCCTCCGAACGGCCTCCAGGCCAGCCCTGATGTCTGTTCGGAGCGTCTGTTAATGTTTTCCAGATTCTGGTGGCCTCTGACTTTGTGATAGCGCTTATTGGACATTGTGGGGTAGAAAAGAACCCCCATTGACTCCCCCATCAAACAGAATTCGATTAAAAATGTAGTAATTTCTAGATGTTATTACTGGAGGTATTCACCTCAGACAGCTGTTTGTCCACCATTGGGCCATTCTGATCCCAAGGAAGCCCATTTTCTAAACCAATTTTTTTTTTCAAACTTGGCAACTTGAAGAGGGGTGGATTTCAACTCCCAGAATTCTGGCTGGGGAATTCTGGGAGCTGAAGTCCACAAGTCTCAAAATTTGTCAAGTTTGGAGACCCTCTGCTCTAGACCAGAGGTCCCCAACGTTGGCCACTTTATGACTTGTGGACTTCAACTCCCAGAATTCTGGGAATTGAAGTCCACAAGTCATAAAATGGCCAAGGTTGGGGATCCCTGTTCTAGACCCATCCAAGCGGGCTCCATTGCAGATGATGTACAGGGAGTCCTCGACTTACGACCACAATTGAGCCCAGAATTTATGTTGCTAAGTGAGAAATCTGTTAAGTGAGTTTTGATCCATTTGACGACTTTTCTTGCCCCCGTTGTTAAGTGAATCACTGCAGGTGTTAAGTCAGTCACATGGTTGTTAAGCAAGTCTGGTTTCCCCGTTGACTTTGCTTGTCAGGTCACAAAAGGTGATCACATGACCACAGGACGCTGTCATAAATACGAATTAGTTGTCAAGCATCCGAACGTAAAACACGTGGCCATGGGGGATGCTGCAATGAAGTGTGAAAAATGGTCGTAAGTCACTTTTTTCAGTGCCATTGTAACTTTTGAGTGGTCGCTAAATGAACTTTTGTAAGTCGAGGAGTACCTGTGTAACGCTGGGAGATTACGTCTCCCACTCCTCCAAGTTGTAGCTAGGCCTAGCATTAATACATGGGTTTAAACCAGTGTTTCTCAACTTGGGCAACTTAAAGATATGTGGACTTCAACTCCCAGAATTCCATAGGCAGCATGTAATGGAAACCTGTCTTATTATTATTGGGGTGAACGGATTGGCTGGCTTGTTAAGAAATGCTAGTTAATCCAGCAAGAAAATACGAGCAGGGAAAATTTAGAAAGCAGTGCCAGAAAACGTAAAAACAGTTCTTGAATCGCAAAGATGTTAATTCAAGGTTTTGTTTTGCTTTTTTAAATACAGCGGGAAACGGTACGTTTCTAATTCCCTCCCCCCTTTCTAAAGAATCAACAGGGACACCTCCCCGCTCCCCCAGGAAATTAAAAAAAACAAAATGATAAAAAAAAATCAATCCAACTCATTCATTTTCAGCAAATGCATTAAAAATAGTAATAATAATTAATAATAATTCATAATCACAGTATTATGCCTGCTGGCAATATGTACAGAAATATAACAACTGTTCCAACGTAGTCCCGCGGCACACCGAGACAAGAGTAAAATTGGTGTGCTGTTGTTTTACAGATGTCTGCTGAGAGTTGGAAAACGGAAGGAAAAAAATAAAAACAAAACACCCACAGGAAAGATTGTCAGGTGGGAATATACAGTCGTATGAAAGGAGAACTTGCACTTCAGTTCCCAGAGTGGGTAGCAGAATCCTTGGCTGGAAGGGAGAGGTGGGAAATTTTAGAAGAAATTGTGAGTGGCTTTCTGTGTGGTCTCCTCTCCTTCTTCGGCCACGACGAGTGAAATCCAGCCCTTTTCTATCTCCAAGCTGGTACAGGGTAATCCTTGATTTACGACCACAGCTGAGCCTAAATTTTTCATTGCTTGTTGAGGCACTTGTTGAGCCAGGTTGCCTCATTTTATGACCTTATCGCTGCAGTTGTTAAGTGGGGGTCCTTAAGAGAATCTGGCTCCCCCAATTGACTTTGATTGTCGAAAACCGTCTGAGAAGGTTAGAAAAAGTGATCACGTGATCCCAGAACAGTGCAACTGTCATAAATACATGCCAGTTGCCAAATGCCCAAATTTTTATCACGTGACCCTGGGGATGCTGCAACAGCCGTTAAGTGTGAAAACTGGTTATAAGTAACTTTTTCCAGTGCCCTTGTAAATTTGAATGGTCGCTAAATGAGGACTATCTGTAATACCAGCTGGCTCCAGGCCACCCAAGGCCTGACATTTCCTAATTTTATTTATTGAATTAATTTTTATAGCTTTGTCTACTTCACATCTGCGGTCGGCAAACCGATCTTAGCAAACCTGGACCAAGCCAGCAACTTAGCATACAACCTTAGCACACAACCATAGCAACTTAGCTTGTAGCTTGGTTTCCCAATGTTTTGTTACTAGGCTAGGTAACATCTTCAACAGAGTTTGGTTTCCGATGTGTTGTGGGGAGCTTTGGGCAATGCACTAAACCAGGGGTCTGCAACCTGGACAACTATGCTGGCTGAGGAATTCTGGGAGCTAAAGTCCACAAGTCTTTGGTGCAGGTTGCAGACCCCTGCACCAAACCATCATTCGCAGTTTCTAAAACCTGCTGCCATTGGAAAAGGAGAACAGAGGGCAGGCATGGGGTTGGGTGGGTGGGTGGGAAGACAAGGAGGTTGTGAGTCCAGCCTAGGGTAGTCACTGTCCAAGGAGATCTGCTTTCAAGATGACAACTGCAACTGTGTGATTGTGAAGCTCTGCCTCAGAAAGTAGATCTTCAACCACACAATTGTGGCCATTATTAGGCTTTTTTGAAGCCCCCGGTGAGACACCACAGTCACGGCTTGCTTTACGGAGAAACTATCCCCCATTTTCAATTCAGAAAAGTCTGGTATCATCCTCAGGGTATCTTTTAAGGCAGGGGTCTCCAAACCTGGCAACTTTAAGACTTGTGGACTTCAACTCCCAGAATTCCTCAGGCAGCATGGCTGTCTGAGGAATTCTGGGAGTTGGAAGCCCACAAATCTTAAAGTTGCCAGGTTTGGGGACCCTTGTTTTAAGGGAATCTCTTAGAAGCCGCAATTTTTTCCAATGAGCCTCTGTTGGGAGGGGGCAATAGAGGTAGTCCTTGACTTATAACCATTCGTTTAATGGCCGAAGTTACAACAGCATTGAAAAAAGTGACCCATGACGAGCAGTTGTCATACGTACAACCATTAAAGCCTCCCCATGATCATGTAATCAAAATTTGAGTGTTAGGCAAATGGCATGTATTTTGTTTATTTATTTATATTTCATATTTCTAAACTGCCCATTCCCTCAAAGAGGGACTGGCTGGTTTAAAATATAATGTAATATTTATGACAGTTGCCCTGGGGGTCACGTGATTTCTATTCGTAATCTCCCCTTCCAACAAGCAAATTCAGGTTTGTTTAACAACTGCTTGATTCATTGTGGTGATTTGCTTAACAACAGTGGCAAAAAAGGTCATAAAATGAGGCAAAACTCACTTAACAACTGCCTTGCTTAGCAATGAAAATGTTGGGCTCAGTTGTGGTTGTAAGTCAAGGACTACCTGTACCACAAAGGAAATCAAGCAGATAAATTCTCCAACCTCTGAACAGAACGAGGGAAGTGTTAATACTCTTTACAACGCCTTGGGAAGACCACACTTTGAATACTGCATCCAGTTCTGGTCACCACAGTGTAAAAAAGATGTTGAAACTCTAGAAAGAGTACAGAGAAGAGCAACAAAGATGATTAGGGGACTGGAGGCTAAAACATATAAGGAACGGTTGCTGGAATTGGGTATGTCTAGTTTAACAAAGAGAAGGACGAGGGAGGATAGCAGTATTCCAATATCTCAGGGGCTGCCCCAAAGAAGAGGGAGTCAAGCTATTCTCCAAAGTGCCTGAAGGCAGGACAAGAAGCAATGGATGGAAACTAACCAAAAAGAGAAGCAACATAAAACTAAGGAGAAACTTGCTGACAGTTAGAACAATTAACCAGTGGAACTACCAGCCTCCAGAAGCGGTGAATGCTCCAACACTGGAAGTTTTTAAGAAGAGACTGGACAATCATTTGTCTGAAATGGTGTAGGGTTTCCTGCCTGAGCAGGGGGTTGGACTAGTTGACCTCCAAGGCCCCTTCCAACTTTATTATTATTATTATTACAATTGAGCACAAGAGTTCTGTTGTCAAGCGAGACAATTGTTAAGTAAATTTTGCTCCATTTTATGACCTTTCTTGCCACTCTTAAGTGAATCACTAGTTGTTAAATGAGCAACATGGTTGTTAAGAGAATCTGGCTTGCACATTGACGTGGCTTGTCAGGTCGCCAAGGTGACGACCTGATCCAGGGACACTGCCATAAATATGAACCAGTTGCCAAACTTCCAAAATTTAATCACGTGACCACGCAGATGCCACAATGGTCATAAGCGTGAAAAGCGGTCATCAGTCACTTTTTTCAGTGCCGTTGTAACTTCAGACACTAAACAAATGACTGTAAGTAGAAGACTGCCTGAAATGCTATTTCTTTAACGTGGGCTTGGATGGTCAGAAATTCTAGTTTGTGGGCCACATTTGGGGGCTTAGTGCAACTTGTGAAGTTACACCCTTGTAGCTTACTGAACAAGCCACAATAGAACAAGAGGTGCATTAAGTCCTATTAAGACCAAAAATTGGAATACTGCAGCCAATTTTGGTCACTATATTACAAAAAAGATGTTGAGAGTTTGGAAAAAAATCAGAGAAGAGCAACTAAGATGATCAAAGGCCCGGAGACCAAAATATACGAAGAACAGCTGCAGGATTTGGGTTTGGCTAGTCTAAAGAAAAGAAGAAATAGGGGAGACATGATAGCAGTGTTCCAGTATCTGAGGGGCTGCCACAAGGCAGAGGGTGCCAGGTTGTTCACCAGAGGGAAGGACGAGAAACAATGGTTGGAAACTGATCAAAGAGAGAAGCAACCTGGAATTAAGGAGAAACTTCCTGACAGTGAGGACAATCAACCAGTGGAACAGCTTGCCACCAGAAATTGTGGGCGCCCCATCACTGGAGGTTCTTAAGAAGAGACTGGACATTCACCTGTCTGAGATGGTATAGGTTCTCCTGCTTGAGCGGGGGGCTGGACTAGAAGACCTCCAAGGTCCCTTCCAGCTCTATTCTATTCTATTCTAAAGTGCAATGGGTGAACCAGGCCACTGCAGAGCCATTCTTTAAGATCACAACTCTTAGCCGATTCTTTTCACTTCTAAATACTTTTACATCTGAATGGATTTGCCACTTAAGCGCTTTCCCTTTTGCTGTCCCTTCATTTTGTCTATAGGGAATCCTCAAGTTATGACCGTAATAAAGCCTTGCAATGATGGGTGTTGTGATGGTCCTAAAGCGAGTCGTCATGTGATTTTTACAAACTTTTTCCCTGGCGGCCGTAAAGCAAAGTCATTGTTCAGTGTGAGGCATTTGTTTCTCGAACAGCAAAAACAAGATGTCGTAAATTGTGGTCATGTGCGGCAAACCGTTGTAAATGCGAACTGGTTGCTGAATACCTGACATACAGCCACATGACCATGGAGTGGGGGAGGCAGATGTTGGAACTGGGTTGTTAGTAACATTGGGGTGCTGTTGTAATTTTGAATAGTTGGTAAGCAACCGGTCGTAAGTCAAGGCCTTCTGGTATTGCATTTATAAGCCCGTTTACGTCATCTTCTCCTACCCTAGTTAGATAAATTCATGGTAGGTTAGGAGGAAAAAGGAATTGTGTTTAAGAAAAGTTTAGAGCAGTTTCACAACCTTGGCAACTTGAAGACATGTGGACTTCAACTCCCAGAATTCCCCAGCCGGCTATGCCGGCTGGGGAATTCTGGGAGTTGATGTCCACACATGCAAGCAGGCAGACACCACAGAGGAAAGGGATTGAGGGAAAAAACAAGGGTGATTCGGGAGGATGGCTAAGTCAAATCCCCCATTTTGTTTGCTTTAGGGATTTCCAAACCAAGGGATCTACTTCAGGCCTGGCTCAGAACCATCCAGGATCGATTTTCCGCTGACCATCTTCTCACAGGAAGAACAGCAGGGTGGATCAACACATTATAAGCTCCCAAGCTGACCCTTTATTTTGGGTGTGAAAGTTGGTCATTCAGGACTTTCCGTCTGCAGGGAGGGCACCCCAAAATATCCACCATTTTGGAACTCAGCAGCTCAGCACCCCTCAAACTAGTACAGCCACATGGGCAGGGTGTTCCGGCTGTTGCCCCTTCAGTTATATTGTGCTGGTTTCTCCTCCCCCCCCCAACCCCGAGCTTTCTTTATGAACAGAAAAAACAAGATTTACAAATTACACTTTCCCAGCTTTAGATCTGCATAAATCATCCTTCTGTTCAGACAACCCTCCCTCCCCACCCCCTTGAACACACACAGAACACAGTCCAGAGTTTTGATTCATCGTGAAGCAACGGAGGGCGCATCTTCCACAGTCTTTCTTGGAGAAATTGAGGAAGAACAGGCCCGGAAGTGTGAGATGTTCTTTTATCAATCTATTTTTCTTTTTTCTTTTTCTTCTTCTTTTCTTTTCCTTTCTTTTCTTAAGTGGCAGTGAGCCTTCGATACCCATGGAATATGACCACAAAGAAATCCGAAGGAGTTACAGGTTTTGGCATAACAATATTCTAGTCCTCAAGATGTTTTGTTTTTTTGTTTGAAGAAATGGTCTTGTTATAGTCGGCGGTTCTCTTAGTTAAGGGGTTTCCACCATCACAAAATGTAATTTGGTCACCGTGAGAGGTCCATTCCCCTCGCCGCTGTATCATCATATTCAAGGAAAAGAGAAAAAAAAACCCACATCAAAGGGAATGTAAAGGATGTCCCTCAAACCCACCCAACCCTTCGCAAAAAAAAATTAAAAATAAAATGAGGCACCAATGCAGAGGGCCCTCTCTGGTTTCTCCCCCCATTGTGATGTTTCTTTTTTTGAGTTCCAGTTGTGGAAAAAGTTTAGAGTAAACACACACACACACACACACACACACACAGATACCCTCCAAAAACCAGAAAAGGTTAAGCTGAGAAAAATAAGAAAATAAAAAAACGACTATATTTGGTCTAGAGATTTTAAAAAGAAAAACTCCACGGGGGATTAATCTAAAGGGGTGGGGGTGTTTTTACACCAGCTGGCTTGATCGAGGTCTGTGGAAGATTGTTTTTGAAATATAAAACCAGCTCAGCTCCCCATGTCACAGGTTTTCTTCTTTTAAAAAAAAAAACAAGCCTTTTTTTCCTTCCCTCTGTACTGCATCAGACTCAGGGGGAGTGGAGGGGGGGTCTGGCTCAGTTTGGGGTGTTCTATTTTTTTTCAGGAGAGCAAAGGCAAAGACAGGAAATCCAGGGCCCCTTCGCCTGACGTGGGCAGAGACCGTAGATCAAAATCCTTGCAACAGCCCCCCTCTCCCTCCCCAAGTGTGTCGCTTCTGATCCGGTAACAAACACGCCCCTGTTCATGCTTCTTCTTTTTCCTCTCCTCTTCCTCTCATTCTTTCCTCTGATACGTTCCCCCATCCCTTGGTTTTTGCAGCTGCCGCTGTAAAAGAAAACACCCCCCCCCCCCC
>NW_015386401.1:698633-719567 GCF_001527695.2 Protobothrops mucrosquamatus | reverse complement strand
TTTTCCCCCCAAAGAAACCCACTTCCTTTTCCATCTCTGAAAATCTCTGATCATCTCTGATGACTCTGTTTTCCCCACCCCCCCACCAAGGCAATGGGGCAAAAGAATAAAAAGCACAATGGGGAAACACAATGCAGGTATTCCAAAGTGTAGAACAACCGTCATAGTCCAGTCATTCAAATTTGAGGCTATCTGGACTTCAACTCCCAGAATTCCCCAGCCAACATGTTTCATTACCCACCTAGGTAACATCATCAGTGCCAGTTGAGTATGGAGCTTGCTCTCTGTTCATATACAGTAGCTTGCCCTGCCGGTTTTTGTGGGGGTGTGGTTTTTCTCCTTGGTAATTCTTTGATTGAGGTATTGTCTCTTGCTGGATTGTTTGTCTGGTGTTAATCCCTGCTTATCTGGGTGTTGGCTGCTGGAGAGGATGTGTCTCTGGTCTGTTTTGTTTCCTTCTAAGCTTTTTTATTGTCCCTTTTGAATGGTTTGTAAATATAGCTTATCTCTATGTGTCTATTGATGGCTGATTTGTCTGAATGCCAAGCTTTCAGGAATTCCCTAGTGTTTTCGGATTTAGCTTAGTCTACTCACGGTTTCCCAGCTGAAACTATAGTTGAGTCTGCCCGTGAGACTAAAGAGTTTTTCAATGTATCTTCTGACTGATATTTGGTGTTGGGAATGCACTCCCCGCAATCAAACAGAAAGCAATACTCAAGTCGCTGTCACAATCAAGCAAGAAGCAATACATCATCATAATCATAATCATAATAATAAAGTTGGAAGGGACCTTGGAGGTCATCGAGTCCAACCCCATGCTCAGGCAGGAACCCTACACCATTTCAGACAAATGGCTGTCCAGTCTCTTCTTAAAAACTTCCAGTGTTGGAGCATTCACCGCTTCTGGAGGCAGGTTGTTCCACTGGTTAATTGTTCTAACTGTCAGGAAGTTTCTCCTTAGTTCTAGGTTGCTTCTCTCCTTGATCAGTTTTCATCCGTTGCTTCTCGTCCTGCCTTCAGGCGCCTTGGAAAATAGCTTGACTCCCTCTTCTTTGGGGCAGCCCCTGAGATACTGGAACACTGCTATCATGTCCCCCCTCGTCCTTCTCTTCGTTAAACTAGACATACCCAATTCCATCAACCGTTCCTCATATGTTTTAGCCTCCAGTCCCCTGATCATCTTTGTTGCTCTTCTCTGTACTCTTTCTAGAATCTCAGCATCTTTTTTACATCGTGGTGACCAAAACTGGATGCAGTATTCCAAGTGTGGCCTTACTAAGGAAAAAAAAACCCTGACACTCCCAGCAAAATGGGTAGGGCAAGCTACTGTATATAACCCCACACTCTCGCACTGATAATGTTTCGTAGTTGGTAATGAAATATTCAGAACCAAACCCCCAAGCTCAGAGAGCACTCTAAGCTACAGATATTCTGTCCTATTGGAGTTCCCGATTCCTATAGGAATTCTGAATTATCTGATTGGTTTTCTTGTGCTCATGATGTTACCTCGTTGGGTAATGAAACATCTGAAACATCTACCAAGTTCAGAGAGCACCAAGGGCTCCATAGTCCAACCCTAGAATAGAATAGAATAGAATAGAATAGAATTTGGAATAATAGAATAGAATAGAATAGAATAGAATAGAATAGAATAGAATAGAATAGAATAGAATAGAATAGAATAGAATAGAATAGAATAGAATAGAAATTGGAATAATAGAATAGAATAGAATAGAATAGAATAGAATAGAATAGAATAGAATAGAATAGAATAGAATGGAAATAAGTGACTTACATTGGGGACTCCACAACTGTTGCAGCATCCCCATGGTCACATGATCAAAATTTGGGTGATTGGCAGCCGGCATGTATGTATGATGGTTGCACTGTCCCAGTGCTCGTCATTTGCCAGCAATAGTCCCCCTCATCTAGTCCCACTTTCTGACATAGACATAGAAAATAATCACACGGCTGGAAGGGACCTGGGAGGTCTTCTAATCTAACCCCGTGCCAGAGGCAGGAGACCTTTTGCTTGCAAAGCGGGCAAGGAGATGCCATTGGCAAGTCCCATGCAGGATGTGCTTAACAACAGAAATTCTAATCCCAATTTTGGTTGTAAGTTGAGGACCACCTGTAGGTATAATTTCATGGACCGTAACAGGAATAATAATAATAAAAAAATAAAATCCTGAAACTGGAACATTCAAATCGATGGCGCGCTTTAAATAAACTGTCATCCGGGACACTTTTGATGCCATCCGGTCTGAGCAGCTCTGCCTCCTGAGCGGCTGGGTTGGGGAGCAGAACGGTCCAGGGTTAAAACAGCAAGTGAACAAACTGCTTTTGCCAAGATCCGACGCCCAATTTTCCCCCAGACGGAGACTCCGTTTCAAAATATGCGAGCGGCAGTTTCCGCACGATGGCCGGGAGCCAACTTCGAGATCTGCCAGCCAACTCGTAACAACAGGACATCTCCGGGGACGGTGCCTGTTTAGGTTAGGTTTTGTTATGTCCCCCCTCCCCGGCCTTGGCTGGCAGTCAGCACGCCGTGCGGAAGGTCAGAGAGCAATTGTTTCATAGCGATCCAATAATCCTGTTTCCAAAAGACGCCTAATCAGTCAGCGATGCAAAAATGTCTTCGAGGGAATCCGCTAAATTACAGCCAAAGCCGTTTTAACGCCATTCCCTCAGCTCGGCTCCTCTTAAGTTTATTACTAGATTAAGGGTGGTTTTGGCAGACTTACAGCCTGGAGAAGAGGGAAGGGAGGGTGGGGGGGGAAGAGAGAAGAGGAACGGAGCAAAAAAATTTGGAGATGCAAATCCATCTTGGCATCGGCTTCGAATTCCTCTGATTCTACGGGACTAGCTTTTCTTCTTTTCGCCCGTCTGTGCCTGGACAAGTCGCTGCCATTTTGTTGGATACATTTTTGGGGGACAGGTTGTCCAGGCCTTGTTCTTCTGAGGGCTGAGGGAGAAGCACTGGCCCAAAGTCACTTTCTTGTCTTTTGCACCTAGGGCAAGACTAGAACTCCCAGGTGCTTGGCTTCTAGCCCAGCGTCCTTAGCTACTAAACAAAACTGACTCTCAGGGTTCTGGGTAGTCCTTGACTTACAATATTCATTTAGTGACTGCAGCACTGAAGTTCAAAGTTACAGCGGCACTGAAAAAACGTGACATGACCATTTTTCACATTTACAACTGGGAGAGAACCCTGGGGGCAAAGTTTCGCTCCTTCTGCCACACTAGCCATTTAATTTGAAATAATTCCACTGTCTGCAACATCTGTACTTCTCAGGTGCTAGACTAAGGGAGGGAAGACCCAGGTTCTAATCCCTCCTCAGCCACAGAAGCTCATTGGCTGAACTTGGGCCAACTCCTGCCTCTCAGGTGTAGTGGGGATGGGGCTAGACTAGAAGGGGCAAGATCTGGGGTCTAGTCTTCCCTTAGCAAAAAAGCTCTTGGGTGACTCTTGGCCAGTTCCTTTGTCTTAGTCAACTCACACAGACACCTTTCCTAGGTTTATTGTTGTGAAGAGGAACAGATGGAGGACTGCCTATGTCCCTGTGAAACCCTGAATGAAAAGGAAGGAAGGAAGGAAGGAAAATAAATAAATAAATAAATAAATAAATAAAGAAAGAAAGAAAGAAAGAAAGAAAGAGAAAAAAGAAACAAAGAAAGAAGAGAAAAAAAGAAAGAAAAAAGTGCGAGAGAGAGAGAGAAAGAAAGAAAGAAAGAAAGAAAGAAAGAAAAAAAGAAAGAAAGAAAGAAAGAAAGAAAGAAAGAAAGAAAGAAAGAAAGAAAGAAAGAAAGAAAGAAAGAAAGAAAGAAAGAAAGAAACTGCCACAGGATACTTGTCCCAACCCCTGTGGAAAGCCACTACAAATATTTCATGCTTCATGAAGGAAAAAAAAAACTCAACAAAACAACCAGGGGGTTTCTTTCATATTTAAAAAAAGTCCTTGTTTTGTTTTAAAGCCAATTAAAACCACACAGAAACACAAACACGCACACAGAGAGAAATGAAAAAGCACCAAAAAAACAGCAATCTCTTTCCCGATTCTGTCATTTCTGACTATTTGCACACTCCCTGGGAAGAACTGTGACCAAACATTAATTACATGTTAACAGGAGAAAATTATTAATTTGTGTTTTCTTTTTTCCCCAAACAGCTGCACGATTTGATTCTTTTTAAAATACCACCTGTTCAGAAAAAGCAGAAGGTTGTTGCTGTTTGTTACAATTTAAATAAAATAATTGGCTTCCCCCCCTCCTTGATCCCAACAATGAAGTCAGCGGGTATTCCAGACTGCCCCGAGTTTATCGAGGGGTTTTTTCCCCTTCTTTTCATAGATTTGTCTTCACCCCAAACTAGAATCGAACATAATTTGGTGGAAATGTGCAGCCAACACCAATGCTTAGTATTTCAGCCATTGCCAAGAAAACAAAAGGTGAAAGTTATCAAAAAGGTCACCAGAGTTTGTGTGTGTTTTTGTGTGTGTGTGTGTGTGTGTGTGTGTGCGCGCGCGCGCGCGCAGGCCTGTGTGTCAAAAGGCCTTTGCTAATTTGAACTCAAGGGCAAAATGTGCAAGGAAGGAGCAGTGTCGGAGACGCCATCTTGACCCGTATCCATTCACACCCTGTAAACCAGAGGTGGAGAACGATGTCCCCTTTATGACTTGTGGACTTCAACTCCCAGAATTCCATGGCTGGCTCAAGAATTCTGGGAATTGAAGTCCGCAAGTCATTGGCGTAGTTTTGATTGGGCTTTGCTAGGGGTTTTATATGGGGTATTTTAGAGCAGGCTTTTTATTCAATATTTATTGTGATTTTATTATTGCCTGTTCACCGCCCTGAGTCCCGTAAGGGAGATAGGGCGGTATATAAATTTAAATAATAAATAAATTAATAAATTAAAGGGCCATCGTTCTCCACCCTTGCAGACGCTCCTGATTCTGTAATGTTTTAGTAGCCAAGAATAAGATTTCAGTTTTGGGGTAAACTCAGGAGGTGAGAGAGTGAGGCCTACCTCTGAGGTGCTTAGAGAAGGGATCTGGGTGACAGAAATATGTCCCCAAATATAGGGTAAATTGAGGGAACAAGCTAGGTCAGGGGTAGGCAACCTTGGCTCTTTTATGACTCGTGGACTTCAACTCCCAGAATTCCTGAGCCTCTCTTTTCCCTCAGCACAGCTGGCTCAGGAATTCTGGGAGTTGAAGTCCACGAGTCATAAAAGAGCCAAGGTTGCCTACCCCTGAGCTAGGTAGAATGTCCATGGAGATTCTTAATAATCCAAGTCATGGTTGTCCCCAAACTGCTTTTTCAAAAGGCAGCTGGGCTTTCTCCTTTGTTTTGTTTTTCCTTGAACTGAAGAAGCTTCTTGGATGAGAAGCAAAATGTCTTCAAAGAAAAACAAAGAAAGTCCAGTTGCCTTTTGAAAAAGCACCCTTGGGGCAAGCTAATTAGAAGCCACCGGTATGTCATACGTAGCATGACATTTGTGCCATAACATCATCATGGGCATGATATCATGTGTCCTGCTGAGGAACACCCACAAAATTGGGGATGTTGCATGTATGTGGGCCAAATTATCTGCCTAAACTGCTCCATCACTGGAGGTTTTCAAGAAGAGACTGGACAGCCATCTGTCTGAAATGGTTTAGGGCAAGGGTAGGCAACCTTGGCTCTTTTATGACTTGTGGACTTCAACTCCCAGAATTCCTGAGTCAGCATGGCTGGTTCAGGAATTCTGGATATTGAAGTCCACAAGTTATTAAAAGAGCCAAGGTTGCCTACCCCTGGTGTAGGGTTTCCTGCTTGAGCAGGGGGTTGGACTAGAAGACCTTCAAGGTCCCTCCCAACTCTTTTATTCTGTTACACTATTATAAACTAACCAATAAAATTGGGTTTGACTATAGAGTAGGTCACAACAAACCCTAATCAACGTTAATACAAAGCCAACAAGCATGTTAGGTGAAGGCAGGTGTTAAGTCTGTCACTGATTAAACTTCCAATACAGGTAGTCCTTGACTTACAACCATTTGTTTAGCAACTGTTTGAAGTTACAATGGCACTGAAAAAACTGAGTCCTCACACTTGCAACCGTTGCAGTATCTCCCAGAGTGATGTGATCAAAATTTGGCCACTTGGCATGTATTTATGGTGGCTGCAGAGTCCTGGGGTTATCCAATCACCATTTGTGACCTTCCTAGCTGACTTCTGACAAGCAAAGTCAATGGGGGAAGCTGGATTCGCTTAATGACCTCACAATCCGCTTAACAACTGAAGTAATTCACTTAACCACTGTGACAAAAAAAGGTCATGAAACTGGGAGCCCCTCACCTAGCCGCCACCTTGCAGAGTAACAAAAACTATGGTTTCAGCTGTGGTCGTAAGTTGAGGACTGCCTGTAATCTTATCCATGTCTGAAAAAAGAATCGCTGAACTTTAGGATGGAATCGAGGGGAAAAAAAAATCCTCTACCTAGAAGTGAAGATTTAAGATTCTTCTCTGGAGGAGTCCCCTCCCTTCAGCTGCAGGCACTGACTCCCTCTGAATGTAGATCAACTTCTCCTTTCTTGACGAATAGCGACAAAAACTTGCCATTGGCAAGGACCATGAGAAAACCAAGAACAATGCAGAACAGTCAACCCACACTGCAGAATGACTGTTGGGTTAACCTTCGATGCCTTGAACGGTTTCTGAATGTATTCCCTCTTCTGTCGGACAGGGGCGTCCAACCCTGGCCACTTTAAGACTTGTGGACTTCAATTCCCAGAATTCCCCAGCCAGCTGGCTGGGGAATTCTGGGAGTTGAAGTCCACAAGTCTTAAACTGGTCAGGGTTGGACACCCCTTTAGTTCGGGCGAGGTGCCATCTCTGGCTGAGCAGAAAGGAACTTCAGGGTGAACCCAACTACCTTTCTTGGTCCACAAAGATGGAGCCCAGAGGAAGTACTCTAAAGCCCATCACACACACTGGTAATATTCCAAAGGTTTATGGGTGGAAAAACACCCTTCCTAATGCTGTACATCCAAAGCTCCCCTCTGTAGAGGCCAATGTGTCTATCTCGGAACGTTGAATGAGCAGAAATAATTTTGTCCAGTTGCTACCATGTCAATGTCTCTTTGTGAAACCCTGTGGCTAGGACTGTGGATGTTGCTATCCCCCAGACCCAACTGGGCTGTGATGGCTCACGGAAGCTGTTCGTGGCTGATGGAATCTGCCAAACCAGGGTGGCAGCTTCACCGGCTGATGGTGGCCCATGGATCTTCCCCCACCCCCCCGGTTTCCTGGTTTGTGGGCGAAACAGAGATGTTTTGAGTTCCATCTCTGATGACCCAAAATTCAGCTTATTCCTAGCTTGGTGGGTGTTGCTAAGCAAGGCAGTCGTTAGTGAGCTGTGCCCCCATTCTGTGACCTTTTTGGCATGGTTGTTAAGCGAATCACTACAGTTGTTAAGTGAGCCATGCAGCTGTTAAGCGAATCTGCCTTCCCCCATTGACTTTGCTTGTCAGAAGCTTGCTAGGAAGTTTGCAAATGATAAATCCCAGGACACTGAAACTATTGTAGATACCGTATTTCCCTGAAAATAAGACCGGGTCTTATATTAATTTTTGCTCTAAAAGAAACATTAGGGCTTATTTTCCGGTTAGGTCTTATATTCAGGGAAATATGGTACTAAATGCATCTGTTTGGCTGACGATCTTAACTGGGGCTTATTTTTTGGGATGGGGCTTATATTACGAGCGTCCTGAAAAATCAGGCTAGGGCTTATTTTCCGGTTGGGTCTTATTTTCGGGAAAATATGGTACATGCCAGTTGTCAAGCACCTGAAGTTTGATCACCTGACTGTGGGGAGGCTGCAAATATGCAAACTGGTCATAAGTTACTTTTTTCAGTGTAACTTTAAACTAGGGGTCTTCAAACTTGGCAACTTTTGAGACTTGTAGACTTCAACTCCCAGAATTCCTCAACCAGGCATGCTGGCTGAGGAATTCTGGGAGTTGAAGTCCACAAATCTTAAAGTTGCTAAGTTTGGAGATACTTGTTTTGAGGCAGGGGTCTTCAAACTTGACGCTTTTATGACTTGTGGACTTCAACTCCCAGAATTCCCCAGCCATCCCTGGCTGGCTGAGGAATTCTGGGGGTTGAAGTCCACAAGTCTTAAAGTTGCCAAGTTTGAAGACCCTTGCTTTAAACAGTCGTTAAACGAATGGTTATAAGTCGAGGACTACTTGCACGGCATCCATAGATTTCCCACCATCCAGTCTCTGAAAAACAATGCCAACTAGTTCATCAATTCAAATTCAGATTTGAATTATTTCTGTTTTCTATTTTTATTGAAACCTTTAAGAAAACTTTCTTCACCAAATCTCAAAAGAGAGCGAGTATCATCTGATCTCCTCACAGGAATATTGACATTTCATGAGATTTTAGTGTTCCTGAACAGGTAATCCTCAACTTATGATCACGATTGGGACCAGAATTTCTGTCATTAAACAATGCAGTCATTGAGAGATCATCTCGTGACTGCATCCAATGTTATGACCCTTTTTTACTATGTCATTAAGTGAATCTGGCTTCCCAAGCGACTTTGTTTGTCAGAAGCTGATTGGGACCATCACAAATGGTGATCACTACATCCCAGGACACTGTGACCCACACATTGTGGGTGCCAAGGAATGCTGTGACAGTGGTAGGGCGTTTTTTTCCAGTACCGTCTTAACTTTGAACGGTCACGAAATGAATAGTCATAATGGCCTGACCTGTACACAGGTAGTCCTTGACTTACATCCTCTTTGGGGGTACTTACAACCCAGTTCCAAAGTTATGACAGTGGCACTCTTCCCCCACCCTCATTGTCATGTGACACATGTTGGGAGCCTGGCAACCAGCCTGCATTTATTGCTATTTGCAGCATCCTGCAGTGAGATGGCCTCATTTTATGACTGTTTTGCCAAAAAGTGGCATTTACTTCTGTTTTTTTTTTGGCAAAATAGGCCCATGGTTTTCTTAGTGACCGCAGAGATCACTTCACAGGCACAGCAGAAAAGATTGTAAAATCAGATGGGTCTGGTGGCTAAACCAATTTATGACTGCCTTGAATTACAGCCGTGATGAGTGGGCTCTCTTTCACAAGGGGTTACATAATGACACAAGTGTGTAATTGTGTCGTTTGCCTGATGAGGTTGTGATGCTCACAACAGCAACTGAGCTTACCCTACCCCCGGGGTTACCTTGACTGCAACCAAACACAAAAGCACCTCCTTCCTTTTGTCTACTACTGGGTTTGACGGATAGTCCTTGACTTACAACGATTCACTCAGTGACCGTTTGAAATCAGAACGGCACTGAAAAAGTGACATATGTCCGTTTTCCACATTGTTGACCCTGGCAGCATTCCCAAGGTCACGTGATCAAAATTCGGACGTTCGGCAACTGGCTCACATTTATGACCCAGTTGCTGTGTCCCCAGGGTCATGCGATCCCTTTTTGCGACCTTCTGCCAAGCAAAGTCAATGGGGGAAGCCTGATTCACTTTACAACCGTGTTGCTAACTTAACGACTGCAGCGATCCACTTAACAACTGTGGCAAGAAAGGTTGTAAAATGGGGCAAAACTCACTTAACAACTGTCTCGCTTAGCCACAGAAAGAGCCTCAATTGTGGTCGTAAGTCGAGGACCACCTGTACGGCTAATACAACAGAGATTCAACGGCAGCCACCATCTATTTTTACCCATTTTTCCGAGCGTTCGTCCTTTCGGCAACACTGCATTTTTCCCATTTATAAGTATATTCTGGATATCAGAATAAATCTAGAGGGAAAATAAGAGTCATTTGTTTTTTCAAAGATGAATTTCTATTTACTCTCAAACCACATCCTTTTAAAAGATGGCTTTTGATATTTCTGAGCTGAGTGGTGCAACAGAAGATATGGGGAAAAAATGAGGTCTGCTACTTAATGTACAGTCTGATTCATGCATTACTTCAGATTGGTTCAAAATAGAATTCTGGAGAGAGAGAAAAAATCACATTTCCAATGCTTTCCTTCGTCTGGTCCTACTTACTTGTTGGCCGAACATAAACCTTCAACTTTAAGCAGGGTTTGTCAACCGGATTAGGTGGAGTGGCCGCTGAAAGAAAGCAGAAGAGACAAAGAGGGGGAAATGGCATTAGAACAAACCAGGTTTCTGCCACATAAGTAGGTATTTTGTGTCTTTTAGATAACATGCAAAGAAGGCTAGCTCTGAAAAGCTCAAGTGCCCTAGCAATTTGTATTTCTTTATTTCCTTCCTTCCCTCCCTCCCGCCTTCCTTCCATCTCTTTTCCTTCCTTCCTTCCTTCTCTCCCATCAAACCCTTCTTCCTTCTACTCTCATTTTCCTTCCTTCTTCCCTCTTTTCCTCCCTTTCCTCCTTCCCTTTCCTTCCTATTTCTCTTGCTCCCTCCCTTCCTTCCTCCCTCCTCTCCCTCCCTTCTTCCTTCCCTCCCTCCCACCTTCCTTCCATCTCTTTTCCTTCCTTCCTTCCCTTTCCTTCCTATTTCTCTTGCTCCCTCCCTCCTCCCTCCCTTCCTTCTCCCCTTCCTTCCTTCCTTCCTTCCTTCCATCTTTTCCTCCCTTTCCTCCTTCCCTTTCCTTCCTATTTCTCTTGCTCCCTCCCTTCCTTCCTCCCTCCTCTCCCTCCCTTCCTTCTTCCTTCCCTCCCTCCCTCCCGCCTTNCCTCCCTCCTCCCTCCCTTCCTTCTCCCCTTCCTTCCTTCCTTCCTTCTTTTCCTCCCTTTCCTCCTTCCCTTTCCTTCCTATTTCTCTTGCTCCTTCCCTTCCTTCCTTCCTCCTCTCCCTCCCTTCTTCCTTCCCTCCCTCCCGCCTTCCTTCCATCTCTTTTCCTTCCTTCCTTCCTTCCCTCCTTCCCTTTCCTTCCTATTTCTCTTGCTCCCTCCCTTCCTCCCTCCCCCTCCCTTCCTTCTCCTCTTCCTCCTTCCTTCCTTCCTTCCCTCTGTCTTCCTTCCATCTTTTCCTCCCTTCCTCCCTTTCCTCCTTCCCTTTCCTTCCTATTTCTCTTCCTTCCTCCCTCCTCTCCCTTCCTTCCTTCTCCTCTTCCTCTCCTTCCTTCCCGCCTTCCTTTCATCTCTTTTCCTTCCTTCCTTCTCTCCCATCAAACCTTTCTCTTACTCTCATTTTCCTTCCTTTCTTCCTTCCTTCGTCCCTCTTTTCCTCCCTTCCTCCCTTTTCTCCTTCCCTTTCCTTCCTATTTCTCTTGCTCCCTCCCTCCCTCCCTCCTTCCCTCCTTCCTTCCTTCCTTCCTTCCTTCCTTCTCCTCTCCTCCCTCCCTTCCCTTTTTTCTTTCCAAATTTGTACAGAGCGAAAGTCATGCACAGTTTTGCTCTCCTCTCCTCTGTATTCATAGCAGATGGTCCTAAGATGGGTGCTGTTTTACCAGTGCCCAGAGGCCCAAATTCGCACCCACTGCCACGGCCAAAAACACCTCCTTTTATGCTCAAGAGATTTTGCCCCGATAGCTGTTGGGCACAATTATGTTCAACAGCTCACACTCCACCGCCTTGAGACCATAAGCACCACTTGCTATTTGACCCACAGATGTTTCCCCGGCCCTGCTAAGCAGCTTAAAGCTCTCTTAGGTATCTCCGGTTCCTTTTACCGAACGAAAGGCTCCGCTTTTAAAACCATGTCTTTGATCAGCTACCAAAACCCATGTCAAAAGTTGTCTGACCCCCCAGGCAGGGATACTTAACCAGGACGAGGCTCCTTAGATGTGTTTGGATTTCCCCCCCCCCCAAAAAAAAACCCTGCCAAGCCAAATGACACGCTTTTGAGGGCTTCCTTCAACCGGCCGGCCGGCCGGGTGTGAGATATACATTGAACAAAGGCAAAGGGTGTTTTTTTGTGGTTTTTTTTGCAGCGGGAGAGTAAAAATTGGTAATTAAAACCATGGGGACGAGGCGCAGGGGGGTGCCCAGTGGGAATATTCCCAGGCATGAAATTGGTTGGATTAGGATGGATGGGCCGGCGGAGAGAAGAAGAAGAAAAAAAAAGAGGGTTAAAAAGGAGAGAGAGAGAGAAAAAAAAAAACACACACACAAAACCACACGCCCCATTTGGGTGGAGCAAAAGCGAAGATTTGCCAAGGCGGATTTTTCGCCTGTTCTAAAACGGATTGGATTTGACAGCCCAATTCCAAAGAAATCCAGGGGACATCCTGTTTGAAGAAAGCTAGCAGTTTCCTTTCTATGCAAGGGTCATCGAAAACGAATGTTCCAGCCACGCAGGAACACTGATTTATACTAATGTTCCTCCAGGGGACTATAGATCTAAGTATGGTCACCCAGCCTGGCTCTTTTTTTTTTTTCTCTCCCCAGCTTGTTTTCCTAGTTAGGCAGAACAAGAAACCCACCACTTGAAAACAGGGAAAAAAGAAAAAAGAAAAGCAAATTGGGTCAGATCAGGAAATCTCCCCCCCCCCAAAGCATTGTCACTGTTGGTGGATTCAGAATTTAGCCTTTTCTTTTCTGCTTTTTTCTTTAAACAAGTTTTATTAATTTTCCATTTTCACAAAGCTTCAGGTATTAAGCAAGCAACAGGGTGGTTGGGTAATACATAGTCCGATAATAACCTTTTCCATACATATGTCAGTTTACATCATCAAAAATTTCCTGTCTGTTTCCCTTAGCTATTATACCAAATTCAGATTAATACATTGCTAGTTATAACTCTAATCCTTTTGTAAGGTTTTCCACTTAGCCTCACAATTGCCCCAGCATTACTCAGGAATTTAAAAGAGCCAAAGAAACTCCTGAGCCGAGGTTTCAGCAAGCAAACAACTTTTATTTTGATCAAAATAGAGTTGGGTGACCCCCATCTCTCTTCGTGGCTGGTAGAGAGATGAAGGCAACAACCAGGAAAGATGTCTTCCACCTTTTATACCTTTCCAGAACAAAAAGATCAGGTCTTGGTACTAGGCCAGTGATGGCGAACCTTTTAGAGACCGAGTGCCCAAACTGCAACCCAAAACCCATTTGTGCATCGTCGGGTGCCGGGTGGATGTGGCCCATTGGCTGGGCGTGGCTGTGGTGGTAACGGCAGACTGGGTGGGACTAAAAAGTTCAATCAATCAATTCCAACTTTGCAAGATCTTTTTTTTTCCCGCGAGAAGTTGAAATTGACTGATTGATCGAACCTTTTTTTTTTTTTGCACACGGCGGCAGAGGCCTAAAGCGAAAAGGTTTTATAAAACCCAGCTGAAGGCCTAGGACTGGGGCGACGGCGCGCGTGCCCACAGCGAGGGCTCCGAGTGCCGCCTCTGGCACCCGTGCCATAGGTTCGCCACCACTGTACTAGGCATAAGATGGCACAAAAAAATAATTCCTAGATGATGACTCATACACAGCAACCCAGGCTCCATCCATAACTCCTTTCCCCCCTCCCCTTACCTTGCTCTTTTCATATAAGCAATCACCTATACCTAAAGCATAAAACATTTGCTTTTATATAACTAATTTCCCAATCTAAAGCATCTACAAAGCTGCTTGCACATAAACAAAGATATATATATATATATATATATATATATATATATATATATATATATATATATATATATATATATATATATATATATATATATATATATATAATTACAAAATATCACTACTAATATCAATATTACTAATATCAACCTTAAGCATAATAAAATCCCTTCACTTTAAAACATTTATCAACAAGTTTTGACTTACATGCCTCCAGATCCTGTTTTTAACTTTTATCTGATTTCAATTACAGTATTCCAGTTAGCTTAATGTCCATAATATTTAGGTTTCAGATAACCCACGGTTCCTTTAGTTCATTACAGAATAGATATATCTAAAATACACTTATTATTTATTCAAATAAAGTCTTAGTTTATTTCACAATCATATTCTACTTCTCATTCTAATATCATTGCTTACTAATAAAATAACCTTTATCCTCTGAATCCATCTTCCATATTATAGTTCAAAACTATTATTCTAATAACTAATTTATTTCCTTTATAGATATAACTCCTTTTCTGTTTTTTTCATACACCACTTCTATTTTAAATCTGCTTTTAATTATTTGGAGGTGAGATAGATATAGTAGGTAGATAGATATGAATTTGGGAATGGGGAGGCAGATTTTTTTTAAAGGGTCTGTTTCTCAACTGCCCTGGATATCAGAGGGGTTTTTCTTCTAACTCTCTTTTTAAGGCTAAAAATATATAAACGAAGTGACGAACGGAGGCGGTAGGATTCCCTAAAGTCCAACTTTCTAGAGCAAAGAGAATAAAGAGGCCACTGGCAGAAACAGACTTGTCTTTCGACAGACATAATCAAAATGCAAAACCGGATAATCTTGTCCTGCCCACAAATTTCAGATGAGAATGAATTTAACCTTGTGTGTATTTGTACTGCTTAACGGAGGGTTTGGTTTCAATTTATTTCTCCGTTTGGGGTTAGCCACACATACCATGTGAATCCAGCTTTTTGGTCTGGATACTTTAAAGACACGAGTTGGGTTCACACAACATAGAAAAAAGAAGCATCGAACTTTACCCGTGATTTTTGGCTGGACATCAGGAAACAGTCCTAACAATAACAACAAAATAACTTTTTATGGTTAGAATCAGCAGAAAGAGGATGCTCCTTTGTTGCAGGTGTTAAAAGAACTCAGATGGGAATGTGGGGGTAGCAAATCCCTACTTAGTGAAGAGGGGTTCTGAGTTCTAATTCTACCTTAGGCACGAAAGCTGGCTGAGTGACTTTGGGCCAGTTACTCTCTTTCAGCCCAGCCCACCTCACAGGGTTGTTCTTGTGGGGAAAACAGGAGGAAGAAATATTAGGTATGGTTCATGCCTTGAATTATTTATAAAAATAATAAAGGCAGGTTATCAACAAAATACAAATCTCCAAAGCCCATTTAAACCCCTTTCTAGCATTCTATCATCAAGCTGCATCTAGAAATAGTAGACTCTCCTTCATGGCAACTGTTTCAACAGAGGTGAGACAACCCTCTATTGGGGATGGCTGAAGTTGCAGATTTCTGCCCTGGGCAAGGGGTCAGACTAGATGATCCCCCCTATCCTTCCATAGCCCTTAGATCAGGGGTCTTCAAACTTTAAGACTTGTGGACTTCAACTCCCAGAATTCCTCAATCACTAGCGGGCTTTCATACCTAGAACTAGAACTCACCATCTCCTGGTGACTGGCCCAAAGTCATTAATGGGCTTTCATACCTAGAACTAGAACTCACCATCTCCTGGTGACTGGCCCAAAGTCATTAATGGGCTTTCATACCTAGAACTAGAACTCAACATCTCCTGGTGACTGGCCCAAAATCACTAGCGGGCTTTCATACCTAGAACTAGAACTCACCATCTCCTGGTGACTGGCCCAAAGTCACTAGCGGACTTTGATACCTAGAACTAGAACTCACCATCTCCTGGTGACTGGCCCAAAGTCATTAATGGGCTTTCATACCTAGAACTAGAACTCACCATCTCCTGGTGACTGGCCCAAAGTCACTAGCGGACTTTGATACCTAGAACTAGAACTCACCATCTCCTGGTGACTGGCCCAAAGTCACTAGCGGACTTTGATACCTAGAACTAGAACTCACCATCTCCTGGTGACTGGCCCAAAGTCACTAGCGGACTTTGATACCTAGAACTAGAACTCAACATCTCCTGGTGACTGGCCCAAAGTCACTAGCGGGCTTTCATATCTAGAACTAGAACTCACCATCTCCTGGTGACTGGCCCAAAGTCACCTAGTTAGCTTTCAAGCCTAAGGCAGGGCTAGAACTCACAATCTCTTGGTGATTGGCCCAAAATCACTAGTGGGCTTTCATGCCTAAAGTGGGAGTAGAACTCACAGGCTCCTTCCTGGTTTCTAGGCCAGCACCTGAACCGGTACCCCAAAGTAGCTCCAAGTTCATTTGTTGTTGTTATTTTGTGGATGCAGCTAAGAGGCTGAGCCCGTTCTGAGCATAAGTGAGAGGAGCAGAGTCTCAGCAAAGTACCCTCAATTAACCCCAAGGCTGGGCTGTGGCATTCTTCAGAATTGTCCTCATTTGGGTGGCTTGCTTCAAAAAAGCGCCCCAGCGGGACGGGAAGGGGGGGGGGTCGCAGCAGGCAAAGAGACAGGCTGAGAAAACCCAGGGCCGAGGAGGTCCTTCAGCCCCCCCCCCCGCCTCTCTCCCCACCCCCATTTACAATCCGAGGAGACCGCCAGCAGCTGTTCCCAGAGCTATTTCAATTTTGGCCTCAGCGGCTTGCTGAGATATTGACACCAGCCACGGGGGGGCTTTCTCTGAGATCCCCTCCCTTCCCTTCGCTTTCCCATCCACTCTCCCTGAGAGCGAGAAGAGCGCCATTGTCCGGGGGACAATCCGCGACTGACGTCACTTTTTTTTTTGAATGGGACCAAAGAGGGCGCCACAATGGGAGCCATTGAAAAAACAGAGAGAGAGAGAACGCGAGAAAGGCCTCATTTGCCTAACCACACCCCTTCATTTGCATGTCCCGCCACCCAGGGTTTCTTTCTCAAGAGAAACGCCCGGACGTGAATGAAGGTTGGAGAAAGTGCGACAGAATCGGGCAACGTGGGAATCGTGCAACGTGGGGTGTTCTTGTGTGTGTGTGTGTGTGTGTGTTTGTAGATCCCCCCTTCCTTCCCATGCTCCACCTAAAAGAGATTAGTAGTTATTATGCGAAGTTTTTTTATTTTTATTTTTGAAGAGGGGGCTGCCCCAAAAGTTCTTTAACTAAACTTTTTACTACTACTACTACTACTACTACTACTACTACTACTACTACTACTACTACTACTACTACTACTACTACTATTTATCATCATCATCATCATCATCATCATCATCACCATCATTATTATTATTATTATTATTATTATTATTATTATTATTATTATTATTATTATTATTATTATTATTATTATTATTATTTCTGAAGGTTTCCTTATCCGTTGTGAGGATCGGCTTTGGGGAAACGTAAAGATTGGCGACGAAGCTTGGGTATCCGAAGCAGCATCTGTTAAAAAACAGCCTGGGTCGGTTGTTTTGGGTTATATTTTGGGGTTTTTTTTCCCCCGACGCGTTTTTTCCCCGTTTTATGGTTTTCTTTTTTCTTTTTAAATTGACTCTGATCTGGGATCGGAGTCTCTATATGTACATACCTATATACGTGTAGCGACAACCTGTAATAAAATGGTGGAGTATGCAATTTCCTCCACCACTCAATTTCCTTTAGCTATTTTTTCCTTTTCCCCACTTCAAACTCAAATCAATATTCATGACCACTGGCTTGGATTCTCTTGTTCCCAAAGTTCTTTCTTTCTTTCTTTCTTTCTTTCTTTCTTTCTTTCTTTCTTTCTTTCTTTCTTTCTTTCTTTCTTTTTCTTTCTTTCTTTCTTTCTTTCTTTCTTTCTTTCTTTCTCTTTCTTTCTTTCTTTCTTTCCCTCTCTCCCCCTTCCTTCCTTCCTAAGATTTTTTGCATTTTTGCAAAATGTGCAGTTATTCCCAAGCCTATGGGTATTTATAAAGTATTTCCCTGTTGTACACAGATATTCGTAAAATTAAATTATCATAAAAATTAAAATTATTATAAAATTAATTGTTCTTAAAAATTATTAGTAAAGGCATTTATAGAGCATTTCCCTGTTGTACAGTGATGCTATTTTTGTTGATCTGCCCAGTCACCTCCTAAACAAGGCCCTTTAAAGCTTTAAGCCAAGGTTTTCTAGAACTGACAACGTTGCCTAGTTTGGTAATGAAACATCTGCAAAAAAACTACCAAGCTCAGAGAGCACAAAGTCTTAGCTTTACCCTGACTTCCAACCCAGATGTGCCATTAGGGGACTGGAGGCTAAAGCATATAAGGAACGGTTGCTGGAGTTGGGTATGTCTAGTTTAATGAAGAGAAGGACGAGGGGGGACATGATAGCAGTCTTCCAGTATCTCAGGGGCTGCCACAAAGAAGAGGGAGTCAAGCTATTCTCCAAAGTGCCTGAAGGCAGGACAAGAAGCAACAGATAGAAACTAATCAAGGAGAGAAGCAACCTAGAACTAAGGAGTAATTTCCTGACAGTGAGAACAATTAACCAGTGGAACAACCTGCCTCCAGAAACGGTGAATGCTCCAACACTGGGTTTTTTTAAGAAGAGACTGGACAGCCATTTGTCCGAAATGGTATAGGGTTTCCTGCCTGAGCAGGGGGTTGGACTAGATGACCTCCAAGGTCCCTTCCAACTTTTTTATTATTATTATTATTATTATTATTATTATTATTATTACTACTACTACTACTACTACTACTACTACTACTACTACTTGGGTATATGGTAACCACACCTTGTAACCATAGTTTGTTTTGGGCTTACATCCTGGTTTCTCTATACCCCCTGCACTTTTAATTAAACTTTAAATTTAGCACAACTTTGGGATATATTCTTAGAATCTTACGTATCTATGGAAGATTTAATTGCAGGTGATTTTTGTCCTTTTTCTGACCAGGGAGCTATAGGGAACAGCTGGAAGGAGATTTTTTAAAAAGTCTGCATGAAATTTTATAACATTACCTGAAGTCCCAGTCAATGGAGAGATCCCATAAAGCAGGGGTGTCAAACTCAATTTCACTGAGGGCCGCATCAGCATTGCGGTTGCCCTCTGGGGGGGGCAGGGGTGTGTGGCCAGAGTGGGTGCAGCCTACTGGGTGGGCGTGGATGGAGTGGGTGTGGCCTACTGGATGGGCGTGGCCAGTTCTACATCATTCGCGTCAAGGGTGCCTGTGGGGGCCTGGGCAGGAGTGGGACAGATCTGAGGGTCTCTGGCAGAAGGGGGTGGGACCCGGGCAAGTGCCAAGGCATGGTCCACCGGGGCAAGTGCCAAGATGGCCACCACAAAATTGTACATTGGCTCCTGGCTGGCTTGGGCCAGGGCCCAGGCAGTGGGGGCCGTTCCCTCACTGTTTCCAGGATGGCTTCACGGGCCACATGAAACCACTTCGCGGGCCACATCCGGCCCCCGGGCCTTGTGTTTGACATGTCTGTCATAAAGAATCTTTACAGGATGGAGGAAGGAGAGAAAGAAAGAGAGGAAAGAAGAAAAGGAAAGGAAGAGCAAAGAAGAGGGAGGAGGATGAAGGGAAGAAAAAGGAGAGGGGAGGGGAGGAAAGGAAAGGGAAGGAAAGGAAGAGATCAACTTCTTAATAGGGAGGGAGATTCTTAATAGAATCATAGGACCGGAAGGGACCTTGGAGGTCTTCTAGAGCAGGGCTTTTCAACCAGTGGTACGGGTACCACCTGTGGTACATTGGCACCTGGCAGGTGGTATGTGACCATCCTAGAAAAGTGGTAGCAGGGGAGGGGAATGAGCTGAACCGGTGGTAGCACCGCACAAGCCTGAGAGAGACGGCTGGAGCTGCAGGGCTGTCAGGGTTCAGCGGAAGCGCCAGGATCAGCGCCAGGCTCCAGCTGGAGCTCGGTGCTGATCCTGGTGCTTCTGCTGAGCCCTGAAGAAGCACCAATCAGCTGGAAAGCAGCACTGATCCTGGTGCTTCTGCTGAGCCCAGAAGAAGCGCCGATCAGCTGGAATGTTCCAGCATCTCCAGGGTCTTGTGATTTACATTCAGATGCTTGGCAACTGATTCATATTTATGACGGTCACAGTGTCCCAGGGTCATGTGAAGTGACCAAAACCTGCTGCAACCACCCAGCAGGTAGAGGGAATAAAAACCAAAAACACCCCCCCACCCCCGCTGCCAATCCTCAACAGAAATGCTCACAACAATGAAAACCTCGGACAGGAGGAAGAGCGCCACCGGGCAGGCAGGCAGGTGTCTTGCTCGGCTGTGGCTTGGGGGGCACTTTTTTCAGTGCCATTGTAACTTCGAACAGTCACTAAGCGAACTGTTGTAAGTCGAGGACTACCTGTACTTTATCACTTTTGGTCATCAAGTTTTTGACACCTTGCTAGGTGACTGGTAGTACTCGGATGTTGCCATATCCTAAAAGTGGTACAATGGGTGAAAAGGTTGAAAAGCCCTGTTCTAGTCCAACCCCCTGGCCACGGCAGGGGACCTTATTGCACCCCGGACTAATAAATGGTTTATATACGGGCAAGTTTTCACCCCTGTCAGCTAAATTTGAGAGTCATCAATCCCAACCCCATCTATCCATTCCTCTGCAAATGTAAGGAGGAGCCCCCTTCTCTCCAATCAAAGTCCACATGTCTTCAAGGTTTCTGCCAAACGGGGGTGGGGGGTGGGCAGGAATAGAACCGATTGGCGAGATCCCCCCCATTCTTAATGGGCTGAGCCAAAAGACAGAGTCCTTTGTCCCTGCCTGCCTTCTGCCACCTCTTTTTCTCTCTCTGCCCGGCCCACCCCTTATCTTTTTAAGACCCCCTCCCTCCCCCTCGTACCCCCTTCTTCCTCTCTTTCTTGCCCACCCACCCCTGAGCTAACAAGGATTCTGCATTCGCAAGAAGCTTCCACCTGAAATTAGCCTTCTGCCCTTAGCAGGCTGAGCCCACTTTACCATTTTGCCATTATGGTTTGCTACCAAATTCCAGGCACACTTCTAAAATTTAAGACAGGAAGTGCACTTCAGCTTCCTTTACTTCCACCAGCATTACCCCGATGAATCAGTGAAACCAAAAGTGGCCTAGATTCAACTCAGGTATGTCGGTCTCTGCCAGAGTCTTCTCTTTCTGCAGTGTTTTATTGATAGTTATAGACGTTTATCTCTGGGCTCCTTCAAACCAAGGGGATGAAGGAAGAAAAGTGGGCTTTATGAGTGCCCGCACACATACACTCCGGAGGATTATTAAAAGCACCACTGAAAAAGAGGAGTGACAGAATCATTTAAATCAGCGGTTCTCAACCTA
>NW_015386401.1:685588-698533 GCF_001527695.2 Protobothrops mucrosquamatus | reverse complement strand
CGGCGGGTGCCTTACCTCCCTTGGGCTGGGCCAGCTGGTGGTCGGCCTGCTCCGTCTCTGCCGCTTGCCAGCTACGCCTCGGCCGGCGCAGGGGGCGGAACCACGCATGCGCGGCGCTCCCGGGCAGGGAAAGTCCTCGACTTACGACCGGTTGGGTAGTCCTTGACTTACGACCGGTTTAGTCCTCGACTTACGACCGATTGGGGGTTGTGGCATTAAAAACGTTGAGAACCACTGATTTAAATCATTTAAATAATTTCGCTGGGTTCTTCAGCAGGACCTGGTCACCACAGACCAAAAAGACTTCAGGAACTGTATTTATTGTTTTGGAGGTGTTAACTATTTCAGGCAGGAAGGCTGTGCAGAGAATGGTGAGGATGACAGAAAAGATGATTGGAAGTTCACTTCCTTCTATCCAGGACATGGCATCTAAGCGCAGTATTGGCAAGGGCGCTACCCTTCCTCTTCCTGACCGGTTTTCTCTGTTACCTTCTGGGAGGAGGCTTCATGCTACCTGAAGCAGAACAGCCAGTTTCTGTAATAGCTTTGTACCATATAGGATCAACCTTCTTAACTCTCAAGATTCTTTTTTCCACTATGTATTCTAAATAGTCTATGATTAATAGACCAGTGGAACAACCTGCCTCCAGAAGTGGTGAATGCTCCAACCCTGGAAGTTTTTAAGAAGAGACTGGACAGCCATTTGTCCGAAATGGTATAGGGTTTGTTGCCTGAGCAGGGGGTTGGACTAGATGACCTCCAAGGTCCCTTCCAACTTTATTATTATTATTATTATTATTATTATTATTATTATTATTATTATTATTATTATTATTATTATTATTATGATTATGATGATGATGATGATGATGATGATGATGATGATGATGATGATGATGATGATGTGTGTGTGCATAGAGGTATATGGGTGTATGGCGTTTCCCCCAAAATAAGACCAGATATTAATTTTTGCTCCAAAAGACGCATTACGGCTTATTTTCCAGTTAGGGCTTATATTCGGGGAAATATGGTAGAAAATGCGTCCATCTGGTTGATTATCTTAACCTTATTTTTGGGGTGGGGTTTATATTACAAGCATCCTGAAAAAATCATGCTAGGGTTTATTTTCTGGTTGGGTCTTATTTTCTGGGAAACATGGTATATGTATGTCAGTGGTTCTCAACCTGTGGGTCGGGACCCCATTTGGGGTCGATCGACCATTTCACGGGGGTCGCCAAGCAAGGCTGTCCGCCATTTTTTTTGTCTGCCATTTTTCCTTTTCCGGCGGGTGCCTTACCTCCCTTGGGCTGGGCCAGCTGGTGGTCGGCCTGCTCCGTCTCTGCCGCTTGCCAGCTACGCCTCGGCCGGCGCAGTGGGCGGAACCACGCATGCGCGGCGCTCCCGGGCAGGGAAAGTTCTCGACTTACGACCGGTTGGGTAGTCCTCGACTTACAACCGGTTTAGTCCTCGGCTTACGACCAGTTTAGTCCTCGACTTACGACCGGTTGGGGTCACGGCATTAAAAAAGTTGAGAACCACTGATGTATGTGCATGTGTGTGTTTTTTATATACATACACACACACACACACATATATAGAGACATATATACACATATATACATATATACACATATATATATACATACATATATACACAAATATACACACACATATACACATATACACACACACTATATATATATATACATATATACATTTTTCAAAATTTGGATTGCTAACAAAGAATTATGTGTATATATGTATATATACATATACATATATACACATACACATATGTATGTATTCTTTTGAGAGCAGACATCAGAATTTCATTTTTTAATGTGCGCCCGTGTGTTCACAGAAAAAATTTGACAATATAGGTTGTCTCATTTCACTTCGCCTCACTTCACCTCATCTTATCATCTTATCTCGTCTTATTGATAAGATCAAGTGTCAAGAGCCAAGGAACCAGCTGTCTAGAACGATGCCACAGATCGGCACTTGGCAAAGCGGTCGTGACAGCGTTTAAAGAGATAATCAGAAGGCGTGAGGAGTCTATACAAGGGATGGCGAAACCTTTGGGCTCGGGGTGGCAAAAGATTTGGAAAGCGCCTAACTTGATTCTCCCAATGTGTCACACACACCACTCCAAACAGTTCTTTGTATGTTCATTTATTTGAAAAAAAAATACAGTCCAATTGTATTATGTAAAGAAACATCAGGTAATAACAAAAATCTTATTTATTAGCCTACCTTTATTATTCTTATAAATGACTCAAGGTGCTAAACATAACCAATACTCCTTCCTCTTGCTATTTTTTTCTGCAACAACAACCTTGTGAAGTAGAGTGGGCTGAGAGACACTGACTGGCCCAAAATCACCCAGCCGGCTTTCATGGCTAAGGCAGGACTAGAACTCACAGTCTCCTAGTGATTGGCCCAAAGTCACCCAGCTGGCTTTCATGGCTAAGGCGGGACTAGAACTCTCAGTCTCCTGATGATTGGCCCAAAGTTACCCAAAAGAATGAGAAACGATTTTTTTTTTTTGAAATTCTTAGTGTTGTAGGAAACAACACTACAAACTTAATTTTAAAAAAAAATCACAGTTCACAAATAATATTACTAAAAAGAATAAAATAGTATAACAATAAACAAAAGAGTAAAAGACGGCAAATGAGACAAGAGCAAAAATAAACCAAATCGACAAGGCTTAAAAGGGGCTTCATTCACACTCCCCAAAGGCCCCGTGCGTGATGTGTACATACACATAAACACACACAAACATGCGCACCCAGAAAAATCAGAATCGTGCAAACCACAGTATTCCCCGTGACCTTCTCTGGAAGTGAAAGTTGGACTTTAAAGAAGAACCGGGAGAGGAAGGGTAGTGATGGCTTTGAACGTCGGTGTAGCAGAAGACGCCGGAGATTCTCGTGAACAGCCAAGAAAACAAACATGGATCAATGAACAAATCAATCCAGAGTTCCCCCTTGAGGCACCAGTGACCAAGCTCAAGTGATCCCACTTAGGACACACGATGCAAAGACCCAGCTCTCTGCCTCTGATAATGGGAAAGGCAGAAGGGAAGAGGAGAAGAAGAGGACGACCAGCGATAAATAGATGAACTCAGTCACCGGGATGATGGCCGCACCGCTGGAAGACTTGAAGGACCAGATTAGGGACTTATCATCATCACGGAGAAAATCTATCTGAAGGGTTGCTAAGGATTAACACCGAGTTTATGGTACAAGAAGTTCTTGACTTACAGCCATAATGGAATCTGCCTCTTAAGGTTCTACATTGTGACGATCGTAAAGCAGGTCATTGCACGACGGGTTCAATTTAGGAGCACTTTTTTTGCAGCGGACTTTAAGCGAATCGCCGTTTTTTAAAAAAATGCGTGATGCAGGGCCACATCAGAAGAGGGAGTCAAGCTATTCTCCAAAGCGCCTGAAGGCAGGAAAAGAAGCAACGGATGGAAGCTAACCAAGGAGAGAAGCAACCTAGAACTCGGCAGAAATTTTCTGACAGAACAATTAATCAGTGGAACCACCTGCCTCCAGAAGTGGTGAATGGTCCAACACTGGAAGTTTTTAAGAAGAAACTGGACAGCCATTTGTCCGAAATGGTATAGAGTTTCCTGCCTGAGCAGTGGGTTGGACTAGATGACCTCCAAGGTCCCTCCAACTTTATTTTTGTTGTTGTTATTATTATCATTGGGTCCGCCATGTTGCCTTTTTTTTTTTTTGACCATCCTCTGTAGAGGCTCTCGTAACGGAGCTAAGAGCTGGTTGAGAGAAACGTCCGGGTTGCGAGAGACCTTGCCGAAGTTTTAATATACCCTTGCGAAGAGATGGAGGCAGTCTGCTCCATTGCCTTTTCAGTCTTTCACCAATCCTCTCCTAATCCCCCGGTTTTCACCTCCATCTGAAAAAGGGCTCAATATGGCTCATTGCATTTAACCCCTGACCTCTTTTGTTTCTCCCACTTTTGCATCTTCATCCGTAAATCCCTTCTCTTTCTTTGCCTTAGTTTATATAAATGCTTCTGTGCCGCCAACACCACTTCCTCCCCCTCCTCCTGCACCTCCTATTATTGTGGTGGGTTGCACAGCCAGCCAGATGTTTAGACTGGATGTGGCATTTCTATCCACCTATCGAGTCCTTCCCAAAGACCTGGGGATAGGTGGATGTTTTTTTTAAAAAAAACCCCGATATTAAAGGTATTGTTGCAAGGGGTCTACGACAATTCGCCGCTGCCAACTCACCACAGCCAGCTCACTGCTGTGGGACAATTGAACAATTCAATTGAATTATTTAAAATAATAATAAAATATTTTGACTTTGGTCTTTCGCATTTCGTTTTGTCCCTTCTTTGGCGTTCTCTCTTTAATGATTCTATTCCAATATTTCTTCGATAGTCGTGTTACTCTTGTCCCGCTGTGAGTTGTCCCACGGAGGGCTGGCTTTGGCGAGTTGTCCCGTGGCATGTTGGTCACAACAAGTTGGTTGTGGAGAGTGGGCCACGGCGAGGTGGCTGTAGGGAGTTCTCCCATTTTACACTGCAGGATGTAAGCTGTTGCAAGCAAAGCTGCCCTTTGCAATTGACTAAAGAGGGATGTTATCAATTCCGGAGGGCGTTCAAGTGGTGCTCCAGATGTTTTAGGATTGCACCCAAGCCTATTGTTATTGAGACTGCCTTTGTTTTCTTTTGCCACAGTCGTTCTACTTCTGTTTGCAGATCTGTGTGTTTTGTGGTTTTCTCCAGTTCTTTCTCTTTTGTTCTGCTGTCTCCAGGTGCTGCCACGTCCACTATCCAGATTTGTTTGTCCTTCTTATCAACAATTGTTATTTCTGGGATGCTGTGTGGCAGCTGCTTGTCTGTTTGAATTCTAAATTCCCAAAACACTGTAGCGTCTTTCTTCCCCCATTACAAATACTTTGTCTATTTTGTGGCCCAGCAGTTCTTGCTTGCAGGCAAATGGCATTCTTGCAGATATTCTTGATCTTTCTTGCCCTTTTTTCCACCATTTCGGCTGTTATTACAAGTTATTTTGTTTCCGTTTCTTTTTGATTCTTACCCACCTCTTTTATCCAAGCTGCATTCTTGTTGTATTTCTTTGAGTTGTTCCATAGCTGCGCCCAGAACTGCGCTGTTTCCTCTGTAGCCCATTTCTCACCAGATGTGCAGAATTCCCAACACCTAGCGCGCTCCTTGTTGGCCCAAGCGGCTACCAATCTGATATGGGTTTCTGTAAATTATATCTCACCATATTATTGATGGGAGAGGCACTCTCTGTCCAGTGTGGCTGAACCTCTGGCTTAGCTCTCATCTTTCTCAGAGCACCTAAGCCCCACAACAAGAGAGTGATTGGAGGTCATAAGTTCAAACTCAGCTCCAAATCCTTGGTCATTAAAGTCAGAGTTCTCCAACCTTTCCGGGCTCATGGCCCGGAAGGTAGAGCAACTTCCAAATTACTGCATGCGGGCGTGCATGCACACAAACGGAGCCACGCCCACTGCTGCAGTACTAGCAGCCGTGTTCATGCATGTGCTGGTGCCGTGTGCATGTGTGAACGGCCGCGCACGCACACACTGCTAGTGTCCTTGTTTGTGCCAGCAAAGGGGCTGCAGGCAGTAGCGCGAGTGGGGGGGGAATGTGCGCCCATGTGTGCGCACCCTGACCAGCCATTTCTGCGGCCCGCTGGCCAAGAGCCCACGGCCCGATACTGGGCCACGGCCCATAAGTTGGGGACCCCTGACTTAAGTCACCCAGACACAAACTGAGCAACATGCTATATGCAGTACAATGCAGTGAGCCACGTGCAGATCTGTACACGGGGGAAACAAAACAACCACTTCATAAGCACATGGCACAACACAGGAGAACAAACCCATCAGGACAAGATTCAGCAGTCCATCTGCATTTAAAAGACAAAGTCCACATTTTGGACAGAGAGGACCGCTGCTTTGAAAGAGGGGTCAAAGAGGCCATCTATGTCAAAATTGAACAGCCCTCTCTCAACAGAGGGGAAGGGATACAACATCATCCATCTCCAGTCTACAACACGGTCCTTTCAGCAGTTCCAAGAAGGCTCCATACCTCAGGTGATCCTGAGGACACAGATAAACCTCCAGGTGGCTTCAACGACTCTCTGAAAGAATGCAAATGACCAGCTGTCTGCAAGGAGTATAAATCCTTCCATTCCCCATCATCCAGTCAGAGCTGAAGAAGCTTCTTGGATGAGAAGTGAAACGTCTTCAAAGAAAAACAAGAAAGTCCAGAAAAAGCACCTTTGGGACAACCATGATCTGGATGACTGAGAATAGAATAGAATAGAATAGAATAGAATAGAATAGAATAGAATAGAATAGAATAGAATAGAATAGAGTGAAGAAGAGAAGAGAAGAGAAGAGAAGAGAAAAGCTGGAAGGGACCTTGGAGGTCTTCTAGTCCAGGGCTTTTCAACCAGTGGTACGGGTACCACCTGTGGCACATTGGCACCTGGCAGGTGGTACGCGACCATCCTAGAAAAGTGGTAGCGGGGAGGGGAATGAGCTGAACCGGTGGCAGCACCGCACAAGCCTGAGCGAGAGATGGCTGGAGCTGGTGGGCTGTCAGGGCTCAGCGGAAGTGCCAGGATCAACGCCAGGCTCCAGCTGGAGCTCGGCGCTGATCCTGGTGCTTCTGCTGAGCCCAGAAGAAGCGCCGATCAGCTGGAATGTTGCAGCATCGCCAGGGTCTTGTGATTTACATTCAGATGCTTGGCAACTGATTCATATTTATGATGGTCAGTGTCCCAGGGTCATGTGAAGTGACCAAAACCTGCTGCAACCACCCAGCAGACGGGGGGGGGGGGGTGGAATAAAACCAAACACCCCCCACCCCACCCCTGCTGCCAATCCTCAACAGAAATGCTCACAACAATGGAAATCTCGGACAGGAGAAAGAGTGCTGCCGGGCGGGCGGGCAGGCAGGTGTCTTGCTCGGCTGTGGCTTGGGGGGCACTTTTTTCAGTGCCACTGTAACTTCGAACAGTCACTAAGCAAACTGTTGTAAGTCGAGGACTACCTGTACTTTATCACTTTTTGTTCTTTCTTTTTTTTTTTTTGGTCATCACGTTTTTGAAACCTTGCTAGGCGACTGGTGGTACTCGGATATTGCCATATCCTAAAAGTGGTACAATGGGTGAAAAGGTTGAAAAGCCCTGTTCTAGTCCAGCTCCCTGCTCAAGCAGGAGAACCTCCATAGACATCCCAGGCCAGCGAATCCATTTCTCAGTCAACCTCGCAAGGTTGCTGTGAGGATTAAATGGAAGCCATGGTGAACTCTTGGAGAAAAAGTGGATGTCAATACAATATATTATCGAGAACTGAACGGGATACAAATATATTTCCCAGAGATATTTCAATGAATCCACCTGAACCCAGGTTGGTTGGGTTCTAACATTCCCCTTAAGCTAGGCTAAAATGACATTATGCCATTTCTGTTTTAGTGTGCTGTCAGAATCCTGATCATCATCACATTAAGACATCCTGTATAGTTCATCTATTTCTTCAGCAGATATTCTATATACAGAGAAATCATGCTTTGTTAACTCAGGTTAAGATTTAATGAGTTGTGTAAACCCAGTTAGAGAGATCCTGATAAAAAATAGGAAACGCTTCCTTTTCTACATACCCTTAGTCCTTGACTTACAACTACAATTGCATCCAGTTTTGGATGTTACGATACAAACAAAAAAGATGTGTAGGTCCTAGAAAGAGTGAAGAGAAGAGCAACGAAGATGATTAGGGGACTCAAGGCTAAAACATATAAAGAGCGGTTGTTGGAATTGGCTATAGCTTGTCTAGTAGTGAAAAGAAGGACTAGGGGAGACATGATAGCAGTCTTCCAATATTTCTGCCACAAAGAAGAGCAGGTCAACCTATTTTCCAGAACAATTGAGGGCAGAACAAGAAGCAATGGATGGAAACTAATCAAGGAGAGGACCGGCCTAGAATTAAAGAGAATTTTTCTAACAGTTAGAATAGTTAACCAGTGGAACGACTTGCCTCCAGAAGTTGTGGGTGCTCCATCACTGAAGGTTTTTAAGAGGAAAATTGACAGCCATTTTCCAGAATGGTATAAGGTCCCCTGCTTGAGTAGGGGGTTGGACTAGAAGATCTCCAAGGTCCCTTCCAATTCTGTTATTCTGTTTTGTTCTGTTTTATATCTCTCTCTCCTCTCCTCCTGGGCTAAAAAAAAACAAACAACCACCAGTTTTTCCCTCTTCCTGCCAGCCTCTGTTCTGGTTCACACTGAGATTCAGGCTGTTTTTATTTTTAAAATGCTTCTCTCCAAAAGAACCCTATCAGAAACAGAAAGCACTCTTTTGTGGCTGGAAAGCCACTGCTTAACCTTGACCTGTAAGTGTGGTGCGTACAGTATAGCAGCCCCTTCCTCTGAATGCCTGGAAGGTTAATGGAATTCCAATTTGCAAAACTATGGAAGAAGGTAATGCTCGCTCTTTCATGTCTGCTAAATATAACTCCCTCAAAGAAGCGTAATTTGCAATGTTCCACATGACGTGAATTCTAACAGGCTTAGCTGGGATAAGTTTCCCTGTTTACTCCTGTGTAATCTCTCACTAAAAACATTAAAAGAGAGGAAGGAAGGAGGGAGGGGAGGGAAAGAGGGAGAAAGGAAGGAGGAAGGAGAAGAGAGGGAGGGAGGGAGGGAGAAGAAGGAAGGAAGGAGAAGAGGGAGAGAGAAAAGGAAGGAAGGAAGGAAGGAAGGAAGGAAGGAAGGAAGGAAGGAAGGAAGGAAGGAAGGAAGAAGAGGGAGGGAAGGAGAGAAGGAGAAGAGGGGGAGGGAGGGAAGGAAGGAGAAGAGGGGGAGGGAGAGGAGAAAGAAGGAAGGAAGGAAGGAGAAGAGGGAGATGGAGAGGAGAGAAAGAAGGAAGGAAAGAAGGAAGGGGAAGGAAGGAAGGAGAAGGGGGAGGGAGAGAAGGAGAGAAGAAAGGAAGGAGAAGAGGGGAAGGGAGAGAAGGAAGGAAAGAGAACGGGAGGGAGGGAAGGAGAGAAGGAAGGAAGGAGAAGAGGGGAAGGAAGGAAGGAAGGAAGGAAGGAGATCCTCAGTGCTTTAGGCTTGAAATTTGGGTGACTGATTCTGTGTGTGGAAAAGGTGGAGAGGAATTTACCTTGAGCAAAACACATATACAGGTAGTCCTCGAGTTTCAGTCACAACTGGGACCAGAATTTCCATCGCTAAGCAAGGCATTGTTAAGCGGGTTGTGCCTGATTTTACAACCTTTTTTTTGCCTTGATGTTAAGCAAATCACTACGGTTGTTAAGTGAGTCGTGGTTGTTAAGTGAATCCCGCATCCCCCATTGACTTTGCTTGCTGGGAAGGTCGCAAATGGTGATCACTTGACCCTGGGATGCTGCAACAGTCATAAGTGCATGTCAGTTGCCCAGCATCTGTATTTTTAATCACGTGACCATCAGAATGCTGTAAAGGTCGTAAGTGTGAGGACCGGTCATGTCACTTTTTTCACTGGTTATAATTTTGAATGGTCACTAAACGAATGGTTGTAAATTGAGGACTACCTGTACTCGCTGGTCCCTCAACCCTAGGTGGGCTACTAGATGAGGCTTAACCACAATTTCCCAGTTAAACCCAGTTTTATTTTGATTTAGCAGGTGGTAAGAACCCAGCCACGAGGGGTGGGGAGTGGGGGGCTGTAAAGTATGCCTCAGGTGTTGTACACGTGTGTGTACAGGACTAGCCAATTGTGGCTTTATTCCCCAAATTTCCCCAACCTAGAACTAAGGAGAAACTTCCTGACAGTTAGAACAATTAACCAGTGGAACAACCTGCCTCCAGAAGCGGTGAATGCTCCAACACTGGAAGTTTTTAAGAAGAGATTGGACAGCCATTTGTACGAAATGGTATAGGGTTTCCTGCCTGAGCAGGGGGTTGGACTAGATGACCTCCAAGGTCCCTTCCAACTTTATCATCATCATCATCATCATCAAATGATGGTTAGGCATGGCTAAATTTACGCCTCAGCTACATCTAGGAAGTAGCACAAGTAATCCTCGACTTACGTCCACAATTGAGCCCATCATTTCCACTGCTAAGCGAGACAGTTGTTAAGTGAATTTTTTGCCCCATTTTATGACCTTTCCTGCCACTGTTGTTAAGTGAATCGCTGCCATTGTTGAACGAGCCATGCGATTATTAAGCGAATCTGACTTCTCTTACTGACTTTGCTTTTGGGAAAGTTACAAATGCTGATCACATGACCCCAGGGCCATGCAACTGTCACAAGTACATGTCAGTTGCCGAGCCTCCGAATTTTTGATCACGTGAACGTGGGCATGCTGCAACGGTTGTAAATGTGAAAGTTGGCGATAAGTCACTTTCTTCAGTGCTGTTGTCATTCTGCACAGTCCACAGTCGAGGAACACCTGTAATTGGGAAGGAGCGGGGCAAAGGAGCTTTTTAAGGGTATCCTTAAGAAGGATCCTAATGGATGCTCCTCCAGTGGGTTTCCTAGGGTGAATTGCCCTTGCAAAAAAACCAACTATGTTCTGTCCCGTTTCTGGGACACATTTGCAACAGCTCATAATTCAAAGCAAGTTCCCAGAGTTAGAAAAGCTACAAAAAGATTAAATAAAACCCCACTGTGTTGCAAGACAATGTCCAAAAGTACATTTGGAGGTGACTTTACATATGAGATGAGAGAGAGAAAAAATAATGACTCTACATTTCCCCTCCCCCTCTCTTTTTTGTTTTTTTTTTGCTAACGGATTGCCTTCATTTGTGTTAATTGGCAAGGAACAGCTTGGATCGCAGGGAGTCCTCCGTTTACAAACATTCATTTAGTGACCGCTCCAAGTTGCCACAGCACTGGAAAAAAAAAACGGACTTACAAACAGTTCTCACGTTTACAACCACCGCAGCATCCCCCAGGGTCATGTGATCTAAATTTGGGCACTTGGCAACTGGCATGTACTTATGACGGTTGCAGTGTCCCCGGGGTCACGTGATCGCAGCTTCGGACAAACAAAGTCAATGGGAGAAGTTGGATTCACTTAACAACTGTGGCAAAAATGATCATAAAATCGGACATCTCACGTAACAGCCACCTCATTTAGCAATAGAAATTCTGGCCCCAATTATAGGCGTAAGTCAAGGAATACCTGTGCTGGGTTGGGTGGACAAATGACGGTCCAAGTAGAAAACGGTTGTGTTGTGTGAGCAGAAAGTCTGCGGGTTAGTGGCTAGTTCAGTCTTCTTTCTCTCCAGCTAGCCCAGAGGTAGGCAACCTTGGCTCTTTTATGACTCGTGGACTTCAACTCCCAGAATTCCTGAGCCAGCCATGCTGAGGGGAAGGGAGAGGTTTCCATGCTGAGCTATGTTGGCTCAGGAATTCTGGGAGTTGAAGTCCACGAGTCATAAAAGAGCCAAGGTTGCCTGCCCCTGAGCTAGCCAGACCTGGAGAACGGTTGCCAATCAGGGTGGAAATCCAAGCAGTATAACCTAGTTAACCTTTGCCCATGACGAAGAAGCTTTTAGCAGAGGTTTCCCCCAAGTCCTCTGGTTAACAGCATCTCAGTTGTTGCCGCCAGCGGACAATTAAACATCGCTGGCTCAAGTGGCTGGACTAAGAGAGAAGGACTGCTGGAAAGCTATTCATCTCAGCTGATAAAAAAAACCATCATGTACAATATTTGGTTTTATTTTCAAAGTTGACTGCTTGCAACCAAGTTGAATGTCTAGAAAGAATGAGGGAGGGAGGGAGGGAGGAAGGAAACAAAACAGAAAAAAAGGAAAGAAAGACAGAGGGAGATAGGAAGGAAGGAGAGAGAAGAAAAAGGAAGGGACGATAGAAGAAAGTGGAGGGAGGAAGAAAAGAAAGAAGAAGGAGGAAGGAAGAATAGAAAGAAAACAGGGAAGGCGGGAGGATGGAAGGATAGAAAGAAGAAAGGAAGAAAGAATAAAAAAGACAGGGGAGGGAGGGAGAATAGAAAGAAGGAAGGATAGAAAGAAGACAGAGGGAAGAAGGATAGAAAGAAGAAAGAAAGGATAGAAAGAAGACAGGGATGGAGGGAGAAAGAAGAAGAAAGAAAGGAGGGAAAGGAGGGAGGGAGGGGGAAGGGGGAGGAAAGAAGCACAGGATGAGCCAAATAAAAGAAGTGGTAACAAAAAGAAAAGAAGGAAAAAGTAGTTTACAGAGGGAATGAAAGGAAATCGCTGAGTGGTCTACTTCTGGCTCTGTGCCTGGCCTCTACAAGTCACGCAGTGCAGATGGCATCCAAAAGAATATGACCCTTAGTAGGAAAGTCCACCCCCCCAAACCTCTTCCCATGGGAATCCTTCATGAAGTCAACCCCCCTCCCCCCCCAAGCAGGAGGCCCCATGCTTCCCAGCCACATTTCACAAGAACCCCCTGTACAAGTGTACTCAGAAACATCTGCTAGAATCATGTGTCTGGATGGATGTGCTGCACAATCAAAGACCAGTATTATCTCTAAAACAAGAGGCAGGGCTGGGATTGTGCCCTTTCGACATCCTTGACTTTTATTTTGACACACCCCCCCCCAAACAACCCTCAGCAAAAACTGACTGACTTTCCCATGGTCGGGAAGAAAAAGAAGGCTCTTAAATCAAGGATTTGTTAATACCTGGATTGGAGAGCTAATTTCAGGTGGTTTCTTGCTGGTATCACCACAGTGACTCACCAGGAGACTGTGAGATCTAGTCCCACCTTAGACATGAAAGAAGGCTGGGTGACTTTGGACCAATCACTGGGAGACTGTGAGTTCTAGTCCCACCTTAGCCATGAAAGATGGCTGGGTGACTTTGGGCCAATCAATGGGAGACTGTGAGTTCTAGTCCCACCTTAGATATGAATGACAGCTGAGTGATTTTGGGCCAATCAATGGGAGACTGCGA
>NW_015386401.1:668774-685289 GCF_001527695.2 Protobothrops mucrosquamatus | reverse complement strand
TTGGGCCAATCAATGGGAGACTGCGAGTTCTAGTCCCATCTTAGCCATGAAAGATGGCTGGGTGACTTTGGACCAATCACTGGGAGACTGTGAGTTCTAGTCCCACCTTAGCCATGAAAGACAGCTGGGTGACTTTGGACCAATCACTGGGAGACTGTGAGTTCTAGTCCCACCTTAGCCATGAAAGACGGCTGGGTGATTTTGGACCAATCACCGGGAGACTGTGAGTTCTAGTCCCACCTTAGGCATGAAAGATGGCTGGGTGACTTTGCACCAATCACCAGGAGACTGTGAGTTCTAGTCCCACCTTAGACATGAAAGAAGGCTGGGTGACTTTGGACCAATCACTGGGAGACTGTGGGTTCTAGTCCCACCTTAGCCATGAAAGATGGCTGGGTGACTTTGGGCCAATCAATGGGAGACTGTGAGTTCTAGTCCCACCTTAGATATGAATGACAGCTGAGTGATTTTGGGCCAATCAATGGGAGACTGCGAGTTCTAGTCCCATCTTAGCCATGAAAGATGGCTGGGTGACTTTGGACCAATCACTGGGAGACTGTGAGTTCTAGTCCCACCTTAGGCATGAAAGATGGCTGGGTGACTTTGCACCAATCACTGGGAGACTGTGAGTTCTAGTCTCACCTTAGCCATGAAAATCAGCTGGGTGACTTTGGGCCAATCACCAGAAAATTGTGAATTCTAGTCCCACCTTAGACATGAAACCCAGCTGCTGACTTGGGGCCATTTATTCCCTCACTCAGCCCAACCCACCTCACAGGGTTGTTGTTATGGGAAAAACAGGAAGAAGGAGCATTAGATATGTTCGCCAGCTTGAGTTATTTATAAAAAAAATAATAAACATGAGACTAAAAGAAAATCTAAATAAAAAAGACCAGAGGTCTCGCCGAGAGGCTGAAGCACCGATCATTTAGCAAGTCAAATCTAGTCGGGAACGAGGCGGCCTTTAACGTTTCTCACCCAGAACCTTCAATGCTTCTTTGAGCCTCTTCTTCTCCTCTCTCCCTGCTCTCTCATTCGTTCTGTGCTGCACACTGGTTTATTTTTATTATTTCCTCAGAATGTGGCCCCAGCTGGGTAGTGGAGCATCCCCCATTCCCAAGGCCCCAATGGAGTTTAAATAGAGTCATTCTTGCTAATTAAACCAGTCGCCGTGATTGCTTAGTTAGGATTGACAGTGTAATCAGAAGTTGGAGCTGGGCATGGCGTTTTCAGATTTTTTTCCCCTTCTTCTTCTTTTAATTATGAAAATAGATCTCGGCAGAAGATTAAAATTGTACCAAAAGGAGAAATACTCATGCCCTCTCTGTGTCAATGAGGCATGGCCACAATAAAGAACTACAGAAACACGCCAGGAGGTCAATAGGGTGCTGTGAATTTAGTCAACAGCCTTGTTTTTCCTGGCCAAAATGGTAATATTGTGGAGAGTGGCAGGGGAGGGGGGATCCTGGGTGCATCAAACGGAGATCCTTTGAGGGTGAGCAAGGCAAACATGAAACTAGGAAACAAAAGTGACCGGGAAAACTGCTAAACCTAAGAATATCCTGCAGCGGCGAGTTCCAGAGATTAAGATGGGTGGCAGGAAGCAACAATTCTTTTTCTTTCTTTCTTTCTTTCTTTCTTTCTTTCTTTCTTTCTTTCTTTCTTTCTTTCTTTCTCTTTCTTTCTTTTATTTCTTTCTTTCTTTCTTTCTTTTTCTTTCTCTCTTTCTTCCTTTCTTCCTTCCTTCTCCCTTCCCCTTTCCCTTCCTCCCTTCCCCTTCTCCCTCCACCTTCCTTCCCTCCTTTCCTTCCTTCCGCTTCTCCCTCCCCCTTCCCTCCCTCCCTCCCTTCCCCTTCTCCCTCCCTCCTTCCTTCTCCCTCTTCCTTCCTCCCTTCCCCTTCTCCCTCCCTCCCCTCCCCTCCCCTTCCTCCTTTCCTTCCTTCGCTTCTCCCTCCCTCTCTCCCGCTTCCGTCCCTCCCTTTCTTCCTTCCTTCCTCTTCTCCCTCCCTCCCTCCCTCCCTCCCTCCCTTCCTTCCTTCCTTCCTTCCTTCCTTTAAAAAGCACTAAAACCTTGGGGGGGGGTGTCCCAAGGAACCACTAATCAATAACCTTTCAAGATGGCTCTACTATTTCACTTTCTCCATGTCTGCGGTTTGTGTATCTTACTTTTTAGATTTATTTTGATTTTTTTAATAATGATTGATTTACATTTTTACAATGATTGTATTTCTATAATTATTGGTTTTTTTAAAATTGCTGAACACCGCCCCCAGTCATTTCTTGTGACAGTGGACACCTATACAAATCTGATAAATAAAATCTATATATTACTAAAATTCTCATTGTCCATGAACCTTTAACTGGACGAAACAGTTCAGCACAGGGCAAAACGTTTTCAACCAAGGTTGCTTTAGTGGAGTGGTTAAGGCACCAGGCTAGAAAATGGGAGATAGTGGAATCAAATCCCTCCTTAGCCCTGAAAGCCAGCTGGGTGACTTTGAGCCAGTCACTCTCCCTCAACCCACCCCACCCCACCTCACAGGGTTGTTTTTGTGGGGAAAATAGGAGGAGGAAGGAGTATTAGGTATGTTCACCTTCTTGGGTTATTTATAAAAATAAAGGTGGGGAAATAAATAAATAAATAAATAAATAAGAGTCTCACCTATAAAAGAACTTTCCCATCGACTTGAATGTACCCTGACGATGTTGGCAGTGGCCAACGAAAGCTTGGTGTTTTATTGGATTAAAACTTTTATAGTTTTGCAAAATTTCCTGGTGTTCGTGCTTTTTAGCTACTTGAATATGGATATACCCAGGAATCATCAGTTTGTTTTTAATATTATTATTGATTGATAAATAAATAAATAAATAAATAAATAAATAAATAAATAAAACTTTCGAAATGCCTCCAAAATGCAGGGCCTATATGACTACCAATGGAATTGAAATTTGGCAAACTTTATCCGAGATTTCATGACACAAAAGCGAGCCTAAAGCATTTTATGAGGTAAAACAAACACGTCACAAAACGTTTCCTGTGATTTCATCTGTTGACGCTTGACTCCGTCACCCATCTTCACATGCCCTGTTTTCGAGCCAGCAAAGTGTCTGAATGTTTCCCTGAATTTTTAAGAAGTTTTCAACCGATAGACGGAAGCTCTGCCTTTGTTGAAATCATTTGAGGAATCTGGTAAGGAAATATCTCTGCAAGGATGACCCAAGAAGTCACGGGTTGTCTAGTAAATAAATAAAAACACACTGCTTGGAGGAAAGGTCCCAGTGATTGAGTGGTTAAGTGTGGATAAATGTGTGTTCTCTGTTAGATGTGGCTTTTAATTTGTTGAAGCTGCGCTGAGGGCATGGATAGCAAACACAGCCCTACTCCCTCCTTCCTAATCACACACATTCACCTACAAGGTTCTTTGCGAGTCAAGAATAGATGATTATCTCCAGTTAGTGCCGGAGAAACACTAATATCCTTCCAAGCTAAATTGGGGTGAGTGAAACCTGGGGGTTCGTCAACTCAATCTCTTGATTGCATCTTCCACTCAGTCCTCTGAAGGGTGACGGGAGAAAACGTACGGATGTTGTGATATCCTTGAAAAGGGGTAAGGCAGCTTTGGAGCGGGGTATTTTGAGTCTCAAGGAAGTGGGAGGTTTTCAGAAGCAGATGTCGCCCCATTTTTATCCTTAAAACCTTTTCCACCACCCAGAAAAAGGCAACGTTGCATAGCCAAAAATGTTGTTGCCAACATTGCCGAAAAAGCCAACACAGTTCTAGGCTACAGTAATAGAGGGATAGAATCAACATCACATGAAGTATTAGTACCACTTTATATAATGCCTTGGTTACAGTTTTGGTCACCACAATATAAAGGAGATGTTGAGACTCTAGAAAGAGTGCAGAGAAGAGCAACAAAGATGATTAGGGGACTGGAGGCTAAAACATATAAGGAACAGTTGCTGGAATTGGGTTTGTCTAGTTTAATGAAAAGAAGGACTAAGGGTGACATGATAGCAGTGTTCCAATATCTCAGGGGCTGCCACAAAGAAGGGGGCGGGTGTCAACCTATTTTTCAACGCACCAACAAGCAAGACAAGAAACAACGGATGGAAACTAATCAAGGAGAGAAGCAACCTAGAACTAAGGAGCAATTTCCTCATGGTGAAAATGTCAATCGCACTTAGACTTATATACCGCTTCATAGAGTTTCACAGCCCTCTCTAAGCGGTTTACAGAGTCAGCCTATTGCCCCCAACAATCTGGATCCTCATTTTACCAACCTCGGAAGGATAGAAGGCTGAGTCAACCTTGAGCCGGTCAGAATTGAACTCCTGGAGCGAGCAGTGAGTTAGCCTGCAATACTGTATTCTAACCACTGTGTCACCACAATCAACCAATAGAGTAGAATAGAGCTGGAAGAGACCTTGGAGTCTTCTAGTCCAGGGCTTTTCAACCAGTGGTACGGGTACCACCTGTGGTACATTGGCACCTGGCAGGTGGTACGTGACCATCCTAGAAAAGTGGTAGCGGGGGAGGGGAATGAGCTGAACCGGTGGCAGCACCGCACAAGCGAGAGATGGCTGGAGCTGCTGGGCTGTCAGGGCTCAGCGGAAGTGCCAGGATCAACGCCAGGCTCCAGCTGGAAAGCAGCACTGATCCTGGCGCTTCTGTTGAGCCCAGAAGAAGCGCCGATCAGCTGGAATGTTGCAGCATCTCCAGGGTCTTGTGATTTACATTCAGATGCTTGGCAACTGATTCATATTTATGACGGTCACAGTGTCCCAGGGTCATGTGAAGTGACCAAAACCTGCTGCAACCACCCAGCAGACTGGGGGGGGGGGGCGAATAAAACCAAACACACACCCCATCCCACCCCCGCTGCCAATCCTCAACAGAAATGCTCACAACAATGGAAATCTCGGACAGGAGAAAGAGTGCTGCCGGGCGGGCAGGCAGGTGTCTTGCTCGGCTGTGGCTTGGGGGGCACTTTTTTCAGTGCCACTGTAACTTCGAACAGTCACTAAGCAAACTGTTGTAAGTCGAGGACTACCTGTACTTTATCACTTTTTGTTCTTTTTTGGGGGGGGTCATCACGTTTTTGACACCTTACTAGGCGACTGGTGGTACTCGGATATTGCCATATCCTAAAAGTGGTACAATGGGTGAAAAGGTTGAAAAGCCCTGATCTAGTCCAGCCCCCCCCCCCCCACTTAAGCAGGAGAACCTATAACATCTCAGACATGTGACTGTCTATCCTCTTCTTAAAAATCTCCATTGATGGAGAGCCCATGATTTCTGGAGGCAAGCTGTTCCATTGGTTAATTGCCCTCACTGTTAGGAAGTTTCTCCTTAATTCCAGGTTGCTTCTCCCTTTGGTCAGTTTCCAACCATTGTTTCTTGTCCTGCTCTCTGGTGCTTTGGAGAATAACGTGACCTCCTCATCTTTGTGGCAGCCCCTCAAATACTAGAATACTGCTTTCATGTCGAACGGCTTGCCTCCAGAAGTTGTGGGTGCTCCAACGCTGGAAGTTTTTAAGAAGAGACAGGACAGCCACTTCTCTGGAATGGTATAGGGCAGGGGTAGGCAACCTTGGCTCTTTTATGACTCGTGGACTTCAACTCCCAGAATTCCTGAGCCAGCCATGCTGAGGGGAAAGGGAGAGGTTTCCAAGCTGAGCCATGCTGGCTCAGGAATTCTGGGAGTTGAAGTCCACGAATCATAAAAGAACTAAGGTTGCCTACCCCTGGGTTAGGGTCTCCTGCTTGAGGAGGGGGTTGGACTAGAAGACCTCCAAGGTCCCTTCCAACTCTGTTATTCTGATGTTCCATGTTCATGAGCCATTTTACTACAGAATTCCAGCAACACAATCTTGGGGTACAGTGGGGCTGATTGTTTCAGATTGCTCCTTTCTTAGCTTCATGCACCATGAATCTAATAATGTAAGGAAGCTGCTTACATTTCTAGGTTTTCCTTCTGTGTCGCAACACCCCTTTTTATAACTTTCCATTCAAACAGCCCAGCTTTGAACTGAACTGAACTTCTGAGAAAGCTAACCTCAGCCAGTATTTACAGATAGTCCTCAACTTACAACGACAATTGGGAGGAGAATTTCCACTGTTGAGCAAGGCAGTTGTTCAGAGAGTCGTGCACGATTTTACAATCTTTTTTGCCACAGTTGTTAAGCGAATCACGGCAGCTGTTAAGTGAATCACAAGGTCGTTAAGCGGATCTGGCTTCCCCCATTGACTTTGCTTGTCGGAAGCCAGCTGGGAAGGACACAAATGGGGACATTGTGACTTTGAGATGCTGCAACCATCGTAAATATATGCTGGTTATCAAGCACCCAAATTCTGATCACGTAACTGTGGGGAGGCTGCGACGGTCATAAGTATGAGGATCTATGGTAAGTCATATTTTTTTCAGTGCCGCTGTAATTTTGAATAGTCGCTAAATGTGTGGTCGTAAGTTGAGGACTACCTGTATCCAGCTTACTATCTAGGGATGGTTTGATAGGCCGAAAACCTCATTTCATGTATGGGACCCCCCCTTCCCTTCCAACCCTCACCTCACCCCAGGGAACTCCAGCCTGCTCGGCTCCTATGGGAAGCGTAGGACAGCTTTCAGTACTTACAAATGTAGTAATACTCGTGCCCTGGTCTGAATTCGAATCCTAAGGAGAACGGGGTAAAAAGCTGGAACTTCTCGGAGAATTTGAGGGGCCCGTTGGGGGAATCTGGACGGTTACATTCCCAGCGTTTGAAGCCGTTCTGCCGATGGTCACAGGAGCTGTGTCCCTCGTAGTTGACCATGTACAAAATGTATCTCTCCATCTGGTCCATGGGAAACGGGATCTCATAGTGTGGGCAGTATATGTCCAGGTAATCATTGATGCTGACTTCCACGGTGTAGTCCCCTTGGTGGAATCTGCAACAGGAACAGCCAGGAGGAAAAGAGACCGTTAGTAGCAACTGTGAGAGGGACCTTGGAGTCCTAGTGTACAATCACTTAAATATGAGCCAGCTGTGTGCTGCAGCTGCCAAAAAAGCCAACACAGTCCTAGGCTGCATTAACAGAGGGATAGAATCAAGATCACCTGAAGTGTTAATACCACTTTACAATGCCTTGGTAAGGCCACACTTGGAATACTGCATCCAGTTTTGGTCACCACGATGTAAAAAAGATGTTGAGACTCTAGAAAGAGTGCAGAGAAGATCAACAAAGATGATCAGGGGACTGGAGGCTAAAACATACAAAGAACGGTTGCTGGAATTGGGTATGTCTAGTTTAATGAAGAGAAGGACGAGGGGTGACATGGTAGCAGTCTTCCAATATCTCAGGGGCTGTCACAAAGAAGAGGGAGTCAAACTATTCTCCAAAGCACCTGAAGGCAGGACAAGAAGCAACGGATGGAAACTAACCAAAGAGAGAAGCAACCTAGAACTAAGGAGAAACTTCATGACAGTTAGAACAATTAACCAGTGGAACAACCTGCCTCCAGAAGCGGTGAATGCTCCAACACAGGAAGATTTTAAGAGGGAGACTGGACAGCCATTTGTCTGAAATGGTATAGGGTTTCCTGCCTGAGTAGGGGGTTGGACTAGAAGACCTCCAAGGTCCCTTCCAACATCATCATCATCATCATCATCATCATCATCATCATTAAAAAGGCTCTCTCGGTTGTTGAAAACCAGAGTCAAGCCAAAGGGTGACATTTGAAATAAAATAATCTTGCACACGAGAAGTCACCACCCAATGCACTGTACTTACCTACGTATTTAATAATTTATTTAGCTGCCCATTTTATGGCAGTGATTCTGGGGGAGGGTACACCTAGGATTCACAATAGAAACCTAAAATAATAATATCCAATTATATACCTAAATATCCAATATTCATCGATTTTTCCCAGCAGATACAGTACATGAACAACTAGCCGCGATTCATTTATTTAATAATTTATTTAGCTGCCCATTTTTTGGCAGTGATTCGGGGGGGGGGGGTTCACCGAGGTTTCACACTAGAAGCTTAAACTAATAATACCTAATTATATAACCCAAACCTAAATATCCAATATTCATCCATTCCTTCCAGCAGATACATGAAAAAAACTAGCCACGATTTATTGATTTATATACAGTATTTGATTTTTATCCTGCCTTTATTACTTTATAAATAACTCATTTACAACTAGTCCAAGTATCCAAGTGACTTATAACTTAGTCCTTGTACTTAAAACTGTAGTAGCATTCTCACAATCATGTACAAATCTGGGCTCTTGATAACTGACATGTGTTTATGATGGTTACACTACTCCGAGGCCATATGTTCACCATTTGCGAATCTTTCCAGCTGACTTCTGCCAAGCAAAGTCCATGGGGAAAACTGGATTTACTTAATGATTGTGTGATTCATTTAACAACTGCACTGATTTACTTAACAACTGTGGCAAAAAAACCCTAAAACTCAGACGTAACTCATTTTGCAATAGAAATTCCAGTTCCAATTGTGGTCATAAGAAGGACTACCTGTATTATTGACGGATCTTGCCATTGTCAGAACTGCATAGTATCTTGCCCCAAAGCTGAGTATTTTTGCACACCAGATAGGCACAAAAATGTCTGTGTTGCATCCAGAAAGTAAAAACCATGCAAAGTTCTTGATTTATTTACTTATTACATTGGTATGCAGCCCACCTCACTGTTGCAGCGACTTTGGGCAGCTTACAAAATGATAAAAAGGGGGGGGCAAAGATATTACAAAACATTTAAAATTAAGAAGGTTAAACGAAGAAGATTGACGAATTGTTTCCTCTTTAAAAGAAAACCAGAACATTCGAAATCAGACACCCTGGGCGTATTTGAGATGGACCTTGAGGACTAGAAACTTCCAGGCGTTATTGGCCCTCCTAACCAACTCAAACAGTGTCCAATTAGGAATACCAAGGAGAAAATCTTTCTCGTTGCAATTCTACCACAATGGATTCTGCCAAGCTACGATTGTCTGACTCGTTGGGGGAAAACCCCAAGAGGCCGATCCGAGCTTCTCTGGAGCCCACGTGATTCCCCTAATCTTCCTCCTTCCCATTAACTTTACAAGATTAAACCAAGCACCTCTTAAAATTAATAAAACGGCAACGGTAGGTGATTAATGGAACGGGAGGGGGGGATCTTTCTCCAGCCATGATGCCTGATTAGCGCCCCCCCCGCTCCCCATATTATATTCAGAGGCACACTCCAATTTTATAGGGGTTTGGGGGGTTTTAGGTATACTTTTTGGACAGATTATCCAAGAGATTAGAGGATTAGCAAAACCGCGAAGGAGGCATGCTGGTTTGGGGCTGTGGACAGCGTGCGCCGCTTTGCTTAAGACACCATTGCTAAGTGCTGTGAGGAAAGGCTGGACTTTCGGCCCCCTCAAATGTGTTTCTGGCATTGTCCCCAGCAATTATCTCCCGCTTCCAAATTCTTCTGCAGGAAAATCATCCCCTTTAAAAAAAAAAAAAAGTTTTTAGTCATTTGGATGACATTTGCTTTAGAAATTACTTTCAATGGCGGCGCAGAGAATTCTGAGGAAATTCTCACAACGGAAGCCAACGTTTTTGCAAGGAGCTGAAAGTTCTGAATTTTTGTGGTACTGGTAGTCCTCGGCTTACGACCACAACGGAGCCCGAAATTTCCATTGCTAAGCAAGGCGGTTAAGCGAGTTGCATCCCATTTGATGACGTTTTCTCCACAATTGTTAAGCGAATCACTGCAAGCACCTGGATTTCAAAAGGCTACAAGTACAGGTAGTCCTCAACCTATGACCACAATTGAGCCCAAAATTTGTGTTGCTAAGTGAGAAATTTGTCAAGGGTGTTTTGCCCTGTTTTACAACTTTTCCTTATTAAGTGAATCACTGCAGCTGTTAAATTAGTAACCCCATTGACTTCGCTTGTCAGAAGGTCACAAAAGGGGATCACGTGACCCCAGGACACTGCGACCATTATAAATATGAGTCAGTTGTCATACATCCGAATATAAATCACGTGACTGTGGGGATGCTGCAACAGTCATAAGTGTGAAAAACGGTCATAAGTCACTTTTTTCAGTGCCACTGTAACTTCCAACGGTCACTAAACAAAGTGTTGTAATAATAGAAGATTACCGTTATGAAATTGCTGTTAAAAAAAAAAGGAGGAGTATACACTGTGTGTGTATGTGTGTTATGTTTTGTTTTGTTTTGTTGGTTTAAAAAATAAAATAAAATAAAATAAAAAAAACAAAGTGTTGTAAGTTGAGGACTACCTGTATTTGGGATGGTCACAGCGTCTCGGGAACATGTGATCACCTTTTGCAACCTTCTGACAAGCACAGTCAATGGGGAAGCCAGATTCACTTATTTACTTCACAACTGCAGTGATTCACTTAACAACTCTGGTAAGGAAGGTTGTAAAATGGGGCAAAATTCATGACAAATTTTTAGCAACAGAAATTTTAGGCTCAGTTGGGGTCATAACTCAAGGACTACCTGTAGTTCCGATCTTCCAACTGGTCACTTAATGTCCACTTGAAACGATGATGGGCCCAGAACAGGGGCTTAACAGCCCCTAAAGCAGGGGTCCTCAACCTTGGCAACTTTAAGACTTGTGGACTTCAATTCCCAGAATTCCTCAGCCAGCAAAGCTGGCTGAGGAATTCTGGGAGTTGAAGTCCACAAGTCTTAAAGTTGCCAAGGTTGGAGACCCCTGCCCTAAAGCACTTGTGGTCATCATAAAATGTTATGCCACACCCTGTGGTCACATGACTGCATTTCAGTTGCTTGGCAACTGGCTCACCTTTATGACCAGTTCCAGTGTCTTACAGTCAAATTCCCCACAATTTACAACGTTTCTCATTTTATTTATATGTTTCTTTGCCAAAGAACTGCTCCTCTGTCAGAGAGGGACTCTGGGCAGTGTACAATAACATAATTTGCTGGTTTCCAGGTTTTTTGTGTGCCATTTTCCTTCAAAAAGAAAAAAGAAAAAGCCCATTTGAAAGAATGACTGCCACAAAAATGTCATTTGTTCCCTGTTGCGGTCGTTAAGTTGAGGATTGCCTGTCATTGTGGTCGTAAGTTGAGAACTACCTGTAGGAAAGTCTCCACTCAATTTTGTCTTCCTGATTGTCCCTCCACCCCCCATGGGCAACCTCCGGATGAGATGGACAGCACATAAACAAACAAACAAACAAACAAGCAAACAATTCTCGACTCCCCCAGATTTTGTACCACCACATCTAGGTTGTAAAACCACCAACATACGGCAACATGTTTTCTTGCCTTCTGAAAACAGATAATGCATAAAATACAAACAAGTCATCAATAAAATGCATTAATGTCGTTGGGAAGTCAGAAGGCCTCAGCATCAAAATAAATAATCAATCAATCAATCGAGAGGGTGGAAAATGGGGCAAAACTGCTTTGGGTAGCCATCTGACAATCCTATCCCCAGCTTTATCGACATTTAACAAAGCACACCCGACTTAGCAATTCTTGGAAGCCCAACCTGAAATAAAGTGTGTGTTTTATATGTGTGTGTATGTGTGTGTGGTGTGTGTGTGTGTGTGTGTGTATGTGTGTATGTGTTAAAAGGTGCAATTCCGGGCTAAACGGTTCACAGAGTCAGCGTATTGTCCCCAACAACCTGGGTCCTTGTTTTGCCAATCTCAGAAGGATGGAAGGCTGAGTCAACGTTCAGCTGGTCAGGATCAAACTCCTGACAATGGGCAGAGTTAGCCTGCACTACTGCATTCTAACCACTGCATCATCAGGGCTCCTATATTTTTCTCAAGGGAGCTGGGTCTTTCCATTGATTAGTTATGTGCCCTCAAGTTGCAGAATAACAGAATTGGAAGGGACCTTAGACCAGAGGTCTCCAACCTTACTGGGTTTGCAGCCTGGAGGGAAGGAGAGCAGGTTTCAAATTGGTGCACGCGCACATGCACTAGTGGCCCCATTTGCGCATGTGCAAATGGCCCGCACACATCCGCCCGGCACTAGCGGCCCCATTTGTGCATGCGCAAACGGGCGGCACACACCCATCTGGCGCTAGCAGCCCCGTTTGTGCCCGCGTGCATGTGCAAATAGGGTTGTGGGCACTAGCGCAAGTGGTGGGGAGTGTGCGCGCACGCATGAGTGCACCAGCCAGCCATTTCCACACACCCCTGGCCAAGAGGCCACAGCCCAGTGGTTATGCACTCCAATACTTGCTTGTTGGTCACCTTTGCTGTCCAAGGATCCTCCACTTTACTGCTGGCTATCCTCTTTTCTTTCCTTCCGTTTTCCCCAGCATTATGGACTTTTCAAAGAAGCGGAGCCCTCATAAAATATCTAGTTTTTTTTCCTGAACTGAAGGACACTTTATATTGCCAGTTATGAACTGCTGGCTTGGCCACCAATGACCCATGACAAATTTAATACATTATTATGGTTTGTTGGACAGCCAGCCAGATGTTCAGACTGGATTTAGCATTTCTGATCACCTATCAAGTTCCTTCCAAGGACTGGGATAGACAGATGTTGATGTTTGATGGTGTTAAAGGAATCATCACAGGATGTAAGGTAAGCTATTCTGAGTAAAGACGCCTTTTGCAAAATTGACTGATGGGGATTTTATGTCACCATGATTTATTCATTTTTTTGCCAACTCGTAGCTTACAAGCAGTGTTTCTCAACTTTGGTAACTTTAAGATGGGTATATTTCAACTCCCCAAGCTGTGCTGCTTGGGGAATTCTGGGAGTTGAAGTCCACCTATCTTAAAGTTGCCAAGATTGAGAAACACTGGCCTAGAGCAGGGGTCTTCAAACTTGGCCCTTTTATGACTGGTGGACTTCAATACCCAGAATTCCTGAACCAGCCATGCTGACTCAGGAATTCTGGGAGTTGAAGTCCACAAGTCATAAAACAGCCAAGGTTGCCTACCCTTGGCCTAGAGCAGTGTTTCTCAACCTTGACAATTTTAAGGCATGTGGACTTCAACTCCCAGAATTCCACTGTGGAATTCCGCTGGCTGTGGAATTCTGGGAGTTGAAGTCCACATGCCTTAAAATTGTCAAGGTTGAGAAACACTGGCCTAGAGGATATTTTGCTGAGTCCCAGAATGGTGAACGAGATCCACCCCAGCTTTTCTGTCCTTGTGTGTGTGTGTGTGTGTGTGTGTGTGTGTGTGTGTTTTCTCTCTCGCTCACCCTCTACTCTTCCCTTGTGGTGCTTGCACTGCACACAGAGCGGTGCTCGTCTCTCGGAGGGTGCCAAAGATCTGGGAGAAACCAACCCACCCCGCTGTGTTCAATTGCCACTTCTCGACACAGTGGGAAGCTGGTTGTTAGCGTCAGTCCCATTTAAATGGAGATGCAACCATGTTTTCTGCTGTGAAGAGAAACAACTCATGGAGTGATATAGATCTGTTAGCCGGGCATACGTATGTATGTATGGCGGAAAAAAATAATGCATTTCTATTCTTAGGAGGTAGGGGAGAGAATCAAGCTCAGAGGAAGACAAACCCCCCCCCCCAAAGCCAAACCTTTGGATGAAAAATATGCAACCTTTTAAGCCACAGGATCCTTTTGTCAGCCTCTGTCATTGAAAAGTAATTGTGCTCTAAATCCAGCCACACAACTGCATTTGAAATCCTTCCTTTGTGCCCCAACGTATCCCCAGAGCAGCGTTTCTCAACCTCGACAACTTTCAGATGGGTGGACTTCAGCTCCCAGAATTCCTATGGTTGGCTGGGGAATACTGGGAGTTGACGTCCATCCACCTTAAAGGGGCCCAGGTTGAGAAACACTGAGAAACCTTGGCCTAGACTGTAAAAATGAGGAATGAGGTAAAAAAAAATTAGCCAGTTGCAGTTCGCAAAACCTGATGCTTTCGGGTCTTAATATTATGAAAAAGGTGTTGAGACTCTGGCAAGAGTGCAGAAAAGAGCAACAAAGATGATTAGGGGATTGGAGGCTAAAACATATGAAGAACAGTTGTAAGAATTGGCTATGTCTACTCTAATGAAGACAAGGACGAGGGGGGACATGATAGCAGTGTTCCAATATCTCAGGGGCTGCCACAGCCTATTCTCCAAAGCACCGGAAGGCAAGACAAGAAACAATGGATGGAAACTAATCAAGGAGAGAAGCAACCTAGAACTAAGGAGAAATTTCCTGGCAGTGAGAACAATTAATTAACGGAATGGCCTGCCTCCAGAAGTTGTGGATGCTCCATCACTAGAGACTTTTAAGAAGATATCGGACAGCCATTTCTCTGAAACGGTATAGGGCAGGAGTCCCCAACCCCTGGTCCGTGGACCAGTACCGGGCCGTGGCATGCCAGCAACCGGTCCTCACATACAAACAAACCCCCATCCACGAGATGCAGGCAGCACACAAAACCACGCACCTTCCGGTCCGTGGAAAAACCTCTCTCCACAGAACCGGTCCCTGGTGCCCAAAAGGTTGGGGACCTCTGGTATAGGGTCTTCTGCTTGAACAGAGGGCTGGACTAGAACACCTCCAAGGTGCCTTCCAAATCTGTCGTTCTCTTAATAAAAAATTATCAGTCAGAAAAGGTGCTACCAAATTCCCCATTTTTGCCATCTAGGCTGCTGAAGAGAGCTCCAATGTTTTGCTCCCTCGGTGCAGGGAGAAGTGTCTTTTATCATATTGCTTTCCAGCTCTGGGTTTACCATTAGCACCCACTCGTGCAAAGCTCTTGAAAGGAGATTGCCATCGGAGCACAAAGAGCTGGGTGTTTTTTGCCGTTTTCAAGAGGTCTCACATAACTGTTTACAAGTGGTACCTCGGTACAGGTGGTTAATTGGTTCCAGGAGGTGCGACAAGTAGTAAAAAGGTGGAGTCCCAAGCACACCACGTGATTCATCACGTGATCCCTTGTTTCAGCCTGGAAAAAATTTCTGTCTGTCCCTTTTTCTATGTCAGCGATCTTCCCAGCACGGCCGACTTCCTGTCCATTCACTGCAGCCGTCCCCCTCTTCCTTTTGTCCAAGGATTGAATAAAAAAACTGCATGCGTTACACATTAAATATGGACGACGTCATCGACTCCTGCCACTGGATAATTTCGTCCAGAGCAATTGAGCATGACAGTGCTATGGAGCCTCCAGAGTCTGATGCAATATACCTTTGCAAATCATTTGAGAACATGAATGAGAAGGCGCTCTTGCCTTCATCCTTGTTTGGGGCACCCGAAAAAAGCAAACCTTTGGTTCTGATCGCATCGGGCAATGTCACTGTCTTGTTTAGAGGAGTTTATAAATGCCTAAAGTACTTAGCTATGATCATTACATTATCAGGGATTTTTTTTTTCTCAAGCAGCTAATCGATATTAATCAATCAATAAATGTGTCAGAGGCAGTAGTTATAAAGTGGTGAAGACTACTTTATGTTGTAGTTCCTGCCTTATGGAATATCCTCACCTCAAGAGATTAGAATGGCCCCAACCTTGTTAGCATTTCGCAAAGCCCTAAAAACATGGCTATGTTTCTGGGCCTGGATTCGGTACGTGTGAAGCACCCAGTCACTTGGCTTCAATATTAACTGATTAATCATCACGGCTGCTGTTTATATAACAAAGAATTAAGGGAGAACTGGAATAGCCATTTTGAACTTTTTAGTTCTTTTCAACCAGACATACCCTTCTGAGATTCGAACCTGGGCTGTCTGCATGTTAGACAGATGTATTAACCTCTAGGCCACAGGTTCTTTCTCACTTTGTCAGCTATGAGACAGGGGAGAAAAGATTCCTTTCTCCCATATTTGGGCCGACAGGGTGCACCAAACTCAAGATAATATATGTATGTATGTATGTATGTATGTATGTATGTATGTGTATATATTTATATATGTGTGTATATGTATATATTTATATATGTGTGTATGTATATGTATATATGTATATGTGTGTATATATATACACACACATATATACATATACATATATGTCCAAATAATCACGATCACCAAGAGTAGCTAAAATGTTTATAAACAATTAAAAAGTTTGAAGGGGAATGGAATTGAAGCCAATACACACGGGAGGGATTGCGAAAGTGACAGAGGAAAGGGTGAAACGAATGAGGGGGAAAGAATGGATCGATCAGAGGGGAAGGACGAAAGAACCACTCAGGGTGAAAGGTGTAAGAAAGAATCCTGGATGATCCCTGATGAAGACATCCAGAGACCCCGCAGCAATAAACAGGGAAAGAAGGCAAGACGCTTATACGTGGGTAAAGACAAAACAGGCACCGCGCAGGAGCGCGTGTACCGAGGACCGGTTACGCGCTCGCGTAGCCGGATGCAGGCATGTGAGAATGGTATATAAACCCTCCCAAACACCGCCTCAGCAACCCTGATGATGTCGGGAGAGTCCGACGAAAGCTCGGTTGCCGATAATTTTAAATGTTTTATTGCTTTTAAACTGTTTTTTAAACTTTTTAATTGTTTATAAACATTTTAGCTACTCTTGGTGATCGTGATTATTTGGA
>NW_015386401.1:642616-668674 GCF_001527695.2 Protobothrops mucrosquamatus | reverse complement strand
GTTCTATCTCCAGCCATATACATATATATATATACATACATACGCACACACATATACACTCCTTGACTTACAACAGTTCACTTAATGATCGTTCGAAGTTACATTACAGAAAAAAACAACTTATTACCATTTTTCACACTTATGACCACTGCAGCATCTCCTTGGTCATGTGATCAAAAATCAGGGAACTGCCATGTATTTATGACGGTCGCAGTGTCCCGGGTGGGGTGGGGGGTCATGTGATCCCTTTTTGGGACCTTCTGACAAGCAAAGTCAATGGGGAAGCCAGATTCACTTAACAACCCTGTGACTCACTTAACAAGGGCAGTAATTTTCTTAACAACTGTGGTAAGAAAGATTGTAAAATGGGGTCGAATTCACTTAACAACTGTCTCGCTTAGCAACAGAAATGTTGGGCTCAATTCTGGTTGTAAGTTGAGGACTCCTTGTATTTATGTCCTTTGTGGATGTTTTCATGGTTTTTAATGTATTTTAAATTCTTTAAATTGTTTTTAAATTTTAGATTTGCAAAGCACCCAGAGTCACTTAGTTAAGTTGGGAGGCTATAGAAATTGAATGGATGGATGGATGGATGCATGAGAGAGAGGTTGGGCTAGGACCGGAGAGAATAAATTCAAGTGTTTTTGGGGTAATTCTAGGATAGTCAATCTGTCTGCCTCACGAGATTGTTTTTATGGATAAAACTGGGAAAAGGAACTACTACGTATTTTGCCTTGAGGTCTTGGAGTAAAAATGCAAGAAAAATGTAACAGCATTAAATAATAAAGTTGTTTGCAGAGGTTACCTGCTACCGAATAGTGTATAACAGGCATGTTCAACCCTGCCAACTTTAAGACTTGTGGCTGGCTGGGGAATTCTGGGAGTTGAAGTCCACACGTCGTAAAGTTGCCAAGGTTGGACACTACTGCTGTACAGAAAGGGAATTACGGAAAGATTCCTGCACTCAATTGTATGTGTGAGTATGGGGCTGACTAGATGATCTTCATAGGTCCCTGTCCACTCTAAAACTGTATAGCTTTCTCCAGTCTGTATATTTCCTGTCTCTTTTTGGCCTGAGTTCCGGGGCAAAAAGAGAAGGAAAATTGAAGACATCAAAATGAACGAATGATTGATTCGACCCGCAAAGCTGTTTTGTAAAATTCTGCCCAGTCAAATTTATATTCTGCCATCTTTTCCAGGAACCATTTTACAAGTGCTTACTCCCATATTCCACGGCTCGGCAAACTCTGGTGGCTGGCCAAGGAAGAAACACATCTTTTGCAAGGCAACATGTGAACGATGAACCGCAGAAAAACTCCAGCATCCCATCCTGTGACCGACACATCAATGTCACGGGAGCCACACTGTGTCTCCAAAATACGCAGAAATCGTCATTCCTTTCAGAGATGAATTCCAAGGTTAAAAAATGTCCAGGCAGTGGGCATCGCTTCTCCTGTGGCTAAAGCCCGGCCAGGCTTCATATTTCATGCATTAGTTTTCTGGGGAAGCAGGCAGATATGGAGCGAAGCACATTTTAGAGGTGCTGAGCTGCGGACAGCACATTTGATTCCTAACGGAGCCACAGCAATGTGTTTTGTTGAGAAAGGATTTCTCCTGAGGAAGTCAAGTGGGATGGGGCTCATGAGGAATACACACTTAAGGATGGCAACCACGATTGTCCCAGCGCAGCTCTGTTGGACTTTGCCACAAAGCCTTGTTTGTTCATTTATTTATTTGAAGCCTGCATTTATTATTTTTTACAAATAACTGAAGGCAGTGAACATATCCAACACACCTTTTTCCTCTTATTTTCCTCACAACAACCCTGTGAGGTAGGTTGAGCTGAGAGAGAATGAGCGGTCCAAAGTCAGCCAGCCAGCTTTCATGCCTAAGGCGGGACAAGTACTCAGAGTCTCCTGGTGATTGGCCCAAAGTCACCCAGTTGGCTTTCATGCCTAAGGTGGGACTAGAACTCACTGTCTCCCAGTGACTGGCACAAAGTCATCCAGCTGGCTTTCATGCCTACGACGGCACCAAAACTCACAGTTTTGCAGTGATTGGCATAAAGTCACCCAGTAGGCTTTCATGCCTAAGGCAGGACTAGAACTCATCGTCTCCTGGTGATTGGCATAAAGACACCTAGTAGGCTTTCATGCCTAAGGCAGGACTAGAAATTGTCTCCTGGTGATTGGCATAAAGACACCAGTAGGCTTTCATGCCTAAGGCGGGACTAGAACTCATTGTCTCCTGGTGATTGGCATAAAGACACCCAGTAGGCTTTCATGCCTAAGGCGGGACTAGAACTCATTGTCTCCTGGTGATTGGCATAAAGACACCCAGTAGGCTTTCATGCCTAAGGCGGGACTAGAACTCATTGTCTCCTGGTGATTGGCATAAAGACACCCAGTAGGCTTTCATGCCTAAGGCGGGACTAGAACTCATTGTCTCCTGGTGATTGGCATAAATTCACCCAGTAGGCTTTCATGCCTAAGGCGGGACTAGAACTCATTGTCTCCTGGTGATTGGCATAAAGTCACCCAGTAGGCTTTCATGCCTAAGGCGGGACTAGAACTCATTGTCTCCTGGTGATTGGCATAAAGTCACCCAGTAGGCTTTCATGCCTAAGGCGGGACTAGAACTCATTGTCTCCTGGTGATTGGCATAAAGTCATCCAGTAGGCTTTCATGCCTAAGGCGGGATCAGAACTCATCGTTTCCTGCTTTCTAGTCTGCACCTTAACTACTAGACAAAATTGGCTTCCTAGAGTCTAGACCAACTATATCGAATTTAAGGGGAGAGGACTTTGTATTGACAGTGATAACATGCTTATGGAGGGCGGGAACCCAAAGATGCCCTTCTTGAGAAGTTGAAGGCCACAGGGACTTCAACTAATCGTCCAATCGTCCCTGTAAAGCAGCATTTTTCAACTTTGGCAATTTAAAGAGGTGTGGACTTCAACTCCCAGAATTCCCCCAACCGGAATCAGAATTCAGGGGTTGGGCAGTGGCATGTATTTATAATGGTTGCAGTGTCCCAGAGTTACGTGATCCACTATTTGTGACCTTCTCAGAGGGTTTCTAACAGACAAAGTTAATGGGGGAAGTTGGATTCACTTAACTTACATAATTCACTTAACCAAGTGGAAAAAAGGTCGTAAAATCTGGTGTGATTCTGGTAACAATTGCATTACCTAGTGACAGAAGTTCAGGTCCAAATTGTGGTCATAAATTGAGGATTACCTGTATTCCAGAATTGATTTACAATGAAAACTAAACTGGCTTTTCTTTGGTTGTAGTTTAAAGTAGGGGTGTCTAACCTTGTTGACTTTAAGACTTGTGGACTGGGGATTCTGGGAGTTGAAGTATGCAGGTCTTAAAGTGGCCAAGGTTGGACACACCTGTTTAAGTGTGTTTCACCCCTTTCAAGGCTTACCTGAAAGCATTTCCCCCTCCATCTCTGCCTCTGATTTTCAGAGGAGCTCTGGAAACTAAATAGGATCCTCGTAAACACCAGACCCCTCTCCCCACATCTTCCTAGACTGAATCCCCCAAATACAGTCGCTTGATCGCTCTGTTCCTTCTTGAAGCATTCTTCTCCAAGAATGGTTCCTTACCATCCAGAATTCCCACTCTCTTGCATTCTTAGCTTAGCTATGGAGAGAACCTCCACAGCCAGAGTCACTCTAAATCAGCCAACCGTGGAGCCAAGGTTGCCTACCCCTGAAAACTGATAGCAATGAAACTGACCAAGCAGCCTTAGAAGTCATCTACCACAATCTATAGTCATCTACCTGACCAGTCATCTACCACAATCTATAGTCCTCAATTTACAGCAGTTCATTTAGTGACCATTCAAAGTTAGAATGGCACTGAAAATGACTTATGACCGTTTTTTACACTTACGACCGTTGCAACATCCCCATGGTCACATGATCAAAATTCAGACACTTGGCAACTGACTCCTATTTATGACTCCTATTTATTTATCACTGCCCCGGGGTCATGTGATCAGGTGACCTTCTGACAAGCAAGGTCAATGGGGAAACCAGATTCACTTAACAACCATGTTACTAATTTAACGACTGTAGTGATTCACTTAACAACTGTGGCAAGAAAGGTCATAAAATAGAGCAAAACTTGCTTAATAAACGTCTCACTTAGCAACAGAAATTGTCAGCTCAGTTGTGGTCATTAGCTGAGGACTACCTGTATATGGGGGGGAGGACAGAACTGGGGGTGACAACTGAAAGAACTGCCCCCTATTTAAGGGTTTGAGAGATCTGCTTACCATCTCCGTGAAGCAAGATACTAGACTAGGTGGGCCGGTAGCCTGAACCAGCCAAGTTCCTCTTACGTTCTTAACGCAGTAGCAAAATCATCTAAAACCTATTAAGCAAACGAGCACAATTGCTTTTAATTAAATTAATTTGTTTAATGAAATTAAGCGAAACTTGCATGATTTCCCTTGCTTTGCATAGTTTATTCTGCTGCTTCAAATCTTTCTCATAAGTCACCCAGCTTTGGTGCATGGGGGAAGGAGAGAGAGAGAGAGAGGGTAGTTAAACAGGAGTACTTAACCTATTCACTGCTATAAAATCTTCTCCCTCTTCCTTTTCCAGCCTCTGAAACCTTCAGGTGGAAGTGTTAGGAACGTGTTGTTTTAATTAAAATTGTCAATTAGAATGCTGGGTTTTGCAACGGAATTACGATGCTATGCATGCAGAACCGGACCACATTAAGCCAATATTCCTATCCATGACGGGCAGTAACTTCCCAAGGATGCAAATAATAATAATAATCTGATCAAATAATTGCTTATTTGTACCCCAAAGGGACACAAAGGGACATATCAAATCTTTCCACAATTATCATGATCTTATCGCCAGCTCTCCTAATCCATCCTGGGAGCCTTGGTACTGACTAAAGGGCGTCGTTTGGCAAAGGCTCACAAATATGAATAGCCCTCGACTTACGACTGCAATGGAGCCCAACATTCCTGTTACTAAGCAAGAGAGTTGTTAATTTTGCTTTGCTCCATCTTATGGCCTTTCTGGCCAGAGTTGTTAAGTGAATCGCTGCAGTTGATAACTTAATAACACGGTTGTTAAGTGAATCTGGCTTCCCCCATTGACTCTGCTTGTCAAAAGGTTGCAAAAGGTGATCACAGGAACCCGGGACACTGTGACCGTCATTAACACAGGCCAGTTGCCAGTCTAGGATTACCTATATTCTCTTTAGTAGTAAGCCATGCTATGCAAAGTACAGAGAAGAGGTAAGAAATTGTAAGCAAAAGAAATGAGGTAGAGAAAAGAGAAAGAAATGCAGTTAAATCAGATATACCCCAAACCCCTGATTTTCTCCGTGTCTCTTTATTTTGGCCTCCCCCCAGATTCAGATTTTGCTTTCTCTGTTACTTTTTCTAGTTTTTTTTTCCATTCTTTTTGAAGATCTCATTAACCGACTGCTAATTTTCACAGTCTGCCCCTTCTTTTTCAACTGTTCACTCTTCCCATCATACATTTGTTTTGTGACTTTTATGACACACTTCTGGTGGATCATTCTGGGCCTCCGAGGCTCAGAACAGACTTCCGGAAGCGGCGTTCATGTACTTCTGGTGGGCCGTTTGGGGCCTCGGAGGTATCTCCTCGGGCCTCCGAGGTCCAGAACGGACTTCCGGAAGCGGTGTCCACGGATGTCCGGCAGTGCGTTCTGGGCCTTGCGAAAAAGGGCTAGGGCTCCAGCCGGTTCCCCGAAGTCAACAAAAAATTAGCTACCAGTTCTACTGAACCGGTGCGAACCAGCTGAATCCCACCACTGGTTCCATCTGGTGTGCTGCAGCTGCCAAAAAAGCCAACACAGTGCTAGGCTGCATTAACAGAGGGATAGAATCAAGATCACGTGAAATGTTAATACCACTTTACAATGCCTTGGTAAGGCCACACTTGGAATACTGCATCCAGTTTTGGTCACCATGATGTAAAAAAGATGTTGAGACTAGAAAGAGTGAAGAGAAGAACAACAAAGATGATCAGGGGACTGGAGGCTAAAACATACAGTATAGGGAACTGTTGCTGGAATTGAGGATGTCTAGTTTAATGAAGAGAAGGACGAGGGGGGGACAGGATAGCCCCAATATCTCAGGGGCTGCCACAAAGAAGAGGGAGTCAAGCTATTCTCCAAAGCGCCTGAAGGCAGGACAAGAAGCAACGGATGGAAACTAACCAAAGAGAGAAGCAACCTAGAACTAAGGAGAAACTTTCTGACAGAACAATTAATCAGTTGAACAACCTGCTTCCAGAAGCTGTGAATGCTCAAACACTGGACGTTTTAAAGAAGAGACTGGATAGCCATTTGTCTGAAATGGTATAGGGTTTCCTACCTGAGCAAGGAGTTGGACTAGATGACCTCCAAGGTCACTTCCAACTTTATTATTGTTATTGTTATGATGATTTTTACGATCATTTTTGCCACAATTGTTCAGCAAATCTGACTTCCCCCATTGAATTTGCTGCTTGGAAAACCCCTGAGATGGTCATAAACGGCGATCGTGTGACCCACTAACGCTGCAACCATCAGAAATATATGCCAATTGCTAGGCCCCTGAATTTTGATTATGTGACCTTGGGGATCCTGTGATTCTCATAGGTATGAGAGTCATGTCACTTTATTCAGCGCCATCATAACTTGAAGTGGTCATGAAACCAACGGTCATAAGTCAAGGACACACCTGTATATAGGTAGTATTCAAGTTACGACTGCAGATGGAATCAGAATTTCCATTGCTAAGCAAGGCAGATGTTAAGTGAATTGTGCCCAACTGTGGGACTCTTTTGCCTTAGTTGTTAAGTGAATCGCTGCAATTGTTAAGTGGATCAAATGATCATTACGCAAATCCGGCTTCCTCCATTGATTTGAAGGTCGCAAGTGGGGGAAATCACATGACCTGGGACGCTGCAACTGTCGTAAATGCAGGCTGAATTGCCAAGTGTCTGAATTCTGACCCCATGATCGTGAGGATGCTGTGACTGTCATAAGTGCGAGGACTGGTCATCAGTGACTTTTTTTCAGTGCCGTTGTAATTTTGAATCGTCTCTAAACGAAAGGCTGTGAGTAGAGGACCACCTACATGCGTAAGACCCCATAACTTCTTTTATGCCAGTGCCTCACTTTTCTGTTCAGTTCATGTTCATTCTGTATCATTCGGGGGCCACTGCAGTTGGGCGGGTAATAAAATACATAAAATGAATAAATAATCATTCATTTTTACCTTCTCTCCTCTAATGCATGCATACAAATCTCTACAATATTGTTTCTTGAATTTTTTTCTTTCTTTCAGGATGCTTTCCCCTTTCAAAAACGATAGCAGACCCCCAAAGAGTATTTGTTTGTATGGGTCATGTTTATCGATATTTGCCATATTAAAAATTTAAATTGATGCATTCGCTGCCGCTACAGCATCTCATGATTGTTTGATGGGATTTTAATATTGTATTATTTTTCAACATAGGCTGGGTAAATGGTTTTGATTCTGCGGACCCCTGAGAAGGTCATGGGGGACCCCAGGCTTTAAAAAAACATGGCTCTAAAGCACCCCACTCCTACTTCGTCCACCTTTCAGGTGGTCCTCAACTTTACAACAGTTCATTTAGTGACCGTTCGAAGTTATAATGGCACTGAAAAAAAGTGGTTATAACCATTTTTCACACTTATGACCGTTGCAGCATCCCCATGGTCACGTGATTTATATTCGGATGCATGACAACTGACTCATATTTATGACGTCGCAGTGTCCTGGGGTTATGTGATCCCCTTTGGCAACCTTCTGACAAGCAAAGTCAGTAGGGGATGCCAGATTCACTTAACAACCGTGTTCCTAACTTAACAACTGCAATGACTTCACTTAACAATTGTGGCAAGAAAGTGACTTGTGACAGTTTTTCACACTTAACGATCATTGCAGCACCCCCAGAGTCACATAATCCAAATTCAGCCATTTGACAACTGGCTCATATTTACGACGGTTGCAGTGTCCCGGGGTCATGTGACCACCTAGTGCAGGGATAGGCAACCTTGGCTCTTTTATGACTTGTGGACTTCAATACCCAGAATTCCTCAACCAGCCATGCTGACTCAGGAATTCTGGGAGGTCACAGGTCATAGAAGAGCCAAGGTTGCCTACCCCTGACTTAGTGCGACCTTCTGACAAGCAATGGTGGAAGCCAGATTCACTTAACAATCGTGTTACTAACTTAATGACTGCAACAATTCGCTTAACAGTTGTGACAAGAAAGGTCACAAAATGGGGCAAAACTCACTTAACGACCGTCCCATTTAGCAACAGAAATGTTGGGCTCAGTTTTGGTTGTAAGTCAAGGATGATCTGTATTTTTCCGTTTTTTTTCTAATACACCCAACTCTCCTTCCATACGACAAAGGGGGGAGAAGCATGATTTTATACACAACTATTTTAGCTTCTGAAATGACTCATTCCAATACAGGAGATCTTGAAATTAAGTTTTAGCTTCTTTCCAACAAGCAGTCACTATCTGCCCACTGTTTGTGTTAAACACTCTTTTTGTTTCCCTGTCTTTAACAAACATTGTACCAATGTACACACAGTCATCTACCTACTCTCTATTTTTTTTTAAATCATGCATGCAGATTTGCTATCATACACACCATTTTCCCTGTCAAACAAAGGTAAACTTTGCTCCATTCATTTTCAAATGCTTCTTGTTGCATCATACAGTCCAACTAGCATTTGCTGCAAATTACCGGTATTCAGATTCTCGATTACAAATACAAGCATCAAATCCTATGGCTCTAACCAATGCTCTTATAATGGCACTGGAAGTGTTTTGGTTTTTTTTTAAGAAGAGGGGGTCAACCTATTCTCCAAAATTGAAGGCAGGACAAGAAGCAACTGATGGAAACTAATCCAGGAGAGAAGCAACCTAGAACTAAGGAGGAATTTCCTGACAGTGAGAACGATTAATCAGTGGAATGACTTGGCTTCTTCCCTCCGGACGTTGTGGGTGCTCCAACACCGGAAATTTTTAAGAAGAAATTGGACAACCATTTGTCTGCAATGGGTTAGCGTTTTCTGCCTGAGCAGTGGGTTGGACTAGAACAGGGCTTTTCAACCAGTGGTACCGGTACCACCTGTGGTACATTGGCACCTGGCACACGACCATCCTAGAAAAGTGGTAGCGGGGAGAGGAATGAGCTGAATCAGTGGCAGCACCGCACAAGCCTGAGCGAGAGATGGCTGGAGCTGCAGGGCTGTCAGGGCTCAGTGGAAGTGCCAGGATCAGCACCAGGCTCCAGCTGGAAAGCAGCACTGATCCTGGCACTTCTGCTGAGCCCAGAAGAAGCGCCGATCAGCTGGAATGTTGCAGCATCTCCAGGGTCTTGTGATTTACATTCCGATGCTTGGCAACTGATTCATATTTATGACGGTCACAGTGTCCCAGGGTCTTGTGAAGTGACCAAAACCTGCTGCAACCACCCAGCAGACGGGGGGGAATAAAAACCAAACACCCCCCTACCCCACCCTCCCTGCCAATCCTCAACAGAAATGCTCACAACAATGAAAACCTCGGACAGGAGGAAGAGCGCGGCCAGGCGGGCAGGCAGGTGTCTTGCTCGGCTGTGGCTTGGGGGGCACTTTTTTCAGTGCCATTGTAACTTCAAACAGTCACTAAACGAACTGTTGTAAGTCGAGGACTACCTGTACTTTATCACTTTTTTCCTTTTTTTTGGTCATCAAGTTTTTGACACCTTGTTAGGCGACTGGTGGTACTCGGATGTTGCCATATCCTAAAAGTGGTACAATGCGTGAAAAGGTTGAAAAGCCCTGGACTAGATGACCTCCAAGGTCCCTTCCAACTCTGTTATTTTCTTAACACTTTCTGGTAAGGAAAATACCCAGTCTCTTCCATATTAAACCCAGGTTCATTTTCCTAGAAGCTTAATATTCCCAAGAAGAAGGTTTTCTTATAAAGAAAGGGAAGGGAGTCAAAATTTTAAAAAATTCAAACCGTTTTAGGACTTTTTACTGAAGTCTATCAGACTTGTCCATTATTGACGGCTCCCAATATTTATCCATCAATACCAAAGGAGCATCACCCATATCCTTCGGTTACTCCCTGCTCAGCATTGCACCATTTCCTAAACATTAAATTTATTTGCATGTCTGTTTTGTTTCGATCATATATCCTTTACCGCATTCAGCAACCAACCTTCAACTGGTGCAAAATATTCCATAATTCATGCCTATTCACTTTATTTCTCTATATCAACAATATCAACAAACACAGAATAAACTTTTCTCGCTCACATTCATCCATTTTCCAAGACCTTGGAGAAGAGCAAAAAATTCTGCACACACACAAACACACACGGACAGCGTAAGTTTGCACTGTGTCTCTCAAACTTTGCTCATTGTTGATCAGCCCTTCAGGACAGACTAGGAAACCAAAGGTCACGGAGGCCAATACAAGATGGTCCTTGACTTACAACTACAACTGAGCCCAAAATTTCTGTTGTTAAGTGAGTTTTGCCCAATTTTAGGAACTTTCTTCCCTTAGGTTCAGTGATGGCGAACCTTTTAGAGACCGAGTGCCCAAACCGCAACCCAAAACCCACTTATTTATTGCAAAGTGCCAGGGCTGCATCAGCATTGTGGTGCCCTCAGGGGGAGTGGGGGGGCATGGCCCACTGGGTGGGTGTGGCTGCAGTGGTCACAGCAGACTGAGTGGGTGTGGTCGGGGTGGGCGTGGCCACCTTGATGTTGCTTGTGGGGGGGACGCCTGTGGTGGCTGGGTAGGATTGGGGGAGATCCAGGGGGTCTCTGGTGGGTGGAGCAGTGGGCAGGAGGCTCGTCCTGTGGGGTGACGTAGGGGGTAGGGTGGGGGGTGCCTTTGCTGTGGGGCAAGGCAAGGTAGGGGCAGCTGCTGCCTGACGCCATCAGCCCCCGCACATAGGTGTGCCCACAGAGAGGGCTCTGAGTGTCACCTCTGGCACGCGTGCCATAGGTTTGCCATCATTGCCTTAGTTGTTAAGGCAACCTTAGTTGTTAAGGTTATCAACTCCGGTTGATAAGTTAGTAACACTTCACGTGATCTTGATTCTACCCCTCTCTTAATGCAGCCTAACACTATGTTGGTTTAGAACAGGGATCCCCAACCCCTGTGGACCAGTACCGGGCTGTGGCATGCCAGCAACCGGTCCGCACAAACAAGCAAAGCCCCATCTGCGGGATGCAGGCAGTACATGAAACCACGCCCCCTCTGATCCATGGAAAAACCTCTCTCCACGGAACCGGTCCCTGGTGCCCAAAAGGTTGGAGATCTCTGACTTAGAGGAGGGAAGAGAAGGGGAACTCATCAAATGTGCAGAGGATGCTAAACTGGCAGGAATAGCCAATAGCCTTAATTTTCCTTAAACTTCAGCAAGGCCTTCGACAAAGTAGACCACAACCTACTTCTTGGTAGGGCCACACTTGGAATCCTGCGTCCAGTTTTGGTCACCACAATGTAAAAAAAGATGTTGAGACTCTAGAAAGAGTACAGAGAAGAGCAACAAAGATGATCAGGGGACTGGAAGCTAAAACATATAAAGAAAGGCTGCTGGAATTGCGTATGTCTAGTTTAATGAAGAGAAGGACGAGGGGGGACATGATAGCAGTCTTCCAATATCTCAGGGGCTGCCACAAAGAAGAGGGAGTCAAGCTATTCTCCAAAGCGCCTGAAGGCAGGACAAGAAGCAACGGGTGGAAACTAATCAAGGAGAGAAGCAACCTAGAACTAAGGAGAAACTTCCTGACAGTGAGAACAATGAACCACTGGAACAACCTGCCTCCAGAAGCGGTGAATGCTCCAACACTGGAAGTTTTTAAGAAAAGACTGGACCGCCATTTGTCTGAAATGGTTTAGGGTTTCCTGCCTGAGCAGGGGGTTGTTATCATCATCATCATCATCATCATCATCATCATCATCATCATCATTACATAACACTGTTTTTTAGCCCGCAAGGTTACCTGCTGTGCTAACATACCACAGGTAGTCCTCAACCTATGACCACAACTGAGCCCAGAGTTTATGTTGCTAAGTGAGAAATTTGCTAAGTGAGTTTTGCCCCATTTTACGACCTTTCCTGCCACATTTGTTAAGTGAATCACTGCAGTTGTTAAATTAGTAACACGGTTGTTAAGTGAATCTTGTTTCCCCATTGACTTTGCTTGTTAGAAAATCACAAAAGGGGATCACGTGACCCCGGGACACAGTGACCGTCATAAAGGTGAGCCAGTTGCCAAGTTTCCGAATTTGGATCACGTGAGCAGGGAGATGCTGTCATGATCGTTAAGTGTGAAAAACAGCCATAAATCACGTTTTTTTTTTCAGTACCTCTGTCACTTCAAACGGTACTGTTGTAAGTCGAGGACTACCTATATATGCAATGCTAACGACGACACAAGCGGTCCATTTCCCAGGATGCCCCATGCCCAACTTTAGCCCAGTTTTGCTCCAAGCCGTCTCCTTTGCCTGCACTCCCTCCAATGCGGATGTTACAAACAGTGTAATGATATACACCTGGGATAGGCTTGATTGGCAAATTCCTGTAATTTCAGTCTGTCTTTTGAAAAAAGCAAGCAAGCAAGCAGGAAGGGAGACAAATCACAACGTTGAAGGGGGAAAAAAAAGGGTCAGCAAAGATATCAGACAAATCTGATGAAACATTATCTCTGGTCACAGACTTTGGGAATCGTCTGTTTGAAAACGAGACGCAGACAGATGTTTTCGTTCCTCTCCTGTAACGTGTGTTGACTGTATTTGTGCTTGGCTGATCTTGCATATTGACAATCTATTTTTCTGGGTGGTTTTTTTTTTTTGTTTTTTTTACAGATCCTACGTCCTGATAGTTAAATAAATCATCTTCCCTTGTGGTGGCGCGTTGTGGGGAGCTTGTCATTTGCAAACCCAGGGCCGATGATCAAAGGCAGACGATCATCCGGGAGGGGATTTGGGGGTGGGGTGGGGTGGGGGGCAGGAAGACTCCTGAGGCTTGGAAAAGCTATGATCCTGGATGCTGACAAGCCAGCATTCACATCCAGGGTTTTTCAAGTCAGCCTGCAAATCTAGCTATGCACGTGAACACACAGAGGACAAAACGGCGGGTATGGATAAACAATTGTCATCAAACTCACAAAGACCAGTACAAAATCCAGTTTTGGTCACCACGATGTAAAAAAGATGCTGAGACTCTAGAACAGGGCTTTTCAATCTTTTCACCCATTGTACCACTTTTAGGATATGGCAATATCCAAGTACCACCAGTCGCGTAGCAAGGTGTCAAAAACTTGATGACCAAAAAAAAAAAAAAGGAAAAAAGGGATAAAGTACAGATAGTCCTCGACTTACAACAGTTCGCTTAGTGACTGTTTGAAGTTATAATGGCACTGAAAAAAGTGCCCCCCAAGCCACAGCCGAGCAAGACACCTGCCTGCCCACCCGGCCGCGCTCTTCCTCCTGTCTGAGGTTTTCATTGTTGTGAGCATTTCTGTTGAGGATTGGCAGTGGGGGTGGGGGGGTGTTTGGTTTTTATTCCCCCCCCCCCCGTCTGCTGGGTGGCTGCAGCAGGTTTTGGTCACTTCACATGACCCTGGGACACTGTGACCGTCATAAATATGAATCAGTTGCCAAGCATCTGAGTGTAAATCACAAGACCCTGGAGATGCTGCAACATTCCGGCTTATTGGTGCTTCTTCAGGGCTCAGCAGAAGTGCCAGGATCAGCACAGAGCTCCAGCTGGAGCCTGGCACTGATCCTGGCGCTTCCGCTGAGCCCTGACAGCCCTGCAGCTCCAGCCATCTCTCTCAGGCTTGTGCAGTGCTGCCACCGATTCAGCTCATTCCCCTCCCCCGCTATCACTTTTCTAGGATGGTCGCGTACCACCTGCCAGGTGCCAATGTACCACAAGTGGTACCCGTACCACTGGTTGAAAAGCCCTGCTCTAGAAAGAGTACAGAGAAGAACAGCAAAGATGATTAGGGGACTGGAGGCTAAACCATATAAGGAATGGTTGCTGGAATTGGGTATGTCCAGTTTAATGAAGAGAAGGACGAGGGGTGGCAGGATAGCCATGTTCCAACTTTTTTATTATTATTATTATTATTATTATTATTATTATTATTATTATTATTATTATTATTATTATTATTATTATTATTACTACTACTACTACTACTACTACTATTATTATTATTATTATTATTATTATTATTATTATTATTATTATTATTATAAAATCTTTGTGTGGGAAGGGGGAGAATTACTGGGCAATTTAACTTGCTAAACAAACTTGTTCTGTTGTTTCAATTGCAAAACAATCCCTTCTTGATAAAAGGAAGAGATTTCCAATTATGGGCAGTCCTCAGCTTACGACCGCAATTGTTAGGTGAAACATTTATTAAGTGACTTTTGCCCCATTTTACGACGTTTCTTGCCTCAGTTGTTAAGTGAACCACTGCCGCTGTTAAATTAGTGACAGGGTCGTTAAGTGGATCTGGCTTCCCCATTGACTTTGCTTATCCGAAACTCACAAAAGGGGATCATATGAACCGGGACACGGCGACCGTCATAAATATGAACCAGTTGCCAAGTGGCAGCTCAACAGAATGCAATCAAACTTGCTAGTTTCTGGGCAAGCTCTGTTTAAGTTGTACGTATTTTAATCTCGTATTTTATATTTTAAACGTTATGTCATATAGTATGCCTTATTTTGATTATGATGCTTCTGGCACAAATAAACATAAACAAACTCAGGGACACAGCCACCGTCATATATGCATGCCTATTGCCAAGCACCCAAATTCTGATTGTGTGAGTATGGGGATACCATAATGGTCATAAGTATGAGGACTGGTTATAAGTCATTGTTTTTGGTGCTGTTGTTAACTTTGAACAATTGCTAAATGAATGGCTGTTGAGGACTTCCTGTACTATAGATTTTGGGAAGGGAAGGGAAAGGAAAGGAAAGGAAAGGAAAGGAAAGGAAAGGAAAGGAAAGGAAAGGAAAGGAAAGGAAAGGAAAAAATAAAACGGAGAGGGAGAGGGAAGAAAGTAAATAGATGAAGAAGGGAGAGAGAGAGGGAGAGAGAAGTAAGTAAATAAATGAGGGAGAGGGAGAGGGAAGAAAGTAAATAGATGAGGAAAGGAGAGGGAGCGAGAGGGAGAGGGAAGAAAGTAAATAGATGAGGAAGGGAGAGAGAGAGGGAGAGGGAAGAAAGTAAATAGATGAGGAAGGGAGAGAGAGAGGGAGAGGGAAGAAAGCAAATAGATGAAGAAGGGAGAGAGAGAGGAAGAGAGACGGAAGTAAATAGATGAGTATAGGAGAGGGAGAGGGAGGGAGAGGGAAGAAAGTAAATAGATGAGTATAGGAGAGGGAGAGGGAGGGAGAGGGAAGAAAGTAAATGGATGAGGAAAGGAGAGGGAGCGAGAGGGAGAGGGAAGAAAGTAAATAGGTGAGGAAAGGAGAGGGAGCGAGAGGGAGAGGGAAGAAAGTAAATAGGTGAGGAAAGGAGAGGGAGCGAGAGGGAGAGGGAGGAAAGTAAATAGATGAGGAAAGGAGAGGGAGCGAGAGAGAGAGGGAGAGGAAAGGAAGTAAATAGATGAAAAAGGGAGAGAGAGAGGGAGAGAGAAGTAAGTAAATAAATGAGGGAGAGGAAGAGAGAAGGAAGTAAACAGATGAGGATAGGAGAGGGAGAGGGAGGGAGAGGGAAGAAAGTAAATAGATGAGGAAAGGAGAGGGAGGGAGAGGGAGAGGGAAGGAAGTAAATAGATGAGGAAGGGAGGGAGAGAGGGAGAGGGAAGGAAGTAAATAAATGAGGGAGAGGAAGAGAGAAGGAAGTAAATAGATGAGGAAGGGAGAGAGAGAGGGAGAGGGAAGGAAGTAAATAGATGAGGAAGGGAGAGAGAGAGGGAGAGGGAAGGAAGTAAATAGATGAGGAAAGGAGAGGGAGGGAGAGGGAGAGGGAAGGAAGTAAATAGATGAGGAAGGGAGAGAGAGAGGGAGAGGGAAGGAAGTAAACAGATGAGGAAGGGGAAGGGAAGGGAAAGGACACTATATCTCTTCCAAGGATTTCTCTTTAAACCCGGGGATGGCTTGATCTGTGAGCATCACAGTCTGGGTTTCTTGGGGAGCCTGTTAATGCTTGTACACTTCATTACTTGCTTCATAAGGACTTGGATCACAGAGAGAAATAAACTAATTAATACAGAAGGTTTTCCTCCACCTTTTTTTTCTTGGGTGGTCTTTGTGGATGTGAGTTACTGCCGGGCGTTTCTCCTATCCTTTCTTTTCTCCCATCCCTCGTACCAGTCCTGCCCCTGGGCAAGGTAACTTTGCGGAATATGAAAGGGTTTCCTTCCTGGCGGAAAAAGCCCCCGTCCACCCTTGCAAAACCTCCCTGGTTGTGGAGGCAAAGTGGCACAGAATGGCAATAACAAAAGCAGGGGGGGAATTATTTGATCTGCTGGATGGAGGGATCCATTTGGAATGTTTTAAAGAACATATATATATATATATATTATTTGATTCATCTGTCTCGGGGGAGCCCACATGACAGATGAATGGGAAGGATTTTGGAAAGAAAAGAGAAAAAAGGGGTGGGTGGGTGGGTGAAATAAGTGTATTGGACATTTTCCAGAGTCCTAATCAAAGCTGACCCACCCATCGGAAGATCCATTCTTGTTGAAGGAGAAGATCTTACAAAGGAGATACTTGAAGATGTCCTTTCCTTTTATTTATTTATTTTTGTTTTTCTACATAGCTGCCCATCTCACAAGCAACATGCCCTTCCTTCCTTCCTTCTCTTTCTTCATCCCTTCCTTTCTTTCTCCCTCTCTTCCTTCCTTCCTCCCTCTCTCCTTCTCTTCTTCCCTCCCTCTCCTTCCCTTCCTCCCTCCCTCCCTCCTTCCCTTCCTTTCTTCCTCCCTCCCTCCCTCCCTCCCTCTTTTCTTTCCTTCCTTTCTCCCTCTCCTTCCCTTCCCCTCCTTCCCTTCCTTTCTCCCTCTCTCCCTTCCTACCTCTCTCCCTTCCTTCCTTTCCCTGTGTCTCCCTCTCTGCTTCCCCTTTCTTTCTCTTTATTGATCCCTTGCAGTACTTCGTCAACAAAGAGAGGTGGGAGCTTCTCACAAGACGTGGCCAAAAAAAGTCAAGATGACACCACCGCAGTGAGATCAACGCTCAACGTGAGCAATGCACACGAGAAAAAGCGGAGCATTGATAGCACCCTCCCAGCCACCAACCTTGAATTTTCTACACCCTGCGGATGTGCCTTGTAGTGGAACTTCGTCTGGATTCCCAGAGGGAGGGGCTGCGTTCCAGAGGAGCAAGAGACAACGCAGTGTGGGAGCAAGAGGGTGAAGACAGCTCCTGCCTAATAGTTCCCAGAGCATACGCTTTAGGGGGGGGGGTCGTAGCCTACTTTAATTTGGCAAAATTCTCTCTATGGGTGAGGAAAGCACATCTTCCTTCCCCTATCCTGACCACTTTCTACAGGGGGACGATCGAGAGCATCCTGTCATACAGCATCACAGTCTGGTTTGGAAGCATCACTGCTTCAGACAGGAAGGCGGTGCAGAGAGTGGTGAGGACAGCAGAAAAGATCATTGGCAGTTCCCTCCCTCCCATCCAGGACATAGCACAGAAGCGTTGCTTGAGCAGGGTCCACTAGATTATCTGGGACACTACACATCCTCTTCACAACCTGTTTTCCTTGTTACCTTCTGGGAGGAGGGGGCTCCGTGGTATCCGAAGCAGAACATCCAGATTCAGCCATAGTTTCATTCCATACAGCATTAACCTTGTAAACTCTCAAGCTTCCTCCTTCCGTTATATATTCAAGATGGACAGTACGTAATATTTATTTGTTATGTATATGTAGGGGTGTGGGTCTATACATACGTTGTATATAGTATGTTTAGGTGTGTGTCATGTATGTGTTTCACTTTGAGAGCGGGCAACTAAATTTCATTTTTGATGTGTGCCGTTGTGCCCACAGTAAAAAAAAAATGACAATAAAGGTCATCTTATCTTATCTTATCTTATCTTATCTTAACAATAAAGGAAGCTGCTTGGAAGAATCTCAACTTGTCCTTGGTCTATTCCAGACCTATTCAGGACCTTTGATTCTTCTTGCTGCATTAGAGGAGAAGAAAGAGCGGTAGATTTCCATCTACAGGTAGTCCTCGACTTACAATACTTCGTTTAGGGACTTTGCAAAGTTACACTAAAAAAAAATGACTTATGACTGTTTTATACACTTACAACTATTGCAGCATCACGTGATCAGAATTCAGATGCTTGGCCACTGGCTCACATTTATGACGGTTGCGGTGTCCCGGGCTCATCCCTCTGCAAGCGAAATCAATGGGGAAGCCAGATTCACTTAACCACCCTGTTACTCACTTAACAACTGCGGCGATTCACAACAACCGTGGCAAAAAAAGGTCGTAAAATGGGGCCAAACTCACAACAAGCGTCTGGCTTGGCGACGACCTGTACGTTGGCCAAGCCCTGCAAATAAACTGAGAGAAGTAAAAACTGAACTGACCCAGAGGAAGACGTGTTTTTTTTTCTCCGCCGGGCGCCATCTGTGTTCCCGACCCACAATAGCCAGCCTGTGGTCACCCTGGCATTCCAGCTGGGAGAAAGCGGTTGTGCAAGGCCCGCTGAATGTTATCAGCCAGCTATTTGCAGTGAGTCTGAAATATAAGCCCCGTTCTCCGTGTGATGAAGCACGCTTAAATGCAGGTCTGGGGGAGAGCCAGGATGGGGTGGCACTTGGGCGACAGGACGAACTTGTGCATGGACAACAAAGGGAGTTGGGTTGAGGCCCGCAGGTGTGCACCTGTGACAGAGGGTGCGTGTGCAAACGCCTCCTTGGGGTGTGTTTTAAGCCCGAAGGAGGCGGGAGGGCCCCCCCCCTTGCACTTTCCTCTCGGCATCCTATACCGATGTCATTTCCCCCTTTTCTTTGTTTTTAGCCTTTTGAAGTCAGCAAATGGGAGACCCCCAAATGCTGCTGCAACCGTTCTGGGGGGGTTAAATGTTCATTGATTCAGCCAGGCCCCACGTGAATGGCATGGGTCCTGCTGATCTTTTCACATGCTAAACTGTGGCGCGGAATAGAGACCCCCTGCGTGGGAGGGGCAGGACAATTGCTCCCATTGTCTCCCCATTAGAAAAGCTCCCTCCTTGCCCCCCTCCGTGTGCAGAACTAGAGAGAGGAGAAACCAACTCCTGGAAATCAGATTTATGGCAAAATGCTCTCCGGCTTTGGGCACCAGGGCTCCTTTCTGCCCTTTCCCTGCTTAGAAAAGCCACCGAATATTTCTCCTGGTTGATCCGTTTGCACAATAAAGGGAGAAATTTTGGGAAAAGGCCTGACTATTAATATAAGAATAAGAAAGAGAGGAGGAGGAGGAGGAGCAGAAGAAGGAGACAGCTTCGCTGGGCCTCCTCCTCCAAAATAATATGTTCAATGTCCAAGTCCTAGAGCAGGGGTGGCGAGCCTATGGCATGCGTGCCAGAGGCGGTACTCGGAGCCCTCTCTGTGGGCATGCACTCCATTGCCCCAGCCTCGCCTCCCTGCATGACCCCCTCCTCACCAGCAGCCCCCCCAGAGGAGAGTCATCCCTGAGTGTGGCCCACTCAGAGTAGCGCAGCCAAGGACATGGCAGCCAGGCAGCGTAGAGAAGACTCTGCCCTCACGCCCCATCGCGCAGTTGATGCTGCAGGGCGCAGACAGAGGGCATGGCTGCCATGGCGCTGCTGGGCTGCCTGGGCAATCTGCGCGGGCCTTGGAGACGGTGAGTGGCCCTGCGGGCAGGCGGGATGGGAGCAGGGCAGGGGGTGGAGCAGGGGCGGGGCCAGTTTTTGGGCACTCGGTCTCTAAAAGGTTCGCCATCACTGTCCTAGAGCAATAGGAGGAGGAGGAGGAGGAGGAGGAGGAGGAGGAGGAGGAGTGGGTGATGGTCACTGAAAAAAACCCTAAAATAATATTATAAGTGTCAAAGTCAGAGAGCAATTCTCTTTCCATCTTTAGGTAACTGATCGATTTAGGTCCCATGTTTCCTTGAAACACTGCAAAACTTCCTTTTACTCTTCTTTTTTTCATCCTCAGAATAATCCTGCAAAGTACAGGTACTCCTCGAATTACGACCACAAGGGAGCCCAAAATTTCCATTTGTTAAGTGAGTTTTGCCCAACTCTACGATCTGCCTTGCCACAGTTGTGAAAGGAATCGCCCCAGTTGATAAGTTAGTAAGCTGGTTGTTAAGTGAATCGGTCTTCCCCATTCACTTTGCTCGGGGATCATATGATCTTGGGACACAGCAAGGGTCATAAATATCAACCAGTTGCCAAGCAGCTGAACTTTGATCACAGGATTATGGGGGTGCTGCGAAGGGCGTAACTGTGAAAAATAGCCCTAATTCATTTTTTTTCCAGTTCCATTGTAACTTTCAACGGTCACTAAATAAACTGTTATAAGTCGAGGACTACCTGTAGTCCAACAGTTTGATGGTCTCCTGACCGCCCGAATTGGAACAAGGGTCTCTTAATCTTAATAGATTCTGGCCATGGATGCCTCTTTCATTTCTCTTCTCCCTGGCATACTTAATGAGAACCCTCTTTTCTCTGAAAAGGTAAATTTAAGATATTTTAATCCCTCAACTAAATTGTTCTGCACTTCCATTCTCACTTTCCTGCCAAAACAGCTGTTCTGTCTGCGGGGCCAATGTGAGATTTGGATTCTTGCCAATGGCAGGTTTTTTTTTCCTAGAAATAGCGCTGTTCGATATTCTGTCTCAGGCCTAAAAATGTTTGCAAATATCCCACATCTGAAGACAAGCCTGGTTCCCCAGCGTTACTCTTTACAGCAAAGTCAACCGGGGTTTACTTTAAAACAGGGTTTCTCAAGCTGGAGAACTTTCTGAGGAAGTGAACTTCAACTCCCAGAATCCCCCAGCCAGCATCCGTTTCTGGTACGGGTAGGCCTCAACCTACGATCACAATTGAGCCCAACCTTTCTCTTGCTAAGTGAGTCGTTTGCGAAGTGAGTTTTGCCCCGTTTTACAACTTTTCTTGCCACAGTTGTGAATCACTGCCGTTGTTAAGTGAGTAACACAGTTAAGTGAATCTGACTTCTCCATCACTTTGCTTATCAGAAGGTCCCAAAAGATGATCACGTGATCTTGGGACACTGCAACCGTCATAAATAAGTGCCGGTTGCCAAGGGTCTGGATTTTGATAACACAACCATGAGACGGATGCAATGGTTGTAAGTGTGAAAAATGGTCGTAAGTTATTTTTATCAGTGGCATTGTAATTGATAATAAACAGTTGTAAGTTGAAGACTACCTGTCAGTATTAGGACTGGCAGTTCTCGATTTATAAATAACTCAAGGTAGTGAACATATATAGTACACTTTCCTCTTCCTATTTTCCGCACAACAACAATCTTGTCAGTTGAGTTGGGCTGAGTGCTCAAAGTCACCCAGCTTGGCTTTTATGCTAAGGCAGGACTAGAACTCACAGTTCTCTGGTGACTGGCCCAAAGTCATTCAACCAGCTTTTGTGCCTCCAGCAAGACTAGAACTCACAGTCTCCTAGTGATTGGGTCAAAGTCAGCCAGCTGGCTTTCATACCTAAGGCAGGACTAGAATTCACCATCTCCAGGTGATTGGCCCAAAGTCACCCAGATGGCTTCCATGACTAAAGTGGAACCAGAACTCACCTTCTCTGTGATTGGCCCAAAGTCACCCAGATGGCTTTCACACCAAAGTGAGACTAGATCTCAGTCTCCTGGTTTCTAAACCACACTGAACTACAAACCATCTTACCGAAAGTCTGCTACAACCATCTTGCCATCTTACCGAACGTCTGCTACAAGGGGAGAACCTAGAATAGACTCTACAGAATCACGACAGATCAGAAACACAAACTCAATTCCACAATGTCCTATGAAAGAATTCATCCCTTCTAGCTTTTCTTTAGAAGGCCAGATCCTGAAGTTGAAACTCTCAAGTACTTTGGCCACCTAATGAGAAGGAAGGACTCACTGGAGAAGAGCCTGATGCTGGGAAAGATGGGGGGCAATAGAAGAAGGGGACGACAGAGGATGAGGTGGCTGGATGGAGTCACTGAAGCAGTAGGCGTGAGCTTAAATGGACTCCAGAAGATGGTAGAGGACAGGAATGCCTGGAGGAATGTTGTCCATGGGGTCACGATGGATCAGACACGACTTCACAACTAACAACAATAACAAGCTTTTCTTCCAAAGCAATCCCACTGTCTGCCCAGACTTGATAGTCTAACAGATTAACAGAATAAAAGAGCTGGAGGGGACCTTGGAGGTCTTCTAGTCCAACCCCCTGCTTAAGCAGGAGTCCCTCCACCATTTCAGACAAGTGGCTGTCCAGTCTCTTCTTAAAAACCTCCAGTGATGAAGCATCCACAACTTCTGGAGGCAGGTTGTTCCACTGGTTTATTGTTCTCACTGTCAGGAAATTTCTCCTTAGTTCTAGGTTCCTTCTCTCCTTGATTGGTTTTCATCCATTGCTTCTTCTCTTGCCTTCTGGTGCTTTAGAAAATAGATTGACACCACCCCCCTCTTCTTCGTGGCAGCCCCTCAAATATTGAAAGACTGCTATCATGTCACCCCTAGTGCTTCCTTTCATTAAACTAGACATAGCAAATTCCTGCAACCGTTCTTCATATGTTTTAGCCTCCAGTCCCCTGATCACCTTTGCTGGTCTTCTCTGCACTCTTTCTAGAGACTCAGCATTTTTTTTTTTACAAGATGGTAACCTCTAGTGCAGTGGTTCTCAACCTGTGGGTCGGGACCCCATTTGGGGTCGATCGACCATTTCATGGGGGTCGCCAAGCAAGGCTGTCCACCATTTTTTTTGTCTGCCATTTTTCCCCCTTGTCCGGCGGGTGCCTTACCTCCCTTGGGCTGGGCCAGCTGGTGGTCGGCCTGCTCCGTCTCTGCCGCTTGCCAGCTACGCCTCGGCCGGCGCAGGGGGCGGAACCACGCATGCGTGGCGCTCCCGGGCAGGGAAAGTCCTCGACTTACGACCGGTTGGGTAGTCCTCGACTTACGACCGGTTTAGTCCTCGACTTACAACCGGTTTAGTCCTCAACTTACGACCGGTTGGGGTTGCAGCATTAAAAAGGTTGAGAACCACTGGCCTAACCTCTCTAGTTTTCTTCCAATGCTTTGTTTCTCAACCCACCCCCCTGATACTCCAGGAAAAAAGATAAAATTGTAAGCTGCTGAGGGCAGAGATCTTTGCTTTGATTACAAGTAAAGTGTTAATTACTTGAGAAAAATGACCATCAGGGGTCTGGTCAACATGGGGGAGAAAGCCATCTTCTCCTTTGTCGATCTTCCTGCGTGCACCCTTGGAAGACGCTTCTGATTGAAAGGAATGCACGCCAAAGGGGCGGGCGAGACGGCGGCGTAATTTGCTAGGATGTTTAATCAATTGTGTCTTGGCCATCCTTGATCACCACATCCCCCGGGTCTAATTAGTGCTCTATGCGGCTTCTGCAGCCCTGGTTTCCTAATCAATCCGAAGCCATCAAATTGCCAAATGCAACACAAAAGATGCTTTGCACCAAATCAGTGTCGCGGGCTGACATCCACTTCCAGGCACCCGCAAGCCTGAGGGTGTCTTTCATGTAACCCACCATGATGGATCCCGATGGGTCCCCCTTCTTGAAGACGCAACTATGAGTTCAAGCATGAACCTCCACTTCTGATAAGTGGGATCTGTGAAACATGGCTGAAAAAGCTGGAATAGAAGAGGAGGGTAAGAGAAGAGGTCGGTTAGACCTGAAATATCAAAAGCATTGCCAGGAAGACTGTGGAACAGGTGGCTTCCTTCTCGCCCTGATGATGTTACCTAGTTCGGTAATGAAACGTCTGCAAGCAAACCACTGAGCTCAGGGATCACCAAGGAATCCACAAGTTCAATCCTGAGCTACAGAAATTCTCTTTTTTGCAACTTTGGAGGGTTTTGAACATTTAAGCAGGATTAGACCCGTTAGGTGAACCTTTTAGAGACCGAGTGCCCAAACCGCAACTCAAACCCCACTAATTTATCACAAAGTGCCAGAGCTGCATCAGCGTTGTGGTGCCCTTGGGGGGGGCAGGGAGGTGCCTCTGAGTGCCGCCTCTGGCACGCAAAAACTGGGGGCGCAAAAATGGGCCACCGTGCTGCAAGGTGCAAAAACGGCCACCGGCGCACCGCAGAGTGAAGATACAAGGCGCTGCACCACGCAAGGACGGGGCACGGCTAGTATCACGCAGGCACTAGCCCCGCTCCATTTGTAGCGTGTGCGTGCTCGCGGCCCGGTGCGCGCACGCACGCATGTAAAATGCTTCTCCCTCCCTTTTCTTCCAGTCCACCAATCGACAATGGTTGGTGACCTCTGCTCTACCACCTCTACTCGAGCTTGCTAGTCAGCCACTTCGCCTCCTTTGTGCTGGGCGGGGCTCGGGGGCGGCCTGATGGACCTGCTGCTGGCGGCAGTGGCGCATGTGCCAACAGAGAGGGCTCTGAGTGCTGCCTCTGGCACGTGTGCCATAGGTTCGCCACCACTGCATTAGGCTGTTGGGATGGGAAACGTCCTGTGATTAACCTGTATTTTTCATGAACATCTGGCAGAGAAGTTGCTTAGACAAGCTAGAGTTTCCTATTTCCTCTACCGTTGCAGTCAGTCCTTGAACTGCGACCAGAACCGAGCCCAAAATTTCTGTGGCTAAGCGAGACGGTTAAAGTGAGTTTTGTCCCATTTTACGACCTTTCTTGCCATTTGGCGAATCAATGCAGTTCAGTTAGTAACACGGTTGTTAAGTGAATCTGGCTTCCCCACTGACTTGTCAGAAGGTCGCAGAAGGGGATCACATGACCCCCACCCCGGGACACTGCAACCGTCATAAATATGAGTCAGTTGCCACGTGTCTGAATTTTGATCACGTGACCCTGCGGATGTTGCAACGGTTGTCAGTGTGTAAAACGGTCCTAAGTCACTTTTTTCAGTACCGTTGTAACTTTGAACAGTCACTAAATGAACTGCAGTTAAGTCAAGGACTACCTGTGTAGACTTAAAGATGCTTTATTCCAAAAGGCAACTGGACTTTGTTTTTCCTTGAAGCTGTTTCACTTCTCACCCAAGAAGCTTCTTCAGTTCTGACTGAATGGTGGAGGACAGAAGGATTTATATTCCTTGCAGTCATCTGGTCATTAGCACTCTTTCTGAGAGGTCTGTAAATCTTGCCATCCTCCACTAGTCAGAACTGAAGACGTGATAATAATAATAGTAGTAGTAGTAGTAGTAGTAGTAGTAGTAGTAGTAGTAGTAGTAGTAGTAGTAGTAGTAGTAATAATAATAATAATAATAATAATAATAATAATAATAATAATAAGAAGAAGAAGAAGAAGAAGAAGAAGAAGAAGAAGAAGAAGAAGAAGAAGAAGAAGAAGAAGAAGAAGAAGAAGAAGAAGAAGAAGAAGAAGAAGAAGAAGAAGAAGAAGAAGTAGTAGTTCCTTACTAGGAACTGCTTCCATCCTGCGACGATATCTGTAATACCATCAAACATCCACATCTGCCTATCCCAGGTCCTGGGAAAGGACTCAATAGGTAGACAAAATGCCAAATCCAGTCTGAACATCTGGCTGACTGTGCGATGATCCATAGTAGTAGTAATAATAATAATAATAATAATAATAATAATAATAATAATAATAATAATAATAATAATAAGAAGAAGAAGAAGAAGAAGAAGAGGAGGAGGAGGAGGAGGAGGAGGAGGAGGAGGAGGAAGAGGAAGAGGAAGAAGAAGAAGAAGAAGAAGAAGAAGAAGAAGAAGAAGAAGAAGAAGAAGAAGAAGAAGAAGAAGAAGAAGAAGAAGAAGAAGAAGAAGAAGAAGAAGAAGAAGAAGAAGAAGAAGAAGAAGAAGAAGAAGAAGAAGAAGAAGAAGAAG
>NW_015386401.1:616080-642472 GCF_001527695.2 Protobothrops mucrosquamatus | reverse complement strand
AAGAAGAAGAAGAAGAAGAAGAAGAAGAAGAAGAAGAAGAAGAAGAAGAAGAAGAAGAAGAAGAAGAAGAAGAAGAAGAAGAAGAAGAAGAAGAAGAAGAAGAAGAAGAAGAAGAAGAAGAAGAAGAAGAAGAAGAAGAAGAAGAAGAAGAAGAAGAAGAAGAAGAAGAAGAAGAAGAAGAAGAAGAAGGAGGAGGTTGGAAGGGACAGAGGTCATCTAATCCAATCCCCTGCTCAGGCAGGAAACTCCATACCATTTCCGACAAATGGCTGTCCAGTCTCCTCTTTAAAACTTCCAGTGTTGGGGCATTCACCACTTCTGGAGGCAGGTTGTTCCACTGGTTAATTGTTCTAACTGTCAGGAAGTTTCTCCTTAGTTCTAGGTTGCTTCTCTCTTTGACTAATTTCCATCCGTTGCTTCTTGTCCTGCCTTCAGGTGCCTTGGAGAATAGCTGGACTCCCTCTTCTTTGGGGCAGCCCCTGAGATATTGGAACACTGCTATCATGTCCCCCCTCGTCCTTCTCTTCATTAAACTAGACATACCCAATTCCAGTAACCGTTCCTTGTATGTTTTAGCCTCCAGTCCCCTAATCATCTTTGTTGCTCTTCTCTGTGCTCTTTCTAGAGTCCCAACATCTTTTTTACATCGTGGTGACCAAAACTGGATGCAGGATTCCAAGGGTGGCCTTACCAAGGCGTTGTAAAGTGGTATTAACACTTCACGTGATCTTGCTTCTATCCCTCTATTGTGAAAGTGAAACATCTTCAAGGAAAAACAAAGAAAGTCCAGTTGCCTTTAGAAAAAAACACACCTTTGGGACAATCATTTACCTGGATGAGGAGAATCTCCTTAGATATTTACCTGTGTAGCCATTCTTATCGTGTTCATGTCCAGCTAAGGGACCTTAGAGGAGGCCAGTGGGAAAAGCTGACTCATCATAATTAGAGGGGGAATCAGAGAAAATAGCCATCGCAGCTGTATTATGTCTTTGCAAAAAAATAAAATAAAAAAAATGATGATATCCCCTGTTTCTGGGAGACATTTCTAGCGGCTCATAACTCAAAGCAAGTTCCGAGAGTTAGAACAGCTACGAAAAGATTAAATAAAACCCCACTGTGTTGCAAGACAATGTCCAAAAGCACATTTGGAGGTGACTTTAGAAAGCTGATACGAGAAACAAAACAAAACAAAACAAAACAAATGGCTCTAGATGTTGTTTTCCCCTCCCCTCCCTTTCTTATAATATTTAAATTTCAGGGCAACCGCAAAAATGATCCAGCAAGAGGGAGGGCAGTCAAAACAAAGGATTTCTTTGCTTACCATTTTAACAAAGGTTTTCTTTAATTGATTGCCTTCCTCTGTAGGAAAGTCTTTAGGAAGAGAAGCAAAAATCTCAGTTTATGGGCTGGGATCCCACAGCCTTTGTGCGCAATGAACCGGATTTCTGTGATTGATGTCATTTGTGTAATGATGTCATTATGCAAATGATATTTATTTACTTTATGTATTTGATTTATCTGATTTGTACGGCGGCGCCTCTCACACAGCAAAACCCTAGGCAGTCAACCACAGATGAAAAGACAATTTTTTTTAAAAAAACAACAACAACAGCACCCAAAACAACAGAAATAAAAAAGATGGTACAGGTTGGCCCTGATTTACAACCATTCATTTTAGCAACTGTTCGACGTTACAAGAGCAGGCAGGTGTCTTGCTCGGCTGTGGTTTGGGGGGCACTTTTTTCAGCGCCATTGTAACTCATAACAATATTGCTGCATTTAATTGGGCATTGTGACCTTATCCAGAGGGAGGGGAGAGAATTCTATGCTTTCACTATGTAGGGCTTGAGTGGGGTTTTGCCAGAGCTGGTTTTTCTTCCATAAGTGCCAAAATGATGTACTCAATAAAGTTTTACATTAAGAGAACGGAAGGTCTCCAAGCTGTTTGCTTGATTGGGTTCATCAGTTGGAACCTTGACAGGTGACACTAATGGAACTTCTGTTTCAGGAGCAGCCTACAGCTATGGGAAAAGACTTATTGTCTTCATGCCTGGCTTTTGGGCATCTTGGAGGCCACCAGTGGGGTCTCAGAAAAGAGGGCAGGCTTTGACACTGCTTGAAACAACGGATGGAAACTAAGCAAGGAGAGATGTTGAGACTCTAGAAAGAGTGCAGAGAAGAGCAACAAAGATGATTAGGGGACTGGAGGCTAAAACATATAAGGAACGGTTGCTGGAATTGGGTATGTCTAGTTTAATGAAGAGAAGGACGAGGGGGGACATGATAGCAGTCTTCCAGTATCTCAGGGGCTGCCCCAAAGAAGAGGGAGTCAAGCTATTCTCCAAAGCACCTGAAGGCCGGACAAGAAGCAACGGATGGAAACTAACCAAGGAGAGAAGCAACCTAGAACTAAGAAGAAACTTCCTGACAGTGAGAACAATTAACCAGTGGAACAACCTGCCTCCAGAAGCGGTGAATGCTCCAACACTGGAAGTCTTTAAGAAGAGACTGGACAGCCATTTGTCTGAAATGGTATAGGGTTTCCTGCCTGAACAGGGGGTTGGACTAGATGACCTCCAAGGTCCCTTCCAACAACAACAACAACATTATTATTATTATTATTATCATCATCATCAACAACCTAGAAATAAGGAAAAATTTCCTGAGAGAACAGCTTGCCACCAGAAGCTGTGGGTGCTCCCATCACTGGAGGCTTTTAAGAAGAGACTGGACAGCCATTTGTCTGGAATGGCATGGGGTTTCCTGCCTGAGCAGGGGGTTGGATTAGATGACCTCCAAGGTCCCTTCCAACAACAACAACATTATTATCATCATCATCATCATCATCCTAGAAATAAGGAAAAATTTCCTGAGAGAACAATTAACCAGTGGAACAGCTTGCCACCAGAAGCTATGGGTGCTCCCATCACTGGAGGCTTTTAAGAAGAGACTGGACAGCCATTTGTCCGGAATGGCATGGAGTTTCCTGCCTGAGCAGGGGGTTGGACTAGAAGACCTCCAAGGTCCCTTCCAACTCTGTTATTCTGTTCTGTTCTGATCTGCTCCCAAATTCACATCGCTGTCCTCAGGTTTTCCAATGACACCTGGACACAGATGTCCCAACCTGACATGGCGGTCTAGGTGAAGCCTCCTGCAGCTGTGCCTTTCAGCTCTGACAGCCTCGTGCAGCCCTGTGCGGCGCGTTTCCTGTTAATTTGTTATCATTTAAAGCCATTCTCTCTGTAAAATGTCGACCGAGTTTTAAGACGATGACACCTGGGAAGGTTCCTGCTGTGTTCCTGTAATTCCCGCAGCAGGGCCTGCCAAATCACTGTAATTAAAATGAGGGGGGTTTGAACACTCTCGGTGGAGTGCACCACTAATTTGCCATCTACGGGCAAAAAAAAAGGGGGCTTTTTTTCCGCCTCCCTCCGAAAAAAAAGAATGGATATATAAAATTCTCTCACGCAGACCAGACACAACAGAAGACAGAAAACCCAGCAGGTTTGTTGACGATGGAAAACAAGAGGAAATCTATCTCCTTAGATGCTTCTGGAAAGCAGAAGGACGTTACACCGTGGCATCTTGGAGAGAATTGCAACTCACTTTTGCTCACACCTGTAAATTTGAGAATGTCTAAAATTCCCTTTCCGATGTTGTGTTTCAATGAAGTAAAAAAAAAAAAGTCAACAAAATCTTGACAGACTTGAACACTGGGCGCTATCTAACAAAATGAAATTCAGTGGTGAAAAAAATAAGGTTCTACATTTAGGCCAGAAAAACCAAATGCAAAGTATTTGCAAAGTGGCAATGGACCTAGGTATTTGTAAGACCGCCTCCTACCAAACACCTCCCTTCGACCAGTCCGCTCCCACAGAGAGGGCCTCCTTAGGGTGCCGTCGGCCAGACAATGCCGGCTGGCGACCCCCAGGGGGAGGGCCTTCTCTGTGGCAGCTCCTGCCCTCTGGAATGACCTACCCCCCGACCTACGTACAGTTGCGGACCTGCGCCTTTTTCGCCGAGCCCTGAAGGCCCATCTATTCCGTGCGGCCGGCCTGGCGTAGTTTGATTATGTTTTAGTGGGGTTTTTGTATGGGGTACTTTTAGAGCAGGCCTGTTATTTAATTTGATTTTAGAACAGAAACTTGTGTATATTTATCGTGGTTTTTATTATCGCCTGTTCACCGCCCTGAGTCCCGTAAGGGAGATAGGGCGGTATATAAATTCAATAAATAATAATAATAATAATAATAATAATAATAATAATAATAATAATAATAATAATNAAAAAAAAAGATCTTGCAAAGTTGGAATTGATTGATTGAACTTTTTAGTCCCACCCAGTCTGCTGTTACCACCACAGCCACGCCCATCCAATGGGCCACACCTACCCAATGGGCCACACCCACCCGGCACCCGACGATGCATAAGTGGGTTTTGGGTTGCAGTTTGGGCACTCGGTCTCTAAAAGGTTCGCCATCACTGGTATAGGGGATACCTTGCTCAATAGTAGTAACTGTGAGAGGGATCTTGAAGTCCTAGTGGACAATCACTTAAATATGAGCCAGCCGTGTGCTGCAGCTGCCAAAAAAGCCAACACAGTGCTAGGCTGCATTAACAGAGGGACAGAATCAAGATCACGTGAAGTATTAATACCACTTTATAAGGCCTTGGTAAGGCCACACTTGGAATACTGCATCCAGTTTTGGTCACCAGTATTCCAAGCGTGGCCTTACCAAGGCATTTCCCATGCTCAATTTCTTCTGCAGGCTAAGTTGCTTCTTATCTGACCCCTGCCTAGTCTGCAGTTCTTCCATGTGTCTCCCGTGGTCATTCACACATTCCATTGCAGCACCTTTCTGCGTAATGGCATCACATGCTGGCTCAAGATTTTCATTCTGATGGGCAGTTGAGGGCTCATTGGGAGCCTAAAGTCCTGCAGAGGTTTAATCTTGTTTTTCCTCAGTATAACCTTGATCCCTCAGCCCCAGATCCAGATCCTAGCCCCACCCATGTTTGGGAATGCAGCCTGCGCTAAGCCCAGGTAGTCTTGTTTTAGACTTCCAGGTGATGGAAACTTCAAAGCTCTGTTTCAAACACAGGTTGGCAATTTGGCTGGTTAGCAATGCTCCAGGTCCTGCCTATTAAAGAGTGCCATCCCTATCAAAAAGTGTTCCTTGTTTGTGGCATCATCTGCCCTCTGGAGCACCTCATTGTCTGATTCACATGGTGCCAATCCTGCTAGCACAGCGGTTCTCAACCTATGGGTCGCGACCCCATTTGGGGTCGATCGACCATTTCATGGGGGTCGCCAAGCAAGGCTGTCCGCCATTTTTTCCCCCTTTTCCGGCGGGTGCCTTACCTCCCTTGAGCTGAGCCAGCTGGTGGTCGGCCTGCTCCGTCTTTGCCACTTGCCAGCTACGCCTCGGCCGGCGCAGGGGGCGGAACCACGCATGCACGGCGCTCCCGGGCAGGGAAAGTCCTTGACTTACGACCGGTTTAGTCCTTGACTTACGACCAGTTTAGTCCTCGACCTACGACCGATTTAGTCCTCGACTTATGACCGGTTGGGGGTCGCGGCATTAAAAAGGTTGAGAACTACTGTGCTAGCATTTCATAAGGCCCTGATGTCCTTTTAGGCTAGGCCAGGGGTAGGCAATCTTGGCTCTTTTATGACTGGTGGACTTCAACACCCAGAATTCCTGAGCCAGCCATGCTGAGGGGACAGGGAGAGGTTCCAAGCTGAGCCATGCTGGGAGTTGAAGTCCACGAGTCATAAAAGAGCCAAGGTTGCCTACCCCTGGGCTAGGGAATTCACACATCTTATAGTTGCTAAGGTTAAGAAGCCCTGAGTTAAATCCTTTTAAAGAGCCACATACGATATTACCACATTACCTCCAGAAATGTCTGGAAAGCCCAGGAATATACAGCAAACTATGTTTTTCCCCCTTCCAAATGTGTCCCCCTTCCTATTTCCCCCCACAACAATCCTGCCGAATGGGCTGGGCTAGTAAAGAGCGACTAGCCCAAAATCACCTAGCCAGCTTTCATGCCTAAGGTGGGACTAGAACTCAAAGTCTCCTAGTGACTGCCCCAGAATCACCCAGTTGGCTTTCATGCCTAAGGCCGAATTAGAATTCAAAATCTCCTGGTGACCGGTCCAAAGTCACTCAGCTGGCCTTCATGCCTAAGGCAGGACTAGAATTCACCTTCTCCCGGTGATTGTTCCAGTCATCCAGCCAGCTTTCGTGCCCAAGGTGAGAGACTAGAACTCACCTTCTCCTATTGATTGGCCCAAAGTCACCCAGCTGCTTTCATGCCTAAGGCAGGACTAGAACTCACTGTCTCCCAGTGTCTTATGCAATCCTTTGCACAGAGGCTCTATCGCCAACAGCCATTCCCACATCCAACCTATAGTGCAGTGATGGCGAACCTTTTAGAGATTGTGTGCCCCAAAACCGCCCCGCCCTGCCCCCACTCTGCCCCCTGCCATGCCCCCTCTACCCCCATCCCCAATCTACCCGCGCCTGCCCGCAGGGCCACCCGCCTCCACGGCCCGCCGCAACAGATCGCCCAGGTGGCCCTGCAGCGCCATGGTGGCCACACCCTCCACCCGTACACCGCAGCATCAACTGTGCGTGACGGGGCGCAAGGGCAGAGTCTTGTCCCTGCTACCTTGGCTGCGCTGCTCCATGCAGGCCGTTCCTGGGGGCGACTCTCCTCTGGGGGGGGCTGTTGGTAAGGAGGGGGTCGCAGGGGGAGGCGGGGCTGAGGCGACGGCGCACGTGCCCACAGACAGGGCTCTGAGTGCCGCCTCTGGCACGCGTGCCAAAGGTTCGCCACCACTGCTATAGTGGGAACTTCCCCAGAGTAACAGCATAGGTCCCAAGGAAGGAAAGAATGATTGTGATCAGCCCCCAAACCATGGTCCTGAGTTCATCCCGGAGACCTCACTCCCCAATCCTTCCCAGTATCCAAAGAGATAGTCACAAGGGGGACAGAGAGGCACACTCCCACCCTGCCAGTCAATGCTTAATCGGGCAGCTAAAACCATATGAGTGGAGAGTGTGGATGAGCACATGTGTGTGTGTGTGTATGTGTGTTTGTAGCACAGCAGCAACCTGTGATTAGAGAGCACTTTGTGCCGAGACAGACAGGGGGAAATAAAAGGGGTGGGGGAGAAAAATATCCCCCCTCCCTCTGCTGGTTTCAGCTCCATAAATTTTGAGCCATTTAACAGCCATTAATCGCCCCTGCCTTCCCCCTCTCTCCTCCCCCCCCCCAAGCCCAGAAACAAACAGCTTTTCTTGGCAGGCTGGGGGGGGCTGTTTCCCCTTTTCCCCCCTCCCCTCCCCTTTCTCTGTCTGAAAACTTTTCCTCCTTCCCTTCCGCCTTATAATTTTAACTTCACTCTTGATTTTTTTCCCCTCGGTTGACTCAAGCGGCGCTGGGGAAGCAGAGGGAATAATTGTGAGAAAGAAAGGCTAAGAATCCCTGAACCATTTCAAGACAGAGGAGGAAGTTTGCACGGGGTTTTTGTTTTTTTATTTTTGCATCGATATTTTAGCACACCTGTTGCAATGCGAATCTGTGGGAAAATCCAGATGTTTATCAAGAGGATTAATTTCCCCCCCCCAAAAAATGTGTTTCTCCTGCCTTCTTACACACATGTCCTGGAAAAATACTACGGCATAGGGACCAAATTCATTCTTTCTTTCTTTTTCTTCCTTCCTTTCCTTCCTTTCTTCCTTCCTTATTTTTTCTTTCTTTCTTTCCTTCCTTCCTTCCTTCCTTCTTTCTTTCTTTCTTTCCTTCCTTTCCTTTCTTTCTTTCTTCCTTTCCTTCCTTCTTTCTTTCTTTCTTTCTTTCCTTTCTTCCTTCCTTTTCTTTCTTTTTCTTTCTTCTTCCTTCCTTTCCTTCTTTCTTTTCTTCCTTTCTTCCTTTCCTTCCTTCTTTCTTTTTTCTTTCTTTCTTTCCTTCCTTCTTTCCTTTCCTTCTTTCTTTCCTTCCTTTCTTCCTTTCCTTCCTTCTTTCCTTCTTTCTTTCTTTCTTTTTTCTTCCTTCCTTTCCTTCTTTCTTTTCTTCCTTTCTTCCTTTCCTTCCTTCCTTCTTTTCTTTCTTTCCTTTCCTTTCTTTTTCCTTTCTTTCTTTCTTTCCTTCCTTTTCTTTCTTTCTTCCTTTCCTTCTCTTTTTTCTTTCTTTCCTTCCTTCCTTCTTTCCTTTCCTTCTTTCTTTCCTTCCTTTCTTCCTTTCCTTCCTTCTTTCCTTTCTTCCTTCCTTCCTTCCTTCCTTCCTTCTTTCTTTCTTTCTTTCTTTTTTCTTCCTTCCTTCCCTTCTTTCTTTTCTTCCTATCTTCCTTTCCTTCCTTCCTTCTTTTCTTTCTTTCCTTTCCTTTCTTTTTCCTTTCTTTCTTTCTTTCTTTCTCTTTCTTCTCCTTTCTTCCTTCTCTTTCCTCCCTCTCCCCTCCTCCCCCTCGTTTTGCTTGTATTTTAATATAAACAGCTTGTATTCTGTAGATTCCTCGAAGCTGTTGTGTAAACTGGAAGACAATTGCCTTCCTGTTTCCGCATCTCTCTGGATGTCAAACTGCAGTTCACCAGTCAGGAAATGCATAAAAACACATCGTTTAGGGGAAATTGCAAAAAATGCTTATAGGAGCTGCATATCAAAATGGGTACAAATTTGCATGCCCACTTTTTTTCTTTTTTAAGGGAAAGGTGAAAAAACCACGGAAGTCCCTTGTCCTTGAAAGAAAGCAAAGTGATGGAGAACAGAAGAGACAGCTGAAGGTTGACTGAATACTTCAACCAGGTTGATGTCTCAAAGGTGGGGGTTTTTTTCCTCAAAAGCAACTGGTCTGTTTTTTAACAAACAGACCTCAAACTTACGACCATAACTGAGTGCAAAATTTCTCTTGCTAAGCGAGACATTTGTTAAGTGAGTTTTGTCCCATTTTACAACCTTTCTTGTTAAGTGAATCATTGCTGTCATTAAGTTAGTAACACTGTTGTAAAGTGAATCTGGCTTTCCCATTGACTTTGTTTGTCAGAAGGTCGCAAAAGGTGACCCCGGGACACTGCAACCGTCATAAATACGAGTCAGTTGCCAAGCATCTGAATTTTGATCACGTGACCGTGGGGAGGCTGCAACGGTTGTGTCAAAAAACGGCCCTAAGTCACTTTTTTCAGTGCTGAACGGTCACTAAAGGAACGGCTGCTGGAATTGGGTATGTCTAGTTTAATGAAGAGAAGGACCAGGGGTGACATGATAGCAGTGTTCCAATATCTCAGGAGCTGCCACAAAGAAGAGAGAGTTAAGCTATTCTCCAAGGCACCTGAGGGCAGGACAAGAAGCAACGGATGGAAACTAATCAAGGAGAGAAGCAACTTAGAACTAAGGAGAAATTTCCTGACAGTGAGAACAATTAACCAGTGGAACAACCTGCCTCCAGAAGTGGTGAATGCTCCAACACTGGAAGTTTTTAAGAAGAAACTGGACAGCCATTTGTCCAAAATGGTATAGGGTTTCCTGCCTGAGCAGGAGGTTGGACTAGATGACCTCCGAGGTCCCTTCCAACTTTATCATCATCATCATTATTATTATTATTATTATTATTATTATTATTATTATTATTATTATTATTATTATTATTATTATTACTACCTCCAAGGTCTCTTCTAACGTTATTATTATTATTATTATTATTATTATTATTATTATTATTATTAACTTTTGTAAGTTGAGGATTACCTGTGTTTGAGGAAGAATAAGTTTTGCTTCTCATCCAAGAAGCTTCATCAGTTGTGAGGCTGATGTTTGGGGTCAGAAATGAAACGCAGTAGCTCAGAACAAGAATAGGGATTCTCACGGTTAGAGAGAAAAAAAGAGAGCTATTATTCATATTATGTCAATAGCCCAGCTCCTTGGAGAGGATGGGATGAGTCAGATTAAAAAGTGGAGACCACCAAGTTAGCAAACATTGGGGCATCAGGGTGTGACAGAATGAGCTGAGTAGCATTTTGTCTAGGACAGTGATGGCGAACCTTTTAGAGACCGAGTGCCCAAACGGCAACCCAAAACCCACTTATCTATTGCCGGGTGCCGGGTGGGCGTGGCCCACTGGGTGGGCGTGGCTGTGGTAATCACGGCAGATTGGGTGGGTGCGGCCAAGGTGGGCGTGATCACCTCAATGTTGCTCGTGAGGAGGGACGCCTGTGGGGGCCAGGCAGGGTTGGGGGCGATCCAGGGGGTCTCTGGCAGGTGTGGCAGTGGGCAGGAGGCTCATCCTGCGGAGTGAAGCGAGGCGAGGCAGGGCAGGGGTGCCATTGTCACAGGGCAAGGTGAGGTGGGCCGGGGCGGTTCCTGCCTGACACCATCGGCCCCACAGAGGCCAGCGAGCGCATGGGTGCTGGGATGCATCGAGCCATGTGGGACCTCGGCAAGTTAGTGGGAGGCTGCTTGAAGAGGGATGGTTGCCATCTCCAGGGCATGGCAAGCGTGCCCACAGAGAGGGCTCTGAGTGCCGCCTCTGGCACGCGTGCCATAGATTCGCCACCCCTGGTCTAGGACTATAATACTCAAAATACTGTATCCACCACTATGCAAGGATGGTGAGGAAGGAGGAGAGTGCAGGAAGAGTGAAAGGATTAGAGCCAGCATCCTTCGACTTCAGCTCCCAGAATTCCCCAGCCAGCATCCTTTGATTTCAACTCCCAGAACTGTTGTGTTGACTCCCGTGTTCAACAAGAGGGGCACGTCAATGATGCCGGTTAAGTCGATCTGGCCGCGTTCACGGCAGAGCGTGCAGCCGGGCCCTCCGATATCCGCCAGCGCGAGGTGTGGGCACAAGCGGAACAAGACTGACCTTTATTGCCAAAAGAGATTTCTCAACTCCCCAAAGAGACACAAAGCCTTTAATTTTTAATAACAATTAATGTACTCAGAAAGCGAGGGAGGGCAGAGTGGAAGGAGGCAAAAGACGTGAGCCACGACTTCGGCGTTAGATGCAGGGGGGGACGATTTCAAAGGGAGAAAGCCAGATAAGCAAAATGTACGATGCTCTCACCACATCGACTTCTCTCTCTCCCTCTCCCTCTCCCTCTCTCTCTCTCTCTCTCCCTCCCTCTCTCCCTCTCTTTCTCCATCCTACAGTTCATGACTGAGGCATGTTAACATTTATCAGTTGATATTTTCAGGTCCTGCTCAATCTGGTGTATCTATAGTGGACTTCCTATGTCCTTAACCCTCACCCTAAGCAGAATTACACTTAGTCCTTGACTTATGGCCACAAATGGGAGCAGAATTTCCATTTCTAAGCAAGCTGGTTGTTAAGGGAGACACATCTGATTTGCGACCTTTGTTGCCATTGTTGCTAAGCGAATCATTGCAGTTGTTAAGCGAATCATGTGGCCGTTAAGCGAATCCGGCTTCCCCCCCCCCATTGACTTTGCTTGTCGGAAGATGCCTGGGAAGCTCGCCAATGGTGATGACACAGTAACAGTGTTGGAAGGGACCTTGGAGGTCATCTAGTTCTACCCCCTGCTCAGGCAGGAAACCCTATACCATTTCAGACAAATGGCTGTCCAGTCTCTTCTTTAAAACCTCCAGTGTTGGAGCATTCACAGCTTCTGGAGGTAAGGAGTTCCACTGGTTAATTGTTCTCACTGTCAGGAAATTTCTCCTTAGTTCTAGGTTGCTTCTCTCTTTGGTTAGTTTCCATCTGTTGCTTCTTGTCCTGCCTTCAGGCGCTTTGGAGAATAGCTTGACAACCAACCCCCACCCCCTTGTTTGTGGTAGCCCTTTAGATATTGATCACGTGACCCTGGGATGCTGCAATTGTCATAAATACGAGCCAGTTGCCAAGCACTCAAATTCTGATCATGTGATCATGGGGATGCTGCAACAGTTGTAAGTGCAAGGACCGGTCATAAGTCATCTTTTTAGCACTGTTGTAACTCCAAACAGTCGCTAAATAAATACTTGTAAGTCAAGGATTACCTATACTTCGTTACCAGGGAGTTTTCCCGTTGTGTCTCTGCATGCAGAAGAGTTCTCCTATTCTGCCTCAGTATGCACAATGGGGCGTGTCCTTTCTTCTGCTCCCAAGTTTCACCTTGGCTGTTGACTCCCCAAAGGAAGGCTACAGATAGCCCAAAACTTACAACAGTTTGTTTAGTGACCGTTCCAAGTTACAACAGCATTGAAAAATGTGACTTAGGATCGTTTTTCATAGTTAGGACCTTCACAGCATTCCCCACAATCATGTGATCAAAACTCGGATGCTTGGCAACTGGCTCGTATTTATGACGGTGGCAGCGTCCCAGGGCCACGTGACCGCCTTTTGCGACCTTCTGACAAAGCAAAGCCAATGGGGAAGCCACTTAACAGCCCTGCTACTCATTTAACAACTGCAGTAATTCACTGAATAACCTGAAAGGCGAGGAAGGTCATAAAATGGGGGCAACATTCACTTAACAGCTGTCTTGCTTAGCGACAGAAATTTCGGGCTCAGTTGTGGTCGTAAGTCGAGGACAACTTGTATTTCCTCACCGGGGAGTTTGCCTGCTCTGTCTCTGCACGCAGAAGAGTTCCCCTGTTCTGCCTCTGTATGCAGGGTGGGGTGTGTCCTTTTTTGTGATCCCAAGTTTCACCTTGGCCAGTGGTGGCGAACCTATGGCACGGGTGCCAGAGGAGACACTCAGAGCCCTCTCTGTGGGCATGCGTGCCGTTCCCCGGAAATGGCGAGGGACTGGCCCCCACTGCCCTGGCCCCGCCCACCCAGTCTGCCATGACCACTGCGGCCACGCCCACCCAGCACCCGGTGATAAATAAGTGGGTTTTGGGTTGCAATTTGGGCACTGGGTCTCTAAAAGGTTCGCCATCACTGACCTTGACTATTGACTACTACTACTACTAATAAAAAGGTGGAAGGGACCTTGGAGGTCATCTAGTCCAGGGCTTTCCAACCAGTGGTACGGGTATCACCTGTGGTACATTGGCACCTGGCAGGTGGTACGCGAGCATCCTAGAAAAGTGGTAGCGGGGGAGGGGAATGAGCTGAACCGGTGGCAGCACAGCACAAGCCTGAGCGAGAGATGGCTGGAGCTGCAGGGCTGTCAGGGCTCAGCGGAAGCGCCAGGATCAGTGCCAGGCTCCAGCTGGAGCTCTGCGCTGATCCTGGTGCTTCTGCTGAGCCCAGAAGAAGCGCCGATCAGCTGGAATGTTGCAGCATCTCCAGGGTCTTGTGATTTACATTCAGATGCTTGGTAACTGATTCATATTTATGACGGTCACAGTGTCCCAGGGTCATGTGAAGTGACCAAAACCTGCTGCAACCACCCAGCAGACGAGGGGGAATAAAAACCAAACACCCCCCCACCCCACCCCCACTGCCAATCCTCAACAGAAATGCTCACAACAATGAAAACCTCGGACAGGAGGAAGAACGCTGCCGGGCGGGCAGGTAGGTGTCTTGCTTGGCTGTGTCTTGGGGGGCACTTTTTTCAGTGCCATTGTAACTTCGAACAGTCACTAAGTGAAATGTTGTAAGTCGAGGACTACCTGTACTTTATCACTTTTTTTGGGGGGGGGGTCATCAAGTTTTTGACACCTTGCTAGGCGACTGGTGGTACTCGGATGTTGCCATATCCTAAAAGTGGTACAATGGGTGAAAAGGTTGAAAAGCCCTGATCTAGTCCAACCCCCTGCTCAGGCAGGAAACCCTATACCAGTTCAGACAAATGACTACCAAAGGGAAGACTAGAGGTGACCCATAAACAAACGGCCCTGAAACAAGATTACCTCTTCAGTTTGAACTGCACCTCCTGTCTGATCTCCGAGGCCATCAAAACTGACCTGGCTGTCAATAAGCATTAATCTTTTCCCATCTCGGCTAGCCAGACAAACAGCTCGAGCTTGTATTGGTCTCCTGCGATTATATCAGCCAGTCAACCCTCGCTTCTTTCTTGTCCTTCCTCACCCCAACTTGGAGGATGAACAAGTCCCTGCTTTCCACGCCGTGACTGCAACAGACGCCCCAAATCCCCCCAAAATACACACCCTTCCCTCTTCCTTCTCTCCGTGACAATTAGGCCTGGCCTCTGCATTGTCTTTTTTTCCCCCATCCCAGCCCGGGACTGACTTCAATTGCTATGCAGGTCCACCGCACACCAGGAACCCACTACATAATTATTTCTAGCTTTTTTTCCAACAGCGAAGGTGTAATTACCATACCCTCCAGAGCTCAGGCTAAACGCTTGTGAAAATGGATTTTTATTTTATTTTTTTGGAGAGAAAAAAAAAACAGATCCAAAAAGCCCCATAGACGCATGCATGTGCATACAAGCAAAAAAAAAAAAAAAAAAAAGAGGTTATAATCTCTCTGCGGGTCAGATTCTAGCAACAGAAGGCAATTCTAATTGTTTTTGCGAACGGAGACAGGATGGTTTGAATAATGCCACCCGTAAACAGCCACAGTAACCTAGAGAGAAACATTTTTCAAGCTGGCACCCAATCGTGGGTGCAAGTCACCCCAAGACAGAGGTGATGGGATAGCCACCTTTGGCTGTCTTGCGAGTTCAGTAGAATAAGTGTTTCAGAGTTCTTTAATTTAATTTAAACCTGTAGCGATGAACAAAACATTGAACATTTGAACAAAAGAAACCAAAAGGAAAGAGAGGGGGTGGAGAGAGAGAGAGAGAGAGAGAGAGAGAGAGGACGAACAGAAATCACAATAAAAGCCTAAAAAAAATAGCTTGGGACGATATCTAAATAGATTAGTCGTCTTAAAGAGGCAAGACTTAATTTTAAACATCCATATTCAAGTCTTTCAATCCCCAAATACTTTTCCGATGGAAAGAGATAATTTATTGGGAGTTCTACTGTTGACAGAACCAAAAATGGAGTTCAAATGTGTGTGTGGGGGGGGGGAAACCAACCCTTTAATTAAAAAAAATTCTTCAGGACATGTTGTGCTGTGCTAATTTTTTAAGCCTGTGCCTTTCTCCCCTCTCCACTTTTAAATACCACTGAACCAAAGAAAGATGTAATTTACTTTTCTAGTGTTTTCCAATAGTAGATATGGCAGCTAACAACAAGAAATGAATTAATTTGTTATGCTGCACCATTTTACACGTTCTGGAAAAATGGGCAATAAAGCTACGCTCGCATTAATTATTAAACGTTGTTGTATATTTTTATTTATTTATTTATTTATTTATTTTATTTATTTAATTTAATTTATATGCCGCCCTTCTCCCAGCGGGACTCAGGGCGGCGCACAACATACTTAAAACCAAAACATATATACAATCCCCCCCTTAAAACCGAATTAAACCAAATTTAAAGTTGTGTCTTCCAAATTCCTAAAAACCCCAGTATAAAATCCACCCTAGGTCAGGTCCGCTTGCTGAAAGAGCCATGTCTTGAGGGCGCGACGGAAGGTAAGGAGATCCGGAATTATCCGAATCTCGGGGGGTAGTTCGTTCCAGAGGGTGGGGGCACCCACAGAGAAGGCCCTCCCCCTGGGGGTCGCCAGCCGGCACTGCTTGGCCGACGGCACCCTGAGGAGANCGGTCCAGAAAAGGCCGCAACTGGTGAATCAGGCGAACCTGATAAAACGCCCCCCTGGTCACGGCCGACAGATGGTCATCTAAAGTCAGCCGTGAATCCAGGAGGACTCCCAAGTTGCGCGCCCTCTCTGAGGGGGCCAAGGTTTCGCCCCCTATAGTCAGCGATGGCGTCAGCTGACTATGCCGAGGCGCCGGGAACCTATTTTCTCAAGATCTTTCAACCAAAACGAGTAATTAAATGGGTACTGCCACTAGATATAGTAAGATGTCCCAAACTGTTTATATCTCCTCCAAAGCCCAACTTAGATTAATAAGACTGCAGTTTTACAGGATCTAGCATCGTCTATGAATTATCTTTGTCGTTTGTTCTCAATTACTTGTCAAAATAAATTTAAAAGAAATTTGATGCCGCAAGAAATCCATGCCAACCCGACAAGTAAAAAAATCCCACATCTTTTTACTCGTTAAAACTTTCAAGACCTTTGCTACAGTTGTTTCAAGGTTTTTACATTATTGTGAAGAGATTTCTTACATTTTTAATAGTGTGAGACTAGTGCTCGTTCTTCCAAAGTTTGGAGGTAAAAAAGTACTTTCAGAAGATGAAATTGTGTTTCCCAGTTGTGGAATATAACATTCCCATTTTATTTGATCCTCACTGGGTCTATTCTGGAGTTTTGACTTCAGATTTGAACATCACAACTGAAGAATGATATACAGACACACAGCAATGACTTCAGAACGGAATAATAAAGATAGCTGGGGCATAGAAACACTTTTCAATGTTCGGAGGAGAAAATGGTGAGAATAATTTTAGGAGAAACATCAAGGTAGCCGGCATAAAAGCAATAATGAATGTCTCTGAAGGTTTTTCAAGCAAAATTTGGACAACCAATTAACTTTTAAAAATGAACACCAGCAATCTTTTTCAATCCCAAAATACTGAATACTTAATTTAAAATTAAGTAGGTCTTCTTAAGATCAAAAAAACCCCCCAAACCTATCCAAAACAAGAACCATCCAAAGTGTATACAGGTAGTCCTTGACTTACAACAGTTCGTTTAGTGCAGGAGTAGGCAACTTTGGCTCTTTTATGACTCGTGGACTTCAACTCCCAGAATTCCTGCACCAGCCATGCTGAGGGGAAAGGGAGAGGTTTCCAAGCTGAGCCATGCTGGCTCAGGAATTCTGGGAGTTGAAGTCCACGAGTCATAAAAGAGCCAAGGTTGCCTACCCCTGGTTTAGTGACTGCTCCAAGTTATGACAGCATTGAAAAAAGGGACTTACGATCATTTTTCACACTTACAACCATTGCAGCATCCCCAGGATCAGGTGATCAAAATCCAGATGCTTGGCAACTGCTTCATATTTATGACGGTCACAGTATTCTGGGGTAAAGGGTGTTACTAACTTAATAACTGCACTGATTCAATTAACAACTCTGGCCAGAAAGTTCGTAAAACGGGACAAGACTCACTTAACAAATGTCTTGCGTAGCAACATCAATTCTGGGCAGTATTGTGGTCCTACGTTGAGGACTTCCAGTGCAGGATCACTCAAAATCTCTCAAGATCTCATACAGAACTTCCCAAATGCAGTAGCACCTCGCCTTCTTGCAAGGATTCCAAACGTGACTTCTTTTTCTACCAAAAATCATGGGCTCTTCTCCCATTGAGCAATGCTGTCTTTCCTGCTCCCACAGAAAGCAACATTTCAACCTTAGCTGAAGAAAGGGAGTCCCAGTGGACAATCACTTAAATAGGAGCCAGCCGTGTGCTGCAGCTGCCAAAAAAGCCAACATAGTGCTAGGCTGCATTAACAGAGGGACAGAATCAAGATCACATGAAGTATTAATACCACTTTACAATGCCTTGGTAAGGCCACACTTGGAATACTGCATCCAGTTTTGGTCACCACGATGTAAAAAAGATGCTGAGACTCTAGAAAGAGTGCAGAGAAGAGCAACAAAGATGATTAGGGGACTGGAGGGTAAAACATATAAGGAACGGTTGCTGGAATTGGGTATGTCTAGTTTAATGAAGAGAAGGACGAGGGGGGACATGATAGCAGTCTTCCAGTATCTCAGGGGCTGCCCCAAAGAAGAGGGAGTCAAGCTATTTTCCAAAGCGCCTGGAGGCAGGACAAGAAGCAACGGGTGGAAACTAATCAAGGAGAGAAGCAACCTAGAACTAAGGAGAAACTTCCTGACAGTTAGAACAATTAATCAGTGGAACAATCTGCCTCCAGAAGCGGTGAATGCTCCAACACTGGAAGTTTTTAAGAAGAGACTGGACAGCCATTTGTCTGAAATGGTATAGGGTTTCCTGCCTGAGCGGGGGGTTGGACTAGATGACCTCCACGGTCCCTTCCAACTTTACTATTATTATTACCTCCAAGGTCCCTTTGGAGCCTTTCTTTTTGCCAGACGAGATCATGCCGCCATCCAGCTCAGTCAATGAAGCAAATTATGTGGCTGGTATTGGCACCCGTCAGCCTTGCGAGGTAGTCCAGAGAAGAAGCACACCCAGAAGCACTAGTCTGAACTTTACCGTCAAGGTACATTAAAAGTATCTCGCAAGTCGGAAAGCACATCTCTCCTACCCCTACATTACAGACGAAGAAACTCGGGAGGGTCCCTTCTGAGATGTTTGCCAGGCCTCATTCCTTCTGGAGGCTAAGCTGCCTGTTATCACCAGGGCTAGCACATCAGCGGCAGTAGGACTGATGGTGTTACCTGGTTGGGTAATGAAACGTCTGCCAGGAAACAGCCAAGCTCGGAGAGCACAAAGGACCCCAAAGTTACATTAACAGAATCTTGCAAGTTGGAAAGTACAACTCTCCTCCCTCGCCTTTACAGTCAGAGGAACTAGGGAGGGTCCCTTCTGAGAGATTTCCTACACTCCATTCCTCCCGCAGGCTCAGCTGCCTCTTATCCGCCCACTGCCTAGTCTGCAGCTCTTTCTCCTGTCTCCCAAAGTCATTCGCTCATTCCGCTGCAGTATCCTTCCGTGTTCCCGGAGAAGATGGAGTCACGCCTTGGCCCAAGTTTTTATTCAGTTAAGGCAGGGTTCCCCAACCCCCGATCCGTGGACCGGCACCGATCCGCAGCTTGCCAGCAAGCGGGCCGCACAAACAAGCAAAGCTCCATGGGCGAGATGCGGGCAGTATTCAAAACCACACACTCTCCAGCCCGTGGAAAAACCTCTCTCCACGGAACCGGTCCCTGGTGCCCAAAAGGTTGGGGACCTCCGAGTTAAGGGGCTCGTTGGGAGCCTAAAGCCCCGCAGAGGTTTAATCATGTTTTTCCTCATTGTAACCTTGATCCCCCCCCCCCAGATCCAGATCCTAGCCCCACCCACATTTGGCAAGGCAGCCTGCACCTAACCCAGGCCGTCCTGTTTTAGCCTTCCAGTCGATGGAAACTTCAAAGCTCTGTTTTGCACACTTGGCAATAGTTCTTCCATCTTCTGGGAAGGCTTCGCTCTCAGATGCCCCCTGGGGCTGCTGGGGATCGAACTAGAGACCCTTTTCATGCCAGGCAGGGGGTCTGCTTTGAGTTGAAATCCCAAGCACGGATCTGCTTTCCTTTGCAAAGTATTGGACAAGTGCTGGTCCATTTCTCCCTCAGCAAAGATTTGGAATCCTCTCTTTAAAATAATATTAATAATCCTTTTGTTCTTTTGCTTCACTCTTCTCTCTCAGATTAAGTCCCTCCCTCCCCCCCCCCCAAACACTGAAATCCAGGTGCTTAGCATCTCTGCATGCAAACGGCATAACCTAATTATTAATAAATAATGTCCAGCCCTCCCCAGGCCTCTGGGATTCGCAGAGTGCTTTCTAAATATTGATCGCTTAAATTACACTATCAATCGCATCAGCACCCTTCCACTGCCTCGGTTATGGTGGGTATCTTAGGTCATCTCTGATCCTGAGAGAGGGAGGGGGCGGAAAGGAAAGTGAAATGGGTTTGCGAAGGGAAGAAGCGGAGTGTGGGGAGGGTGGTACAACCCCTCCCTCTCCCCTCCCCCAGGTTGGGCCGTGTCCAAAAGCATGCTTGCCCACTTGACAGTTTGCGAGTTAATGGTATGATAATCTGGAACCATTTTCAGCTGCCACAGAGCTCAAATCAAAGGTAGGAGGAGAAGGTCTTCTAGATGCCAACTCAGCTCCCTTGCAACTCAGGGCTTGTAAAGTATATGTAAAGTACATAGTAGTCCATCTGCAGACTGCTTACCCCCTGTCATGCCAAGGTAACTGGAATGCAGCTGAACTCCGTGTTTGAGAAGACCCAAGTAGTATCTCCCCAAGAGGTCTTCCTTTCCAGGTGACCAGAAGATCTGAAGAAGTTTCTCCAGGACAGTGTTTCCCAACCTTGGCGACATATGGACTTCAGCTCCCAGAATTCCCTAGCCTCCATGACTAAGGGAGAACTAGAATTCAGAGTCTCCCGTTATGAGCACCTTAACCCCTACCCCAAACTGGTATATTGATCATTTTAAATATGGAACTATCCTGGACACCCTCAGTCCATGGTTCCCACTGAAAGTTTCACCACTGCCACCTCCTAAAAAAAGGCACGGCCTAAGGCTTTGCTAAGATTGAGCTTAAAGAGCTGGAAGACCTTCAAATCAGGATTCACAATAAAGAAAAAGTCCAAAATCCTAGGTTCAAAATAGATCACAAGGATGAGAAGCATGCTAGAGGACGAAGAATCACAACAGAATGAAGAACAGAGAGAGACCCTCCTACTTCTAATACCTTCACCAGACTGAGGAGTAAGTGCTGGAGTCACAATATTTATAAGGTCTGGTGGGTTGCAATTGGCTGAGGGGGCCATCAGCTGATGACATGCGATGACCAATCACGACCCAGGGAGACCCTTTGAAGCAGGAGCTTTGAACTGGCAGACTTGCCAAGACTTAAATAAAGGCAGTCCTCAACTTAAGACTGTAAGGGATCCCACCTACTAAGGTCATAAATTGAGATGGTCATAAAGCGAGTCACCCACGTGACCAACCTGTTTTTTTTTTACCTTTTTTGCAATGGTCATTAAGTGAACCAATAGTTTGCTATGGGCTGGTTTTTCTGAAATTCCAAGTGTCTCAACAAAAACATTATTAAACGTGGCTGTGTGTCTGCTGGTCACTGCAAATGATTATAAATGTGGAGGGGGGGCACAGTCTTCAGAATTGGGTTGTAAGTACCCCCTGGGAGTTCCACTGTAACTTCAAATGGTTACTAAGCAACTGGACCTAATTTGAGGACTATCTGAACACAGATCAAGTCATTATGACCATTCATTTAGCAACCATTCGGAGTTACAGTGGACATAAGTCGAGGACTAGATGTAACATGGAGGCCCATGAGTTACAGCACTCCGGGGTCCAACAGTGACTACAGGGAGTCCTCAACTTACGAACACAATTGAGCCCAACATTTCTGTTGCTAAGGGAGACATTTGTTAAGTGAACTTTGCCCCATTTCTTGTCACAGTTGTTAAGTGAATCACTGCAGTTGTTAAGTTAGGGACACGGTTGTTAAGTGAATCCGGCTTCCCCATTGACTTTGCTTGTCAGAAGGTCGCAAAAAGGGGATCACGGGACCCCCAACACACTGCCACCGTCATAAGTATGTGTCAGTTGCAAAGCGTCTGAATTTTGATCACGTGACTGGCTCCCCCATTGACTTTGCCTGTCAGATGGTCCCAAATGGTGATCACATGACCCCGGGACACGTCATAAATGTGAGTCAGTTGCCAAGTGTCTGAATTTTGATCACGTGGCCATGAGGATGCTGCGGCGGTCTTAAGTGTGAAAACTGGTACTAAGTCACTTTTTTCAGGGCCCATTTGTAACTTTGAACGGTCACTATTGAACGGTTGTAAGTCGAGGACGACCTGTACTTCCGCCTTGAAATGTCTCCTCCCCGGCTCTCCAGTCGTCGCTGATCTGCACAGATGGGCACATACAAAATAGTTGAAAAGTTTGTGGGTTTATCTGTAAGGCAGCATGCATGGATTATAAGCATTAGTGTCTGGCTCTCTGCCAATCAGCAAAGGAACACCCTCCTTGGACTCTCAAGGAGATTACTGATTACCTTCGGGGAACTGGATCGGCATTAAGATCTCTGCTGGAGGACTTTATTCCCTAGTTCTTGTCCTTGCCGGGATTCCAGGAAGCAACAACAATAATAATAAAGTTGGAAGGGACTTTGGAGGTCATCTAGTCCAACCCCCTGCTCAGGCAGGAAACCCTATACCTTTTCAGACAAATGGCTGTCCAGTCTCTTCTTAAAAACTTCCAGTGTTGGAGCATTCACCGCTTCTAGAGGCAGGTTGTTCCACTGGTTAATTGTTCTCACTGTCAGGAAGTTTCTCCTTAGTTCTAGGTTGCTTCTCTCCTTGATTAGTTTCCACCCGTTGCTTCTTGTCCTGCCTTCAGGCGCCTTGGAAAATAGCTTGACTCCCTCTTCTTTGTGGCAACCCCTGAGATATTGTGGGACCCTCATCTGTTTCCCACCCTGGCTAGATTGTAGCCCTCTAGCCAGGCTGGCCTTGATGCTCCACCCAGGCAAGAAAAATGTCTTTTTTTTTGGGGGGGGGGGTATATTTTGTTTTTTGTTTCTTTGCTTTTGACATAAATCTCAGGTTGCCTTTGGCTTTTGATTTTTCTGCTCCTTGATTTGACATTCCCGATTAATGGCTTCCTCTATCGCTCCTGGTTTAAGTCCATTATTTTTAATGGAAGGTGAATCTGGCATCTCTCTCTCTCTCTCTCTCTCTCTCTCTCTCTCTCTCTCTCTCTCTCTCTCTCTCTCTCTCATTAAAAGCAATGCAATGCAAGTTAAAATATAAAATTCCGGGATTGGAATGTGAGCACGTGGCTCAGTTTTTCAGTTCAATAGCCAGTTTTTGCTTCTTGTATCTCAGGGAAAAAAATATGTGATTTGGGGAAAAGACCCCATGTGATTTGGGGAGAAGGAAGCAAAGTTGATCAACGCTGTTTTAGTGAAATATGTTTCATTTTCTGTGGTTTTTCATTGATTACCTGGAGATGTTCCTACATTTTTGTCTAATATGTCATAAAAAGACTTCTAACTCTATTTCTCTTTCTTTCTTTCTTTCTTTTTTTCTTTCATTCATTCATAAAAATTTATAGATCTCCCAACTTACCTCAAGATAATTCTAGCCATTCCTATTTCTTATCCCTGCCCGCTTTACTATTGCAGGAAGTAAATCATCCTTCCTTTTCCCCATTAAAACAAAATGTGCAAAATATAAAATTATTTTTTTATTATTTTTATTATTATTTATTTTTATTATTATTATTTCGCCTTGTACAAGGGAAACATCATGCTACTTTTCTTGAGAAGGAGGCACAGAATTCTGTTTCATGAATTGCCTTGGCATACACTTCTTTATTTGTTGAATCTACAGATAATCCTTGACTTGCAACTATTGCTTTAAGGATCCTTCAAAGTCACAACGCCATTGAAAAAAGTGACTTCTATGTATGTTACTCGCGCATACAACCATCACAGCATTTCCTCAGTCACGTGATCAGAATTCAGGTGCTTCACAACCGGCACATATTTCTGATGGTTGCAGAATCCCGGAGTCCTGGGATCACTGGGATCACCATTTGTGACCTTCCCAGCCGGTTTCTCACAAGCAAAGTCAATGGGGGAAGCCGAATTCACTTAACGACCACACGATTCACTTAGCAACTGCAGTGACTCACTTAACACCCGTGGTAAGAAAGGTAAAATTGGGCACGACTCCTTTAACAAATATCTTGCTTAGCAATGGAAATTCTGTCCCAATCAGTCAAGGACTACCTTGTAGATCCTGTCCTTCCTCCCAGAACTAAATCCCTCAGGATCACTTTCACTTTCAGAGAGAGACCGGTCCCCGCAGAAATCCTCCCAGAGATCCTCCGTGGCTAGGAAGGACGACAGGTCGTTCCCCAATTTGCGACTACAATGGAGCCCAAAATTTAGGTTGCCAAGTGAGACATTTGTTAAGCGAGTTTTTGTCTCCTTTTTTTTTTTAAACATTTGTTAACTGAATCACTGCAGTCGTTAAATTAGTAACATGGTTGTTAAACGAAACCGGTTTCCCCAGTGACTTTGCTTGTCGGAAAGTTGTAAAAGGGGATCGCGTGATCCTGGGGACACTGCGACCGTCATAAATGGGAGTCAATTGTCAAGCATCCGAATGTAAATCACATGACCATCGGGATGCTGCTGTGAAAAATGGTCGTAAGTCTTTTTTTTTTTTATAAAGATTGTATTAATTTTCTCTTACATACATATATTAATTTTTCAACCAACGTGCTGTCTGGGTTTAAAAACGCTAATACATATTCAGTTCCTAATCCTTCATTCCTTTCTCTAGCCATTGATAAAATAAATCCCAAGTTTGGTAATATTCTGTTTTTTCTTTATCTTTCAGTCTCATAGTTAATCTGTCCATCTCTGCACATTCCAATATTTTTCTGATTAATTCTTCCTCCGGTGGTAATCCTTCATTTTTCCAATATTGCACAAAAATTATTCTTGCTGCTGTTGTGACGTGTAAAATCAAATATAGGCTTTGTTTATTAATCTTTTCTGGCATTATACCTAATAAGAAAAGTTCAGGTTTAAAATCAGTGCCATTGTAACTTCGAACAGTCACTAAGTGAACTGTTGTAAGTCAAGGACTACCTATAATAATTTGGCTTTTCTCTTCCTAGTCCAGCACTTTTACTCCTGCCCCAGCTGCATGCTTTGCCTCAAGGCCCTTCTTAGCAACGATGATGTAAACCAGGGGTCTCCAAACTTGGCTGCTTTAAGACTTGTGGACTTCATGCTGGCTGAGGAATTCTGGGAATTGAAGTCCACAAGTCTTAAAGCAGCCATGTTTGGAAACCCCTGATGTAAACATTGAGGGGTTCTTGGTTGTTTTCTTGCAGATGTTTCATTACACAAACTAGGTAACATCATCGCTGATTTCCCCCTCATTTCAACCTTGAGCTACAAATATTCTCCTTTATTGATGTAAACATTATTCAAACTCTGGAAACTCTGCAGAGAAGAGCAACCAAGATGATTAGGGAAGCTAAAACATATAAAGAACAGTTGCAGGAACTAGTTATGTCTAGTTCAAAGGTAGGCAACCTTGGCTCTTTTATGACTGGTGGACTTCAACTCCCAGAATTCCTGAGCCAGCCATGCTGAGGGGAAAGGGAGAGGTTTCCAAGCTGAGCCATGCTGGCTCAGGATTTCTGGGAGTTGAAGTCCACGAGTCATAAAAGAGACAAGGTTGCCTTTATAGGGTTGCCAGGTGTCCACTATTTGAGTGGACAGTCCACTTTTTTCACATTATGTTCACTATTTTTTTTCACAAAATAGTGGACATTTTTTTTATTCAAAAGCTTTATGATGAAATGGTACATAATCTAAAGCTGTACAGTCTACTTTTTTTACTACTTAACACCCCCCCCCCCCGCTTGTCCGCTATTTTTGGGAACCAGACCTGGCAACCCTAGTTGCTTACCCCTGGTCTAGGGGTGACATGATTTGAGGGGCTGCCACAAAGAAGAGGGGGTCAACCTATTCACCAAAGTACAATGGATGGAAACTAATCAAGGAGAGAAACAACTTAGAACTAAGGAGGAATTTCCTAATCCTGAGAACAATTAACCGATGGAACGACTTGCCTCCAGAAGTTGTGGATACTCCATCCCTGGAAGTTTTTAAGAAGAGACTGGACAGCCACTTGTCTAAAATGGCATAGGGGGCTGCTGTTTGAGCTGGGGGTTGGACTAGAAGACCTCCAAGGTCCCTTCCCACTCTCTTATTCTAAGACCCAGAGCATGCCAATAGGTGGTGTCCTTGTCACCCAAAGGCCTGTATTCTGCTGGCATTGAAAGGGCTGACGCTCACCTTCTCCCCTTGCCCGTATTCCTCCAAGTACTTTACAGGCTCAGAGGAGGGGGGGTGAACGGGTGGGTGGGTGGTTGGGAAGGAGACACCAAGAAACCTCATCAGTTGCTTCGCTCGAGTTAACAAATTCCTCTAACAAAGCGTCCAATTAGCCACGAACCTGGCCCTTAATGGTAGCTGACAGAAATGAGAGCTTTGGAAGAGTCAATTGTCTGCCTAACATCCCACCAGAGGGGGAAAAAAGATCACGCCAGACATTCATCTATGTCACTGGGGGGGGGGGGGGAGAGAGAGAATGCAGTAGTTTTTAACCACTCATTGGCAATGTCCCCCCCCCTTTCCTTTCTTTGCTGGTAGGGAATACAAAGATCTGGAGTGAGAAACAGAAACTCTCTTGAAAATAATAATAATAAATTTGGAAGGGACCTTGGAGGTCATCTAGTCCAACCAAGAAGCAACGCGTGGAAACTAACCAAAGAAAGAAGCAACCTAGAACTAAGGAGAAACTTCCTGACAGTGAGAACAATTAACCAGTGGAACAACCTGCCTCCAGAAGCGGTGAACGCGCCAACACTGGAAGTTTTTAAGAAGAAACTGGACAGCCATTTGTCCGAAATGGTATAGGGTTTCCTGCCTGAGCAGGGGGTTGGACTAGATGACCTCCAAGGTCCCTTCCAACTTTATCATTATTATCATTATCATTATTATTATTATTATTATTATTATTATTATTATTATTATTATTATTATTATTATTTTAATTTCTATACCGCCCTTCTCCCGCAGGACTCAGGGCGGTGCACAGCATATTAAAAACAGATACAATAACAATATACAAAAATAAAACCCTTCTAAAACCAAATTAAAAACCAAATATTAGAGGCTGTGTTCCAATTAAA
>NW_015386401.1:588919-615392 GCF_001527695.2 Protobothrops mucrosquamatus | reverse complement strand
CCTCCCACTCCTAACCCACCGAGACGCCGCAGCATGATACCGTGGTCTACAGTATCAAAAGCCGCTGAGAGGTCCAAAAGAACAAGGACAGAGGAATAACCTCTGTCCCGGGCCCTCCAGAGATCATTAACCAACGCGACCAATGCCGTTTCCGTGCTGTGTCCCGGCCTGAAGCCCGACTGGTATGGGTCTAGATATCATCATCATCATCATCATCATCATCATCATCATCATCATCATCATCATTATTATTATTATTATTATTATTACTTCTTGCTCAGGCAGGAAACCTATAGGTATAAGCCAGTTATAAGTCACTTTTTTCAGTACAGTGTTGTAACTTCGAACAGTCCTTAAATGAATGCTTGTTGGGGACTATTCATAAGGGCCGTGAATTCTCTTCACTAGTAAGTGGGAATATCCTGTTATTTGAAGCCTATCGGGCAATTATAAACTGTCTTTATTTAAAAAAATGGATCTGTTTAGATTCTTAATTTAAATCTCTTCACTCACTCAAGTGATATCCATGGCTTAATTTTGAGACATCCTCACATTTGGTGGCTGGCTTCATACCACAGATTAGATGGCTAGTTAGCTAGTTTTTGCCGTGAATATTTTGCAAAAATCCAACCTCTGGGGTTGATTTATAGTTCAGTCCCTTGTGAGAAATGACAGGTCAGTTAAATTCGAGTTAACAACTATGGAAACCCCGATCTAAGCTTGAGAAGTTTTCAGTCTGGGCTTTAGACCTAATCTAAAGTAAAACAGGAGTCAAGTTAGTTTACCAATGAATTTAGTCAGGATCAAAAGACTTAAGAATGCACAAGATTAACCAAACCAAGGTGGAAATCAGATTTCCTGCAGCCTTTTTTTAGCGGAAATACCTGCTTCTCTGTTCCTTTCTGACCAGAAAAATGTAAGGGCATTATAAACATGGCTGGCTTGGGAATTCTGGGAGTTGAAGTCCACTTGTCCTAAAGGTTGAAAAAAACAGGTCCAGAGCTAACAATATTTCGCTAAGATTATTGCTCTGTGAAATTCATGTTTGCTACCAGCAAGCAGTATATTCTGATGCTCTTCGCTGAATAACAGAATGGAAGGCAGGAGAGTCCAACCCTGCGCAGAAACAGGAAACCACTACTACACATCCCTGAAAGAAGCTGGCAGGAAGTCAGAAGTCATTCTTACCCCACTGCTTTTTGCCCCCCGTCCCCCAGTCCTTCGGTTTCTCTGTTTAGGTAAGGTAATATTTCTGAAACTATGATCCAACAACTCACAGGTTGACTAGGCTGCATTAACAGAGGGACAGAATCAAGATCACGTGAAGTGTTAATACCACTCTATAATGCCTTGGTAAGGCCACACTTGAATATTTGCATCCAGTTTTGGTCACCACGATGTAAAAAAGATATTGAGACTCTAGAAAGAGTGCAGAGAAGAGCAACAAAGATAATTAGGGGACTGGAGGCGAAAACATACGAAGAACGGTTGCTGGAATTGGGTATGTCTCATTTAATGAAGAGATGGACCAGGGGTGACATGATAGCAGTGTTCCAATATCTCAGGGGCTGCCACAAAGAAGAGGGAGTCAAGCTATTCTCCAAAGCGCCAGAAGGCAGAACAAGAAGCAATGGATGGAAACTAATCAAGGAGAGAACCAACCTAGAACTAAGGAGAATTTTCCTGATAGTGAGAATTAATCAGTGGAACAATCTGCCTCCAGAAGTTGTGGGTGCTCCAACACTGGAGGTTTTTAAGAAGAGATTGGACAACCATTTGTCTGAAATGATATAGGGTCTGTTGCTTGAGCACGGGGTTGGACTAGAAGACCTCCAAGGTCCCTTCCAACTCTGTTATTCTGTTACTCTGTTAGTATAATGTCTAATAAAAGATCTTGGAAATCAACTAGCCCAACTGCCTACTAGGGCAGCAATCTACTACTACCGTAGTAAACCTCCTGAAGCAATGTATAAGTAATCCTCAACTTACAACCATTAGTTTAGTGACTGTTTGAAGTTACAACAGCACTGAAAAAAGTTACTTATGACTGCTTTGCATACTTACAACTGTTGCAGCAGCACATGATTAAAATTTGAATGCTTGGCAACTGGCAAGTATTTATGATGGTTGAATTGTCCCGGGGTCAAACTTACAACTTGAATTGAGTTTAGAATTATGGTTATGTCATGGCAGTCATGAAGCAGGTCACTGTGTGATCATGTCCAGTGTTACAACTTTTTTTTTGCAGAGGTTATTAAGTAAAATGGCAGTTATTAAATGAAGCCATTTTACTCAGTGGGTGTTTTTTTGCTGGAAACTGGAAATAAATGCCGGAAACCGACAAAACCACTGAAAATTGCAGTCACACGATCGCAGGACGCTGCAAATAGCCGTAAATGTAAGGTAATTACTAAGTGGTCAAAATGTAATCATGTGACTGGGTATATGTATGTGGCTGTCAGAACTCTAGAAGTGGGTCGTACATAGTTTTGGGGAGGTATGTTGTAATTCAAATGGTGGCTAAGCAACCGGTTGTTAAGTGAGGACTACCTGTACTCAACTACACCTTGATAGCTTGCAACAGTTCCTAGCATTAGTTATATTAGTTATATGCTGATTATTATCTTTAAAGCGCTCCATGGCATCGGACCTGGTTACCTTCGAGACCGCCTCCTGCCACAGATTACCCACAGATTACCCCCCACCGACCTGTACGCTCTCACAGAGTGGGTCTCCTCAGGGTGCCGTCAGCCAGACAGTGCCGGCTGGCGACCCCAAGGGGGAGGGCCTTCTCTGTGGGAGCCCCCACCCTCTGGAACGAACTGCCCCCAGAGATCAGGGTGATCCCTGATCTCCCTTCCTTCCGCCGCGCCCTCAAGACGTGGCNAGCGGGACTGGCCTGAGGGATTTTAAAGGGGGTTTTAATTACTTTTAAATTGGACATATTTAAATATTTCGCTTTAATCAAATTTTAATTAAGTATATGTATATATGTTAGTATTTTATTCAATTGTCAGCCGCCCTGAGTCCGTAAGGAGAAGGGCGGGATATAAATGCAATTAATAAATAAATAAATAAATAAATATTTTCCCAAACTTCCAAGAATCGATCCACAGATTGTATGACTAACAAAACTAAAAAGAAAATTGGAAGCAAATTGGGTTTTTTCCAATGGCCAATTGTACTTATCCCCCCAATGACAACATTATGAGACATCAGAAGCCCAATGTTATAACTCCTTTCTGGTTTCATTCCACCATCTTTTTTTTGTTATTAAGCCCTAATTTTTTCCCGTAAGTTATTTCTTCAGCTTGCGCTTGTTCTACAGTTCATTTGTCCCATTTGCAACGGTTTGTTGCTCTCCTTGATTTTAATGATATGGTTCCTTCTTAATTCAAGCACTTTTTCGCAAATCCTTGTTAAGAGCAGTGGGAACATTTCCTAGAGTGGCCTTTTAATTTATCTGGAATGCTTGCCCTGCTGCATGGTTCAGGAACATTCTGGAAGGGGGAAAAGGGATGCGTTTTCCCTCAATGGCGGAAAATTCACTTTTCAGGTACTACTTATCGATTTTTACAGCATATTTAGGCTGTCCCACTCACAATAGCTTTGGCAACGAACAGTCAAACCATAATAATACAATTAAAACAGTTAACATGAAAGGATTTCAATAATAACAACAAAAACAAAAACAACAATAATAATACTATGGTGTCAAGGTCTACCTATACCAGTGATGGCGAACCTTTTAGAGACCGAGTGCCCAAACTGCAACCCAAAACCCACTTATGTATCGTCAGGTGCGGGTGGGCGTGGCCCATTGGGTGGGCGTGGCTGCAGTGGTAATGGCAGACTGGATGGGACTAAAAAGTTCAATCAATCAATTCCAACTTTGCAAGATTTTTTTTTCCCCACAAGAAGTTAAAATTGATTGATTGAACCTTTTTTTTTTTTTTTGCACACGGCGGTGGAGGCCTAAAGCGAAAAGGTTTTATAAAACCCAGTTGAAGGTCTAGGACTGGGGCAACGGCGCACGTGCCCATAGAGAGCGCTCTGAGTGCCGCCTTTGGCATGCGTGCCATAGGTTCGCCACCACGGATCTATACTGCCAAGAAAACTAAGATTCCACTTTTTTTCCTGTGTTGGAAGCACCAAAGTGCTTCTGTCATGCCAGTGATCTTATCGTTGCTCGGGGGAATGCCCAGTTGGGGTTTCCTTTCATGTCCCTGTGAAGTTGCACACCGAAGTGGTACTCATTAACCTACAAACTGCTGAGTGGGAAGGAGCTAGAGCTAGTGACAGGAGCTCGTCCCGTCCCACAGCAGCAGTGGGTCTCGAACACGAACCTGCCCATCGGCAGCCCAGTATTCTAACCTTGTAAGCCACCACGCTTGCATTTAAGATTCCACTTGAAGGGACCCGCTACAAATGAGGCTTGGAGATCCCTCTAACAATTTGCAAAATTCTGTAATTATTCCAGATTAGAGGTAAATCGAATCTGATCGTAGATCTTTTTTCCTGGATTCTGCCCTGCCGTGAGCAGGCTTGACAATCATGGAGGCTCTTCTGCAAGAATTACCAAGTAGAAAAGGAGAGTGGTATAAGGATTCCAGCAACCAAACCTTTTCTCATGTACAGTTAGGGCGCAGGTGCCTTTATTTCGAATGCCTCAAAACGGGCAAAGTGACAGGTCCCTTCAGCAATCATAGAAAAGTTAGCTTTCTTCGCAATGGTCTCCTGAATCTTGATCAATCTAAGGATTAGCCATTACAAGGAGGTGAAGAGGACTCTCAACTTGGGGACCATTAATTACCAGCATGACTTATTTATTCATTCATTTATTTATTTAAGAAGACTTATAAGGCCACCCAACTCAAACACTGTGACTCTGGGAAGTGTGCAGCATAAAAAGAGAAACATAAAGCCCAAAGCTACACCAACCAATTCCCTCAAACCATGTCAAGCTAAACGTATCCAATACATAAACATGACATAGGAAATGTAAAACGGGGAGCAAGCAATATGACCTATGTACAGTTGCGGACCTGCGCCTTTTTCGCCGAGCCCTGAAGGCCCATCTATTCCGTGCGGCCGGCCTGGCGTAGTTTGATTATGTTTTAGTGGGGGTTTTGTATGGGGTGTTTTTAGAACAGGCCTGTTATTTAATTTGATTTTAGAACAAAAACTATTTATTTATTATTGTGGTTTTTAGTATCGCCTGTTCACCGCCCTGAGTCCCGTAAGGGAGATAGGGCGGTATATAAATTTAATAAATAAATAAATAAATAAAATAAACTAAATAGAGACTCTCACTCAAAATCAGTGGAATAGCTTGCCTCCAGAAGGTGTGAGTGCTCCACCACTGGAAGTTTTCAAAAATAGACTAGACAACCATTTGACCAGGTTGGTACAGTATAAGGCTCCTGCCTTGCGCAGGGGGTTGGGCTAGAAGGCCTCTGAGGTCCCTTCAAGCTCTATTATTCCATGTTCTATTCCTGGAGGAAGAGCCAGCTCTTCACAGCTTGTGGAAAGTCGAGCAGAGTTGGAGCCTGATGTATACAGGTAGTCCTCAACTTACAACCAGTCACTTAGTAACCATTCAAAGTTACAATGGACCATCCCAGAGCTACTTACAACCCAGATTTGGAACTTTGAAAAACCCCCTCATGGTCGCCTGGTTGCATTTTGGGTGCTTGGCAATCGGCCCACATTTAGCAGCATCCTGCAGTTCTAATCACATAATTGTGGGGATGCTGCAACGGTTGTAAGCGCGAGGACCAGTTGTGTCATTTTTTTCAGTGCCATTGTACTGTAACTTCGAACTACAGTATCTCTCAATGAATGATTGTAAGCTGAGGACTACTTCTATCAGCATAAATGTTGTAGACAAAGAGTAGCACCTGTGGTAGCAAAAAAAAATCAGAAGGAGGCCCAAGCTGAGTCTGAAAAAGTGCTCTTACTCTCCTAATCTTCTCCCTCTCTATCAGGACCCAATTACCCTGTAAGTCAGTGGTCCCCAACTTTTGCAACTTGGTGGCCCGGATGGGGGTGAAGGAGAACCAAGTCGCATGAGCAGTGGGCGGACGGGCATGCATGCACATGTGCACACAGCTCAACTGCAAATGAAGCTGTGCACTCACGTGCATGCGCGCCGTGCGTCTGTAACTCGCACGAGTCGAGTTGCATGCATTCATGCCACTTGCGCAGCCCGGTTCCGAATTGGCCACAGCCTGGAAGTGGGCAGCGGCCCGGGAGTTGGGGACCCCTGCTGTAAGTCATGCACAGTTTGGCCAGATCTGGCAATGCACATAATAAAAACATTGCAAACATATCATAAACCTGCAGGAGATTGGCAGGGAGGGAGGAAAAGAGCTTGGAAGGAAAATGAAGGGAGAATCAGAGACGGGTTAAGGACCCCCCTCCAGATTCAGCTTCTCTGTTGCAAAGCCAATAGCCTTGAGTGGACAGCGGGCCATCTCTGATTTGAAAAATAAATCCAGACAATAGAAAGGGGACCTCCCGCTCAGCCATGAATGGTGAAACTGTATGAACCTGCCAAGCACACTTAACAGACTTGGAAAAGCCAGGATCACTACATTTGTATCTTGGCATCCTTTGGCTTCCCTCCAACAGATTCAAAATAGAGTAGGACATGTGGATTAACCAGGAACAGGTGAAAATTGGGTCTGCTTCGAGTAAATAAAGAGAGCCGTGGGTCTCAAACAGGTGGCCTTGACTCAAAAATCTGTTCGAACTGTCCCATACATAGCTGAGCAACATACTGCAAATGAAACCCAAGGTTGTGTTTTATGTCACATGCACAACATCGAAGCCGTAAGATCATTCTTGTTATTATCCAGTCTCTGGAAGGATGCTGAGTTTGGTTAAAGTCCACTGTTTTTGTTGGCGTGACAAAGGACGGTTCACAGTAGTTTCAGATGTTACAGCAGATGCTACTAGAAAAGTGTATTCTTCTTTTGGGGCAGCTGACCAAAATGTCTGTGTATAAACCCGAAGGTCAAAATTATCCTGCGGTGAAGCCTTCACTCTTATCGTAAATGTCATTTTAACGTTCTGAAGGAAGCCTAAAATGGCCTTTACTGTTCCAGACAAATGGCTGTCCAATCTCTTCTTGAAAACTTCCACTGTTGGAGCACCCACAACTTCTGGAGGCAGGTTGTTCCACTGGTTAATTGTTCTCACTGTCAGGAAATTCTAGGTTGGTTCTCTCCTTGATTTGTTTCCATCGATTGCTTCTTGTCCTGCCTTCTGGCACTTTGGGGAATAAGTTGACCCCCTCTTCTTTGTGGCAGCCCCTGAAATATTGGAAGACTGCTATCATGTCCCCCCTCGTCCTTCTCTTCATTAAACTAGACATACTCAATTCCTGCAAGCGTTCTTTGTATGTTTTAGCTTCCAGTCTCCTGATCATCTTTGTTGCTCTTCTCTGTACTCTCTCTAGAGTCTCAACATCTTTTTTATATTGTAGCGGCCAGAATTGGATGCAGTATTCTAAGTGTGATTTTACCAAGGCATTATAAAATGGTATTTTCAAAAAGATTTAGGCAAGAATGGTAGAGTAAATTTTTAGTTTCGGTTTTCTGGATCCTGTTTTGCTGGGGTAATGCGGCCATTACATTTCTTTGTTTGCTTCCAGTTATTTATTTTTTGCCCATTGTTAAAACGACACAGCTTTTGCACCAGAATAGTGCAGGATTATAAATGTTTTCAAGTCTACAGAAAAGAAGGATCGGGAGACAGGACTGTGTCCATTACTACGGGAGTTTTTATCCATGTGTTAGCAGGGCCATTCCTCATTCTTCTCCGAGCAAATCAAACGTGAGAGAACAGTTTATAAAAGAAAAGGATCCGAAAACAAAAACACTGTCTGCAGGAGTCAAAGGCTGCTGGCGTATTACGGCACTGATCAGCCTTGGAAGCCAAATCATTTGCTAACACTGAGACACTTTTCTGCATTAATCCCCCAGCCCGGCTGGTTGTTGGCAGTGATGAAGGAGCAAAGGGCATCACACCGAGCGAACGTAAGCTTATTTTCCAATCGCTTGCTCACTTCTTCCCTGCCTCGCCTTGGTGGGCTGCCTTTGTATGTGGGCCCCCGTTCCTGGGGAAAGCTCGGCTGCCTTGCATGCAGTGTGAATACGCCTTGATTTTAAAGAGGGAGAAAGGGAGGGAGGGAGGATAGAGGATGGAAAAAAATAAAAGAAGGAAGGAAGGAAGGAAGGAAGGAAGAAAGGAAAAAAGAGAGGGAAAGAAGAAAGGAAAAAATAAAGGAAAGAAGGAAAAATAAAAGAAGGAAGGAAGAGGGAAGGAAAAGAGGGAGGGAGGGATGAAGGAAGACTGAAGAAAAAAGGAAAAGAGGAAGGAGGGAAGGAAGGAAGGAAGAAAAAGAGGGAGAGAGGGACGGAGGGAAGGAAGAAAAAAATAAAGGAAAAGGAAAAATAAAGGAAGAAGAAAGGAAGGAAAAAAATAAAGGGAGGAAGGAAGGAAGGAAAAAATAAAGGAAAGAAGGAAAAATAAAAGAAGGAAGGAAGAGGGAAGGAAAAGAGGGAGGGAGGGATGAAGGAAGGAAGGCTAAAGAAAAAAGGAAGGAAAAGAGGAAGGAGGGAAGGAAGAAAGGAAGGAAGGAAAAGAGGGAGAGAGGGACGGAGGGAAAGAAGGAAAAAATAAAGGAAGGAAGGAAAAATAAAGGAAGGAAGGAAGAAGGAAGAAAGAAGGAAGGAAAAAATAAAGGAAGGAAGGAAAAATGAAGGAAGGAAGGAAAAAGAAAGAAGCAAGTGTATGTGTATTTATATATCTATGCAGGATCACTCACCCAATCTTAAAAAGAAAAGCAACTGGAAAAGTCCATATTATGCACTCAACCCTGGAAAATAACTACCTCAATTAACTTCACACAGACCTCTGCTTGTTTAGAGATGATTTATTTGAACTCCTATGCTGAGAAATGCTTTACAGTCTCATTTAAATATTCCTTTATTTATTTATTTTAGTCATTTCACTTACTGAAACTTTTTCTCCCTTTAACAAGTCGGTAAAATGCAAAATATGAAAAATATCTTAATATTTAGAATATGTATGAAAAAGTAAAAATAACAAGAGGAGATAAAGTGTGATAAAGAGGAGATAAACTGAGAGATTAAAAATAAGTGTGGAGTTCACGTAAATATTTATGGTGGGGAAGAAATTAATCCATTAAGGTCTTAGTAGCAATATATTAAACAGGGCTAGTATTAACACTAATATATATTAAATAATCTTTTAAAAAAATATTCCAGGGATAGAATAAGGTGTAACAGTCACGCTTTCTTCTGCCTTTCCTAGCTCAGGGTCTTCTAGATGAGTTTGCAACCTTGATAAACTAAAAGGACTTGACCGTTCAGCAGAGGATGATGAAGTTTGTAGTCCAACAAATTTAGAAAGCAATGGAACTTAGAAAGTCAGGATCTGGCATTAAGTGGTAGACTGGCTCAAAAAATGGAAATTCCATTTAGCTTCCATAGAGACGTGGGTTTTAGCTTAATCCGAGTCTTAAAAACAGTTTAAAATTTAATAAATCAAGGCCGTAGCCAGGTACACAAACTGTGGCAATCTGTAATTATGCATTGTGGAAATATTGACATCTTTTAAAAGCCTTCCCTGAGGAAAACCTATCTCAGGAAAAAGGCATCCGTTTAGGAAAGCTTCCTCAGAAAGATCTTCCTTAAATAACAGCATAGTTGAGGGAAAATTACAAAAGGGAAAATGGAAGTGAATCTTTATCACATCGCTTTTTAAAAAAAACCTTTAAAAATATGTGGTCCTCTATCTTCCTACAGATAGTAAAATGACCGTCTCCAGTTTTAAGCAGCGGTTTGGTTTTTTGTTTTTTTAAGTTTATTTTTCAAATGGTTTCCAACCTTCACACACACACACACCCCTAAAGCAGAACATAAGGGTGCTTTTACGGGATGTTTGTTTAATCTACATATAAATTATTTCAGCAGGCAGCGGGATGGGATAAAAGTAGGATGGTTTTTATTCTAGGCACCCACCTCTGAACTGGACAAAAACGATCAAATGGAGAGCTACGATTTTGGGGCAAAAATACCTGCATGTTACAGCATTTAAGCAACTTTGGGAGAAGAAGAAGAAGAAGAAATAGCTGGATGTAAAAAAAAAGGAGAGGGGGGGAATGCAGAATCAGGGGGGGTGGAGGGGAAGACTCAGTCTGGTTATTATGCCCCCCACTTAGCTAGGTTTCAGCACAGAGTCTGTAAATGCCACCGAATCCCTGCTGAAATGCTATTTTCTACTACCAGCAAGGACAAGGCTTGGTGAATTAGTCCTTTGCTAAATGGCAACGGAGCAGAGCAATGGGGAGGAGGGGGGTGAGTGGGGAGGGAGGGAGGGAGTATGGCTGCTTTGGCCCAGGAGGAGAAGGGCGTTTTCCAACCAAAAATCCTATATATATATATATTTTTTCCCTCCAAGAGCACAGAGTGCTGCAAAATTAAAAGCATCGGTTTTCCTAGAGCAGAATTTTTCAACTTCAGCAACTTGGAAGATGGGTGGACTTCAACTGGCACGGGGAATTCTGGGAGTTGAAGTCCACCCATCTGCAAGTGGCCGAGGTTGAGACACACCACAGTCCTTGACTCATTTAGTGACTGTTCAAAGTTACAACAGCACTGAAACAAGTGACTTACGGCTATTTTTTACACTCAAGGCCGCTGCAGCATCCCCATGGTCACGTGATCAGAATTCAGATAATAATAATAATAACTTTATTGTCACTTTGAATGTACACCAATTGGCATACATCAAAATGAAATTTCGTTGCATACAGCTCTCAAACGGCCACCACCTCCGATATACACTCCTTGTTCGCGGCCAGCTCAAGTTTCAGATCGACCATTTTAATCTCTAGGGAGAGAACGATAGCAAACAGGACAGATGGAAATGGAGCTCCATGTGGATTAGCCTTTAAATTAGCTTGTATTCCTGCAGGACAACCTCGCCTCCTTTTCCTTTTTCTGATCCTGACTCTTCCACCTTTTCCTTAAAGAGGCCTTGCTTCTTTTCGCCCCTGGAGCACGCTGCCACCAACTCCTCCAAAGGCCTCTCTCTCTTCCTCTGGGCCTGCAGACAGTCTCATCCAGTTCCTTCGCAGTCTGCTTGACAGTGGACTCACACTTACGACAGTTGCCGCGTCCTGGGATCGTACGATCCGTTTTTGGGGCCTTCTGACAATGGGAAAGCCAGATTCACTTAACTACCGTGTGACTAATTTAACAACTGCAGTGATTCACTTAACAACGGTGGCAAGAAAGGTTGCCAAGCAGGGCAAAACTCACTTAACCACTGTCTGCCTTGGCAACAGAAATTTGGTTGTGCGTATTCTAGGTGTGTCTCCACCTTCCGTTTGTTCTCAACCTGTGGCAAAGCACAGCCCTACTAGGGTTATTTTTCAGCTTGATTTCTCAAGGCTTCAGATTGTGGCGGTGAACTACAGCTGACCCCACCCCGCCCAAACTGGGGGTGGAAACAAACCACAGATTGATTGGCCTAAGATGTTTAATCCAATTCCTGAATTAGCCCCACTTTCTTGGATTCATGTTGTGCCTCAGACCATAAGCTATCCCCCCCACACACACACATACAAGAAGGCTGGCTTCTTACAAGCCACGAAGCCGCAAGAAACCCAGTTAAAATCCACAAGCTTCACATGTTATTATGCAAAATGCGAAGGCCGGATTTTGAAAGGATGTTGTGGGAACCGATCCACAGTTGGGGGTTATTTTCACAGATTCAATTTACCGCTCGATTTTGGCTAGCATATTATACAGACAGTCCTCAACTGACAACCATTCATTTAGTGAATGTTCAAAGTTAACAACAGCACTGAAAAAAGTGACTTGCGGCCAGTCCTCGCACTTACAACCGTCACAGCGACTCTACAGTCATGTGATCGCAATCTGGGCACTTGGCAACCAGCTAGTATTTATGGTGGTTGCAGCATCCCAGGATCGTGTAATCACCATTTATGACCTCCCAGCCAGTTTCCAACAAGCAAAGTCAATGGTGGAAGCTGAATTCTCTTAACCACCGCATAATTCACTTAACAACTGAAGTGATTCGCTTAACAACCGTGGCAAAAAGATTGTAAAGTCAGGCACAATTCACTTAAGAACTGAGTTTTTAACAATGGAAATTCTGCTCCTAATTGTAGTCGTAAGTTGAGGAATATCGATATGGATATCCAGAGATGTCTATCCAATTTCTAAGGAGCTTGAAGCTGCCTACAGTGTACCTCCACAACAAACTTGTTAGGTAGAACAGTTTGAGAAAGGGAGATTAGGAGCACTTTCTGTGGACTGGGAATGATGAGCTTTGTAGTTCGTCACACTGCAAAAAAACATCTGGGGAATGCTGATGCACAGAATTGGTAACCAGTTCAGCAGTTACTCACATAATTACAAGTAGTCCTTGTTTAGTGACTGTCTTGTTTAGCAACTATTTGCAGTTAGAACAACGATGAAAACATAACTTTGCAACCACTCCTTGCAGTTACAAACTTTGCCATCTGTAAGACAAAGGAAAGCTAAAGGAAAAACTTAATTACAGGTGAGTTTCACTTAGTGACTACTTTATAGGTAGCCTCCAACTTACAACCACAATTGAGCCCACAATTTATGTTGCTAAGTGAGAAATTTGTTAAGCGAGTTTTGCCCCATTTCACGACTTTTCTTGCTACATTTGTTAATGTTTGTACATCACTGCAGCTCTTAAATTAGTAACACGGTTGTTAAAGTGAATTTGGTTTCCCCATTGACTTTGCTTGTCAGAAGGTCGCAAAAGGGAATCCCATGATACCGGGACACGTCAACCATCGTAAATGTGAGGCAGTTGTCAAGCAGCCAAATGTAAATCACGTGACCCTGGGAATGCTGCAATGGTCGTTAGTCTGAAAAATGGTCATAAATCACTTTTTTCAGCGCCGTTGTAACTTTGAACGGTCACTAAATGAACTGTTGTAAGTCGAGGATTACCTGCACTTAACAACGGAGTTGCCGGTCCGAGTTGTAATTGCTAAATGAAGACAATCCATATTAGGAACAATTATTCTTGTCATGTTTAATCAATATTATAGTCTGGGGAGATCATCAACAAAAAAGGCATAGTTAAGATTTTTAAAGGGTGAAGAAGTCACTACATTAGAGAAAAGGGATAAACTCAAAAGCCCTCAAGAAATCATAAGGAAAGGATGCTATATATCCATAAGTTTCAAGATATCAACAGGAATTAGTGATATGTATGACTAAACACACTTCCAAAGAATCCCTAGTTTCTTCCCTTCCAACCCGCAGGAAGATTTTTGTGCAAATCACACTGTTGCCATCCTGACTGCGCGCAGAGCTGGCTGGGGAATTCTGGGAGTTGAAGTCCACACATCATAAAGTTGTCAAGGTTGAGAAACATGGGGCTAGGAAATCAGGGGTAGGCAACCTTGGCTCTTTTATGACTCGTGGACTTCAACTCCCAGAATTCCTGAACCAGCCATGCTGAGGGGAAGGGAGAGGTTTCCAAGCTGAGCCATGCTGGCTCAGGAATTCTGGGAGCTGAAGTCCACGAGTCATAAAAGAGCCAAGGTTGCCTACCCCTGGGCTAGGTGGAAGGGAAAAAAATGGCAGCAAGGAGAGTTCGGGCGTGGAAAAGATCCCCTGCTTGGCAACGTGTACAATGACTGCCATGCCATCTTTGGGGAGCGACGTTGTACACCCACGGCCTAAATTATTTAATTTCTCCAAACCGCTGCACCTTTATAAATCATTAACGGCTCCTTTTGATCTGTGTTAATGAGGTGGCTTGATTGTGGTTGCTCTGGAAAAAAAAATACTAATAACAGCCCTGAAATGTGAGATGGCGGATAAGCTAATAAAAAAAATTAAATTAAGTAGTAGCAAGGGAGGGAGGGAGGGAGGGAAGAGCAGAATGGAAGAGTTGAAAAACAAATGCAGGATTTGTACATTTGAGAAACCTCGTCTGGCTGACCTCGTCTGACTCCGAAGCTAAGAAGGGGCAAACTTGGTTCTTATTTGAATGGGAGACCATCAAGCTTATTGGCTTCGGTCCTGGGAGGCTAAAAACATCTTGGAGAATGGCAGTACAAACCAATTTAATTGTGGCTCTGAAATTTTTTGCCAAGCAGTAAGCTTGGCCGCAAGGAGAATTTATTTTTATATTTTGAGAAAGAAAAAATGTCTATGAAGTCTGTGAATATTTATTTATTTAATTTGTGGCCCGAGTTTATTTATTTGCTTATTTTATAACTAACTCAAGACAGCAAACATACCTAATATGCCTTCCTCCACCTATTTTTCCCACAACAACAACCTGTGAGGTGGGTTGGGCTGAGGGAGAGGGACTGGCCCAAAGTCACCCAGTCGATTTTCATGCCTAAAGCTGGACTAGAACTCACAGTCTCCTGGTGATTGGCCCAAAGCCCACCAGCCGTGGAAAAGATGATCACATGACCTTGGGACTGTGCAACTGTCATGAATACATGCCAGTTGCCAAGCATCTAAATTTTGATCACCTGATTGTGGGGAAGCTGCAACGATCATAAGTGTGAAAAATGGTCATAAATCCCCTTTTCAGTGCCATTGTAACTTTAAACAGTCACTAAACAAACGGTTATAAGCTGAGGACTATATAATCACCTAGTCGAGGTGAATTTCAGCCAATTTCTCCCTGACAGTCGTCCCTACCTCACAGGGTTGTTTTGTTCTGTGGAAAAAAAGTAGGAGGAGAGAGTGTTGCATATACCCTCTGGGGCTCCTGTACCAATGTCAGGATATAAGCCTAACAAATTTATAAGCAGGTGCGTGGTTGCCCAAAGGATTTACGAAGGGAGGGATAAATCTGTAATGATGTTAAAATGCCACGTAAGGTTATTTTGAATACAAATATAAATCTGATCCAAACGGTTTTTTCCTTTCCGGGCCCCCTCAAGAGGAAGACTGAACGCTATAGCAATTCCATCATGTACCGTGTTGTGCGCAAGATGAGGAACTAAAAATACAGAGGTAAGGAAGAACACATAATGGAGCAACTTTTCTTCACAAATGAAGAAACAAATAATTTGGAAAGGAAACTCCAGGGAGAAATAAGGAGAATTTAGAGAGCGTCTCTGTTATATATTTGCAAAAAAAAAAAGGCATTAAGAGAGGATATTAACAACGAATTCAGGCATCTGTGCCTTTTTTAAAAACAAAAAACAAAAACAGGCAGCTGCAGCTGTGTGACTGAAACCCCGCCTTTTTTAAACGCACTGTCATGCATGTAAAGGGGTAGAGCTTAAATTGTGCAATAGTGGTTGGTATCCTAAACCAGGGCTTTTCAACCAGTGGTACGGGTACCACCTGTGGTACATTGGCACCTGGCAGGTGGTACGCGACCATCCTAGAAAAGTGGTAGCAGGGGAGGGGAATGAGCTGAACCGGTGGCAGCACCGCACAAGCCTGAGCGAGAGATGACTGGAGCTGCAGGGCTGTCAGGGCTCAGCGGAAGCGCCAGGATCAGTGCCGCTTTCCAGCTGATTGGCGTTTCTTCGGGGCTATCAGGGCTCAGTGGAAGCGCCAGGATCAGTGCCAGGCTTCAGCTGGAGCTCGGCGCTGATCCTGACGCTTCTGCTGAGCCCAGAAGAAGCGCCGATCAGCTGGAATGTTGCAGCATCTCCAGGGTCTTGTGATTTACATTCAGATGCCTGGCAACTGATTCATATTTATGACGGTCACAGTGTCCCAGGGTCATGTGAAGTGACCAAAACCTGCTGGAACCACCCAGCAGACAGGGGGAATAAAAACCAAACACCCCCCCACCCCACCCCCACTGCCAATCCTCAACAGAAACGCTCACAACAATGAAAACCTCGGACAGGAGGAAGAGCGCGGCCGGGTGGGCAGGCAGGTATCTTGCTCGGCTGAGCCTTGGGGGGCACTTTTTTCAGTGCCATTGTAACTTTGAATAGTCACTAAGCGAACTGTTGTAAGTCGAGGACTACCTGTACTTTATCACGTTTTTCCTTTTTTTTTTGTTTTTTGGTCATCAAGTTTTTGATACCTTGCTAGGCGACTGGTAGTACTCGGATGTTGCCATATCCTAAAAGTAGTACAATGGGTGAAAAAGTTGAAAAACCCTGTGCTAAGCCTTCCCCAAGCCTGGATTTAATCCATATTTCTAAGTAGAACTGGAAAAAGGCAGCTATTTCTCCAATTCTTATAGCTATTTTTTTATTTTTATTTTATAGGGCTTCTAGGATGCTTCAATTGTGATGGTTTTGAGCACTATATATCCCAACCTCTATCAATTGGATTAAAAACTGTGTGGTAGAAAGAGTAACATAGAGCACTGGAAACAGTCATCAGTATAATCCACAGTCTAAAACTCTTCTACTACCCAAAGGAACAAGATCATAGCATTGCACATGAGGAAAATGGCCGTCTTATTCAGAACCGTGAGGACTGGAATCTTAATTTTGTTTTACAAGAAGGATAGTGGACCCACAGTGTGCTTTGCATACAGAAAGTTCTAAATTTAACCCCCAGCATCTTATCCAAGTGTCCTCAATTTACAACCATTCATTTAGTGATGTTTGAAGTTACAACACCACTGAAAAAAAGTGACTTACAACTGGTCCTCGGACTTATGACCATCATAGCTTCCCCATGGTCATGTGATCAAAAATTGGGCACTCGGCAACAGGCATGTATTGGTGACAATTGCCTTGTCCTGGGGTCATCACCAAGTAAGGCAGTTGTTAAATAGGTTTGCCCCCATTTTACGAACCTTTTTGCAAATCACTACATTTATTAAGTGAATCATGCAGTTATCAAGTGAATCTAACTTTCCCCCATTGACTCTGCTTGTCGGAAGCCAGCTGACAAGATTTCAAATGGTGATCACTTGACTCCAGGACAGTGCGACCATACTGTCTGCACTTTGATCACGTGACCATGGGGGATGCTGCAATGGTTGTAAGTGTGAAAATTGGTCACAAGTCACTTTTTTCAATGCCGTTGTAACTTCATATGGTCACTAAGCGAATAGTTGTAAATCGAAGGCTACCTGTACAGACTGAAGGGACTATAACAACTAGTGCAGGGGTCTTCAAACTTGGCCCTTTTATGACTTGTGGGCTTCAACTCCCAGAATTCCTCAGCCAGCGATAGATCGCTGGCTGAGGAATTCTGGGAGTTGAAGTCCACAAGTCATAAAAGGGCCAAGTTTGAAGACCCCTGCACTAGGTAGTAACAGAGTGACTCTCTCTCAAATTAACCTTCCTTGTGGGTTGCACAGTTATGTGGGAAATGGGCATTCTACACACTTCCCCTTAACAGCAATCACAAACATAATAAACAACAAAGAATGGGAGAATGCAGTGTTTTGTTCTTTGAGATCAGACGTGTTGCTAACACTCTACGAACACAAAATCACCTCAATACAAGCAAGCATCATCTCTTTAAAGCAGGAGTCTCCAAACTTGGCTGGCTGAGGGATTCTGGGAATTGAAGTCCACAAGTCTTAAAGTTTGGAGACCCCTACTTTGAAGCTATGAGTCTTCTGACTACCAGAACAAGAGATAGATTAGGAAGAGAGTGGACTGTTGAATAAATTAATCTAGAGTTCTACTTCCTACTTTGGAAACATGATGTGAAGACCCAGCTCTCTGGAGAAATCCATAAAGTTGGGAAAGATAAAAGGAAGAAGAATTCTATTCTATTATAATATTATTATAATATCCTATTATAATATCCTATTGTAATAACATTATATTACTATAGAGAATTCTATTCTATTCTATTCTATTCTATTCTACTCTACTCTACTCTACTCTACTCTACTCTATTCCTATTTTCCATTCCATTTTTGACAGGATGACAAGCAGAAAAGGGGAGGGACTTGGTTGCAGTGACAATAGGGACATTGTTGGGGGACCTGGAAGAACAGGTGAGGGCTAGATCAACTTGCAGAAAATCTATCTACCTTATCGTTAGGAGTCAAAAAAGACTGAGGGCACATGATCAATCAGTCAATCAGTGCAAAGACCCAGTTCTTTGGAGAAATCTATAATATAAGAAAAGGTGGAAGAAACGAGAAAAAGGGGATGACCAGCAGCAAGGGGAATGTACTAAGTTACGGGAAGAAGGGGGCACCCCTAGGAGACCTGAAGGACCAGGCTGAGAAGAAATGAACATGGAGAAATTCTAAACTCTATGAGTTTACTTTAAATCAGTGTTTTTTTTCAACCCTGGCCAACTTTAAGCTGTGTGGACTTCAACTCCCAGAATTCCTCAGCCACCCTGCTTGGCTAGGGAATTCTGGGAGCTGAAGTCCACATAGCTTAAAGTAGCTAAGATTGAAAAGCACTATTTAGATACAGTGAGATTTTCCTGTTTATGTATATCTTCATAAATAAGGAAATGTTAAGAACTGAATCAACCTGTGAATGGAATGGTAGAATAGAATAGAATAGAATAGAATAGAATAGAATAGAATAGAATAGAATAGAATAGCTTTGTTGTCCATGCTTGATTGGACACACAAGGAATTTGTCTCTGGTGCATAAGCTCTCAGTGTACATACAAACCACAAACTAATATAATCATAAGATACCAATAGGAGAAGGTACTAGAAAAGATGAGAAGGGTAATAGTAATACCGCCATACTACAATGAATGTTAACATCCGTTAAGCTTTGGGCTAAGGCCATTCTTTGCATTCAAATCAACCATAATATGAGCAGCTTGCTGTTTGAATGGGATGTCCTGGTACTTAATTACTCATAATACTTTAGCACTCTGCCCATGCTCTAACATTGGCTCCTGATGAATTCAAATCCCAAACGCGCCCCTCATCGTGTTTTCCTGCCAACCATCATATTCTCTCCTCCCACAGATGCCAAGGTTGGCCTCTGAAACTATGTTTTCAGGAATCTTGTCCATCCCCTACTTCAGAAAATCAGCAAGACAACTGATCACAGTTTGGGTTTTTAGAAAAGAACCCTTGTTCCTTGAGTAGATTTTCATCTGCAGATTTTACCATCCAAGGTGATTAGGGGCTCTAGTAAACAGTCCTCGACTTACGACTACACTTGAGCCCAACATTTCTGTTGCCAAGCCAGACAGTTGTTAAGTGAGTTTTGCCCCATTTTACAACCTTCCTTGCCACTGTTAATAAGTGAATCACTGCAGTTGTTAAGTGAGTAACACGGCCGTTAAGTGAACCTGGCTTCCCCCACTGACTTTGCTTTTCAGGAGGTCGCAAAAGGTGTTCGATCACGTGACCCCAGGACACTGCAACCGTCATAAATAGGAGTCGGTTGCCAAGCGGCTGAATTTTGATCACATGACCAGGGGGATGCTGCAACGGTCATCGGTGTGAAAAAGTCATGTCACTTTGTTCAAGGCCGTTGTAACGTCAAATGGTCACTAAACAAACTATTGTAGATTAAGGACTATCTGTACATCTTCTCAGGCAGCAAGAATGAAAATGAAACTCTGTTTTAGGACCCAAAGGAGTTTTTTCACCAGGCAACTGGACTTAGAACAATTAACCAGTGGAACAACCTGCCTCCAGAAGCGGTGAATGCTCCAACACTGGAAGTTTTTAAGAAGAGACTGGACAGCTGTTTGCCTGGAATGGTATAGGGCAGTGGTGGCAAACTTATGGCACGCGTGCCAGAAGTGGCACTCAGAGCCCTCTCTGTGGGCACGCGCGCCATGGCCTGGAGATGGCAACCATCCTCTTCAATCAGCCGCCTGCTAACTCGCTGAGGTCCCATGTGGCCGGATGCATCCCAGCACCCATGCGCTCGCTGGCCTCTGTGTGTGGGGTGCGATGGTGTCAGGCAGCCGCCGCCCCGGCCCCTGCCTCGCCTTGCCCTGAGACAATGGCACCCCCACCCTGCCTCGCCTCACCCCGCAGGACAAGCTTCCTGCTCACCTTCCCATCCGCCAGAGACGCCCTGGATCTCCCCCAACCCTGCCCAGCCCCCACAGGCGTCCCTCCCCAGGAGCAACATTGAGCTAACCACACCCACCCTAGCCACGCCCACCCATCTGCCATGACCACCGTAGCCACACCTAGTGGGCCACAGCCACCCAGCGGGCAACGGCCACCCGGCAATACGTAAGTGGGTTTTGGGTTGCAGTTTGGGCACTCGGTCTCTAAAAGGTTCGCCATCACTGGTATAGGGTTTCCTGCCTGAGCAGGGGGTTGGACTAGATGACCTCCGAGGTCCCTTCCAACTATTATTATTATTATTATTATTATTATTATTATTATTATTATTATTATTATTTCTTTGAAGATGTTTTGCTTCTCATCCAAGAAGCCTCTTCAGCTCTGAGCGAAACGTCTTCAAGGATAGCAGTGTTCCAATGTCTCAGGGGCTGCCCCAAAGAAGAGGGAGTCAAGCTATTCTCCAAAGTGCCTGAAGGCAGGACAAGAGGCAATGGATGGAAACCAACCAAAGAGAGAAGCAACCTAGAACTAAGGAGAAACTTCCTGACAGTTAGAACAATTAGCCAGTGGAACAACCTGCCTCCAGAAGCGGTGAATGCTCCAACACTGGACAGCCATTTGTCTGAAAAGGTATAGGGTTTCCTGCCTGAGCAGGGGGTTGTACTACATGACCTCCAAGGTCCCTTACAACAACAACAACAACAACAACAACAACAACAACAACATTATTGTTGTTGTTGTTGTTGTTAAAAAACAAAAGAAATTCCAGTTCCCTCTTGAAAAAGCATCTTTGGAACAACCATAACCTGGATGACTGAGAATCTCCACAGACGCAGTTTTAGGACAGTTGTGTGCGCTTAAAAGAAGAAACAGGAAATTGAATGAACATCTGAGGTTGTTGTTGTTTTTTCCCCCCTCCCAACATTGCTCCAAAAGAAGACCTTTGTTTTGGAAATTGTGTACGTGTGTCGAGACGAGGCTGTTTAAAAGAGGTCAGGAAAACCGAGGCATCCTCTAAAAATGGATTATCAACCCGCCTCCGCCGAGTGGAAGGGTATGAGGGGGGATTGAGAAACAGAAATGAATGGCGAGACAAAAGCCTAACTTAGAATGCAAAAACCGTGTTCTTTAAGTTGGGGGAATTTGTGAATGGAGGGGCGCCTTAAGCTCCGGAGAAGAGAGACAGATCCTTGCTGGCTTGCAAGCCAAAGCTCCTTTTCAAATCTACAGCAATTGGAATACGATATGCAAATGAGCCAGATCGGGAGAGGTTAATGAATTTTCGCCTTTGATTTCATTCCGCTGCACATTTATTGCTTCTTTCCCTTTCTCTTTCTCTCTCTCTCTCTTTTTGTTTTAGAAACTGGAAATCCGCCTCGGTTATCGGAGTTTTTAGGCTTGGTCTCGGGAGCAAGGAGTGAGACTAAGACGAGTGAAAAGGAAGGTGTTAGTAAGACAAAGAAGGTAGGTTAAATTCACATTAGAGGGGGTTAGGTTTGGTGGATTGTATTTATCTCCTTGATTTGTGAAGTGCGCTGACAATATTCTGACACACGAATAAACGCTGAAAGGAAGGAACAAAGGAACTGTCATGTATTTGCCAATTGTGCATAAAGACATTACAACTGTACAAAAAAGAATCTAAGTATCATCTCTCTCTTTTTTTCTTACGTATTAGAGCAATGTTTCTCAATCTTGGCAACTTTAAGATGGGTGGACTTCAACTGGGGAACTTGCTGGCTGGGGAATTCTGGGAGTTGAAATCCACCCATCTTAAAGTTGCCTAAGTTGAGAAACACTGTATTAGGGTACAGACATCGACAAAGTCTAGCTTGTGCGTTGAGAACCAAACAAACAGTGAGTAACGGGACAATATTTTCGCATCAAAATGCATTGAGCGCCAAATTCGGTGAGTTTCAAAGCAGTTGAGTGCCCAGGTACCATTGTATTAATTTTCTCAAAGAATGATGTGCAGAATTAGAAACTACAAAAAATGTAGAGGGAATTGGAAAAAAACAGAAGAAAAAGCGAAAGACATTAAAGTCAAAAGAAAAAGGGAAAGAAAAAGAAAAAAAAGGAGAAATTTTCCGGGTTTTTTTGCAGCAGCTACAAATACTATTTCCACCCTCTGAAATTAGCTCACAGGGCTCCATTCTTCCCACAAACAACGCCTTTTAATCAGTAAATCTCCAAATCGCCCATTTATTTTTTGCTCCTTTTCAGCAAAATGTCTTATTAAAAGGTACCCCGTCTTTTAGAAAAGTAGTTATTGTTTCTTTCTTAATCAAACCGGGCAATTTGGCTATTTCAGCAAAACTTTGCGCAGCTTCGCACACCAATCTTCTTCCCACAGAAAAATAGAAAACTCAGTGGAATTAGATGTGTATTTGCACAGGTAGACCTTGAGTCAGTGGTGGCGAACCTATGGCACACGTGCCAGAGGCGGCACTCAGAGCCCTCTCTGTGGGCACGCACACCGTCGTCCCAGCTCCGCCTCCCCCTGCGGCCCTCTCCTCACCAGAAGCCCCCCCAGAGAGTCATCCGAAAGCATGGCCCACACGGAGCAGCACAGCAAAGGACATGGCAGCCGGGCAGCGGGGACAAGACTCCGCCCTCACACCCCGTCATGCGCAGTTGATGCTGCGGGGCGTGGGCGGAGGGTGTGGCCGCCATGGCACTGCTGGGCCACTTGGGCGATCTGCAGTGGGCCATGGAGGCGGTCAGTGGCCCTGCGGGTGGGCGGGGTGGTGGGTGGGGTGGGGGCGGAGCAAGCAGGATGAGGGCGGAGCAGGGGCGGGTGGGGGAGCAGGGCGGGGGTAGTTTTTGGGCACTCACTCTCTAAAACGTTCGCCATCACTGCCTTGAGTGATGACTTTTCATTGAGTGTGGTATTTCAGTCGCTAAGTGAGCTGGTTGTTAAACGGGTCATCATGTGACCATGCCCAACTGCGGGGATTTTTTTGCAGCCGTTAAGGAGTTGTTAAAGAGTTGTTTGTCTGCAAGTACAGGTGGTCCTTGACTTAAAACAGTTCATTTAGTGACTGTTCAAAGTTACAACGGCACTGAGAAAAAATGACTTATGATCCTTTTTCACACGTACAACCGTTGCAGCATCCCCAGGGTCACGAGATCAAAATTCGGACACTTGGCAACAGACTCTATTTATGACGGTTGCAGTGTCCTAGGGTCATGTGATCCCCTTTTGCGACCTTCTGACGAACAAAGTCCACGGGGAAGCCAAATTCACTTAACATTTGCCACGATTCACTTAACAGCTGTGGCAAGAAAGGTCGTAAAATGGAGCAAATCTCGCTTAACTAATGTTTCACTTAGCAACATAAATTCTGGGCTCAATTTTGGTCGTAACTCGAGGACCGCCTGTAAATGCAGGCTGCTTGCCGAGTGCCCAAAATACAGTGTCATGTGACAAAGAGGGGCAGCCCTTGTGACTTTGAATCTGGGTTGTAAGTAACTGTGGCGTTCCGCCGTAACTTCAAATGGTCGCTAAACGACCACTTGTAAGTGGAAGACTCCCTGCATTTAAAATTGCACTTGGGCTGCAAAAATCCATGGAACCACTAGATGTCAGCAAGAATTACAGAAACAATCTCTGGGGCCAACTAGTGGCTGAAAGGCATTATTGCAAGCCAGGATCAATCCTTGTTTTGGCCAATGTGCTTATCAGTGCTGTGCAGCTTAAACGATGTTACCATGTGTTGCTTTGCAAATTCTAAGTCAGGCTTCAGCCTATTCACACAAGGGTCACAGTGAAAGATGACGTAAATTGAGGAGACCTGAAAGAGGCTTAAAGAGAAGCAGAGCCTTCAGCGTAATACAGAATGCTAATAAAGGATTTGGGTTTTGCAAATGTTTTTATTGACAGCTGTAAGAAGAAGCTGGCATGAATGCCCATATTTCATTCCCCTCTTTTAGTTTTATGTATTTATGACATTTATTCATCATCCTAATCCAATCTCAAGTGAACAGGCAAAATAGGACCATATTTCGCAGCTGAAGCAAAATTCAATAATTTTACAACTATTTCCCAGAGTGAAATGGGATGGGGGGTAATCCATGAAAGAGCTCAGAGCTGTGGGAAACTGTGCATGTTCCAACTCCGGAATTAATTTTAGAAACGCTCCTGGTTAAAACCCATTTGAGGTATGAAAGATGAGGCCGAAGGAAACGCCACAATAAAATGAGAAACGCAAACGAAGAAAGCTGATCAATTTACATCCCCCTTAAAGAGGTGACGATTTTCTTCCTCAACCTGGTTTCCTGCCAAGTTGGGGGCTACGGCTTCTATGTCAGTGGTCATGCGGGTGAGAAATATGGGACTTGTAGTCAACAAAAAGGTCAGAGAAAGTTACATTAAAGCAGCGGTTCTCAACCTATGGGTCGCGACCCCATTTGGGGTCGATCGACCATTTCACGGGGGTCGCCAAACAAGGCTGTCCGCCATTTTTTTTCCCCTTTTCCGGCGGGTGCCTTACCTCCCTTGAGCTGGGCCAGCTGGTGGTTGGCCTGCTACGTCTCTGCCGCTTGCCAGCTACGCCTCGGCCGGCGCAGGGGGCGGAACCACACATGCGCGGTGCTCCCGGGCAGGGAAAGTCCTCGACTTACGACCGGTTGGGTAGTCCTCAACTTACGACCGGTTTAGTCCTCGGCTTACGACTGGTTTAGTCCTCGACTTACGACCGGTTGGGGGTTGCGGCATTAAAAAGGTTGAGAACCACTGCATTAAAGACTTAAGCTTTCATTTTTTTTGTCTTGAAAATTAAATAGTATAGCAATAGCAATTAGACTTATATACTGCTCCACAGTGCTTTATAAACAGCACTTTCTGGGAGGTTTACAGCGTCAGCATCTTGCCCCCCCCCCAACAATCTGGGTTCTTATTTTACCGACCTCGGAAGGAAGGAGGCGGAGTCAACCTTCAGCCTATTAGGATGGAACTTCTTGCTGGTTGGGGAATTCTGGGAGTTGAAGTCTACAAATCTTAAAATTGCCAAGGTTGACATCAGGACAAAACCTTTGCTCAGACTGAAGTACAATTTTAAAAATGAAGGGGGGGGAATTGCTTAATAATCACACAGCCCTTCTATCCTGCTACAGTGGCTGATTTTGAGAAAAAAAATTAATCTTTCACTGCTCGGATGGGAGACCACCAGAAAATCCCAAGACCGGAATAAACTGGGAATTAAACACACACACAAAAACCCATAAATACAGGAAAAGATTTCAACAGCGTTGCCAAGAAAATTGCACAAAGTCATTTGACTGTGAAGTGTTCACAATTTTCAGAGGTGTCTGCATACAGAGGTAGAAGGCAGAAAGCATGGCCTTGAATTATAGGAAGTAAAGCCACTACAAATGCAACAAAGGGATAACAGAAGCCTGAGTCCGGGCAAAAATAGTAACGTGGGTAAGGGAAGGAGCAGGGAAGCACGTTCGCGCATGCAAGATTCTGTTTTGATAGCTTTACAATACAGTCCTCGACTTACAACCAATTGCTTAGCAACCATTTGGACAGACTTCCCGAAAAGGGAGTTACAACCTGATTTCAAAGTTCTGATGGTGTCTCTGATGTTCATGTGACCACATTTTGGGCAATTGGCAACCGGCCTACAATAATGATAATGATGATAATAATAATGATAATAACAACAGCAGCAGCAGCAATAATAGCAATAACAGTAATAATAATAAAGTTGGAAGGGACCTTGGAGGTCATCTAGCCCAACCCCTTGCTCAGGCAGGAAACTGTATATCATTTCAGACAAATTATAGCCATTTACAGTGCCCTGCAGTCACGTGTTCATGATACTTGACTTCCCCCCCAAAAAAACGGTACAGATAGTTCTCGACTTACAACAGTTCATTTAGCGACCGTTTGAAGTTACAACAGCACTGAAAAAGTAACCTATGACTGCTTTTCACACTTACAACTGTTGCAACATCCGAGTGTCCACATGATCAAAATTACTTGGCAACTGGTTCCTATTTATGACGGTTGCAGTGTCCCAGGATCATGGGATCCACTTTTGCGACCTTCTGACAAGCAAAGCCAATGGGGAGGCCAGATTCATTGAACAACTCTATTACTAACTTAATAACTGCATAGATTCACTTAACAACAGTGGCAAGTAAAGTCATAAAATGGGGCAAAACTCACTTAACAAACATTTCAATTAGCAACATAACTTTTGGGCTCAATTGTGGTGGTAAGCTGAGGACTACCCGTATTTATTATTTATTTATTTATTTATTAATTTAATTTATATCCCGCCCTTCTCCTTGCGGACTCAGGGCGGCTAACAACCAGATAAAATGCTAATCCCAAAAAACTACAGATTAAAAACATAATTAAAAGCAAATATTAATAATTGGTCTAGTTAGTTTAAAATTACTTTAAAACCCCCCATTAAAAATTTTCCCCTAGGCCAGT
>NW_015386401.1:576312-587228 GCF_001527695.2 Protobothrops mucrosquamatus | reverse complement strand
ACAAGGGCTCTATATTTATCTCCCCCATTTCCAGATCATTCTGCCACTGGCCAGAGACAAAAATTAGATCTAGTGTGTGTCCTCCCGTGTGAGTGGGGGCATGAACTAATTGGGTCAAGTCCATGGTCGTCATGGAGGCCAAGAACTCCCGAGCCACCGCTGACGTTTCACCCGCCGATGGCAGGTTGAGATCCCCCATAACTATAAGTCTGGGGGTCCCAACCGCAGTAATTCGGTTAACAAGAGTGGCAAGGAAGGTCATAAAATGGAGTAAAACTCATTTAACCGTCGTCCCAAGGATGCTTTATCACAAGGCAACTGGACTTACTTGTTTTTCTTTGAAGAAGCTTCTTGGATGAGAAGCAAAAGGTCTTCAAAGAAACACAAGAAAGTCCCGTTGCCTCGTGATAAAGCAGCTTTGGGATAACTATGACCTGGAGGACTGAGAATCTCCGTAGTCATTTAACTGCTTTGCTTAGCAACAGACATTTTGGGCTCGGTTATGGTCGTAAGTCAAGGACTACCTGCTAGTACGCGGGAGCCAGACAAGGAAGACTCACAGCCCTTTAAGGCTGCTGTGCCTTAAAGGTACCCCCTGCCGGCTGCAGCCTTGCTATTAATCATCGTGCTTGCAAGGGGAGCAGGCTACAGATAGCAGAAACAACCCCGAGTCATTCTTCCAGAGGTGGGCCTCCCTCCCGGAGAACCGAGCAGATCCTGGAAGGGCTGCGGAGCCCGAGGGCCAAATGCAAAAACTCCCAGCTGGAAAACTAACCAAAGTCATCACCTGCAGTCAGGAGCACAGCAGGGTGAAGGAGTTGCAAAGCCGGGCAGGATTTCAACAGATGGGCTGGAAAACAGCCTGAAGACAAGGCCAAGTGATTTCCCGGCTGGCGTGGAGTATCAGCCTGCCAAATCTGACAACCTTAATATCAATATTTATCTCTGGGCTGAAACTCTGATCTGCGGCTTCATATTCCGCACCTCCATTACAGTTATCCGTAATGGTCTTGACGGCCCCGCGGAAGGGAGGCTGGTTCGGGTTTAATGCAACCTAATCCGAGGGTTTGGCCTCGCACTGACAGCTGAGGGACTTTCTGGGGTAAGAGAACAAGACTCTGCGCAGCTCAGACTTCAGGAAACTGGCGTCAAACTACACGGGTCTCCAGAATCTCAGGCTGGACCGCCGATGTCCGGCATGGTATATTGCAGCAGCTTCAAAGCTACTCAACCTGGCCACTTTCGCCTGGAAATGACTCTAACGTCCTGGTTCTGATTTGGACAGTAAGAAATCAGGACAGGGCACTGACCCAGGGCAGAGTGATAACACCACACTGGCAGGTGTGATGGTACGTGGAGAAGGACCTTGGGAGACCTTGGGGAAGAGATCTTGCCTAGGGCAGGGGTCCCCAACCCCTGGTCCGTGGACCAGTCTGGGCCGCGGCATGCCAGCAACCGCGGCGAAGAAGAAGAAGAAGAAGAAGAAGAAGAAGAAGAAGAAGAAGAAGAAGAAGAAGAAGAAGAAGAAGAAGAAGAAGAAGAAGAAGAAGAAGAAGAAGAAGAAGAAGAAGAAGAAGAAGAAGGAGGAGGAGGAGGTTGGAAGGAACCTTGGAGGTCATCTAGTCCAACCCCCTGCTCAGGCAGGAAACCCTATACCAGGGGTAGGCAACCTTGGCTCTTTTATGACTCGTGGACTTCAACTCCCAGAATTCCTGAGCCAGCCATGCTGAGGGGAGAGGGAGAGGTTTCCAAGCTGAGCCATGCTGGCTCAGGAATTCTGGGAGTTGAAGTCCACGAATCATAAAAGAGCCAAGGTTGCCTACCTTTGCCCTATACCATTTCAGACAAATGGCTATCCAATCTCTTCTTGAAAACTTCCAGTGTTGGGGCATTCGCCGCTTCTGGAGGCAGGTAGTTCCACTGATTAACTGTTCTCACTGTCAGGAAATTTCTCCTTAGTTCTAGGTTGCTTCTCTCCTTGACTAGTTTCCATCCACTGCTTCTTGTCCTGCCTTCAGGTGCTTTGGAGAATAGCTTGACTCCCTCTTCTTTGTGGAAACCCCTGAGATATTGGAAGACTGCTATCATGTGACCGTTCAAAGTTACAACAGCACTGGAAAAGGTGACTTACGACCATTTTCACACCTCTGACTGTCCCATCCCCATGGTCACGTGACCAAAAATACAGACGCTTGGGAACTGACTCGTATCCATGACAACTTGCAATCGTGCGATCCCCTTTTGCAAACTTCAGACCAGCCAAGTCAATGGGGACGCCCGATTCCTTTTTACCACCGGGCTGCCAGCTTCACAGCTGCGGTGATTCACTTTACAAGTGTGGCAAGAAAGGTCGCAAAACGGGACAGGACTCGCTTACCAACCGTCTCGCTTAGCGACAGAAATCCGGGTCGTCATTTGTAAGTCGTAAGTCGAGGACTAGCCAGTACAGCGAGAAAGCTGAGAGGGGGGGTATCTACCCAAGGCTGCAGAGATACACGGTTAGATGCGGATTTACTCAAAAAGGTGACCCTGACAGGCCTACTTTGTAGTGGGGGGGTGGGGGGGAGTGATCAGGCTGCCCTTTCTTGTCTCATTTAGCAGAAGGATCAGCCTGGCACAGCTTCGCCTTGGCACCGGCACCTGTTTTTTCCACTTCACAATTCTTTCCCGCCCCATCCTTCACAACCCAGAAGGAGCAGTGGCAATACTCCAGCATCAGCAGCACAGCCACCATCACCGTCACACCCCACCACCACCACCACAACACACCTACAAAATCTGGCCTGCAAACAAACCAACCCCATCCACAAAAGGTGAAGATTTTTGACCATTTAATGCTTGGGGGGGGTGGATGGGGGGAGAAGGGGAAGCGTTTTTGCAGTCATCAGTACCGGATGCCTCTTTGAAAGCCAGTTTCTGGTTTCCTTCCCAGCACACAAGCTGTGCCATGAGGAATCTTTGCCACGCACTCCTTGCGTTGTGTTTTTCGCCTCTCCTGGATCTGAGAAATTGGGATTCCTTTCCTTTCTTTCGTTTTTTGGGTTTTTTTTCCCTTTCTTTTTCTCACTTACCCCAAAAAAAAAAAAAAAAGTTCTCGGAGTTTAAAGTCGGCGTTTCAGGTGAGCAGGCACCAGAAACACAAGGTAATTGGACGGAATTAAAATCTATAGCAGGAGAGCAAAGCCAGCGACTGCAATCAATGCCATCCGATTCACCGGTGACCGCAATTCCCAGGCTTTCTCAGCTTTGGGCTATGGCTATCTGCCAATCGTGGGAATCAGAGTCCCCGACACATCCAGATGGTAGCCGCTGAGGAAGACCAAAAGGATTTAAAAAAAAACAAAAAACAAAATTTGGACCTGCTGAAAAAAAGACTTTTCCCCCAAACACGGCAAGTGAATTCGGTTCCGCAACAGTGAACAGTAAAGCTACCCTTGAAAGGAAGGCAATGGGTATTTATTGTTAATGCCCTTCCTGCAAATATTAACGCCGGTCTAACTCCAAATTAAGTGCCGTCGAGGGCACAGCTTATCGGTTAAGCTTGTTGTCTTGAGAGCCCTTAAGACGGGGCGAATGCTTGACTGCATCCATCATCTCAAAAAGACCAGGGACTGTTCTGTGATTCGTGACCGGTCAAGCCTTAAAACTCAGCTCAGTGGTCCTAACTTCACAAGTAGGTAACCACCTTTCCTTGAAAGGATCCAGCTGAGCATCTGGGCGCTTTTTGGTCTGAACCTTTGAGGCCCAAAACACAACCTTTGACCTCGAAAGATGGACAAACGGAAGGAGGTTTGGCCTGCACGATGGCAGGATGAGAAGGCGAAGCGACTTCACCCAACCCAACCCAACAGGATGGTTTATAATAATAATAATAATAATAAAGTTGGAAGGGACCTTGGAGGTCATCTAGTCCAACCCCCTGCTCAGGCAGGAAACCCTATACCAGGGGTATGCAACCTTGGCTCTTTTATGTGTGGACTTCAACTCCCAGAATTCCTGAGCCAGCCATGCTGAGGGGAAAGAGAGAGGTTTCCAAGCTGAGCCATGTTGGGGCATTCACAGCTTCTGGAGGCAGGTTGTTCCACTGGTTAATTGTTCTCACTGTCGGGAAATTCCTCCTTAGTTCTAGGTTGCTTCTCTCCTTGGTTAGTTTCCATCCATTGCTTCTTGTCCTGCCTTCAGGCGCTTTGGAGAAGAGCTTGACTCCCTCTTCTTTGGGGCAGCCCCCTAGGTATTGGAAGACTGCTATCATGTGACCGATCAAATTTACAACAGCACTGGAAAAGGTGACTTACGACCTCGAAAGATGGACAAACGGAAGGAGGTTTGGCCTGCACGATGACAGGATGAGAAGGCGAAGCGACTTCACCCAATCCAACCCAACAGGATGGTTTATAATAATAATAATAAAGTTGGAAGGGACCTTGGAGGTCATCTAGTCCAACCCCCTGCTCAGGCAGGAAACCCTGGCCTATACCATGTCAGACAAATGGCTGTCCAGTCTCTTCTTAAAAACTTCTAGTGTTGGAGCATTCACCGCTTCTGAAGGCAGGTTGTTCCACTGGTTAATTGTTCTCACTGTCAGGAAGTTTCTCCTTAGTTCCAGGTTGTTTCTCTCCTTGATTAGTTTCCATCCGTTGCTTCTTGTCCTACATCAGAAACATTTATGCTATTCATTTAAGGGAGGTTAGGAACAAGTTCCAGCTTCCAGCATTTAGTTAGGTATTTAGTTTAGTTAGTTAATCAGCTTGGATAACTAATTAATCAAGTTGGAATCAATGGTTGGAAACTGATCAAAGAGAGAAGCAACCTGGAATTAAGGAGAAACTTCCTGACAGTGAGTACAATCAACCAGTGGAACAATTTACCTTCAGAAATCGTGGGTGCTCCATCACTGGAGGTTTTTAAGAAGAGACTGGACAGTCACCTGTCTGTGACGGTATAGGTTCCCGTGCTTGAGCAGGGGGGCTGGACTAGAAGACCTCCAAGGTCCCTTCCAGATCTATTCTATTCTAAATTAACCAGGCAATGAAAAGAAGGACTAAGAGTGACAGGATAGCAGTCTTCCAATATCTCAGGGGCTGCCCCAAAGAAGAGGGAGTCAAGCTATTCTCCAAAGCACCAGAAGGCAGGACAAGAAGCAACGGATGGAAACTAATCAAGGAGAGAAGCAACCTAGAACTAAGGAGAAACTTCCTGAGAGTTAGAACAATTAACCAATGGAACAACCTGCCTCCAGAAGTGGTGAATGCTCCAACACTGGAAGTTTTTAAGAAGAGACTGGACAGCCATTTGTCTGAAATGGTATAGGGCAGGGGTAGGCAACGTAGGCTCTTTTATGACTCGTGGACTTCAACTCCCAGAATTCCTGAGCCAGCCATGTTGAGGGGAAAGGGAGAGTTTCCATGCTGAGCCATGCTGGCTGAGGAATTCTGGGAGTTGAAGTCCACGAGTCATGAAAGAGCCAAGATTGCCTACCCCTGGTATAGGGTCTCCTGCCTGAGCAGGGGCTTGGACTAGAAGACCTCCAAGGTTCCTTCCAACTCTTATGACTTTGTGATACTAATAAAATTGGGCATAACTCGCTTAACAACCACCTTGCTTAGCAAAGAAAATTCTGGCCCCCAGTGTGTTCGTAAGCCGAGGTCGACCTCTTTCTAAACATTTCGTTCAACGTAATTCCACGAAGCCTATCCGAGATCAGGCCAACAGCGTTGACAGTAGTACTGAGAAGAATAAACAAGGAAAGTTCCCTGGGAATTGGCCTTGGATGCTGTAATTTGCCCCGTTCCACTCTCATTAACATGAGAGCCTGTTAGCAGAACACAGCTCCTAATCAATAATCACCAATGATGACTCCTAAGTGAGGGAACATTAATGCACCGGAATCATTTTTCTAGCCCTCACTGACATCCGTGCCAGACACAATATCTACCATTCAAGCCGCACGTCGGGGGAACTTAAGGCTTTGTCTGAATTTTGAAAGTGTGCATTTGCTGGATATCTGAAGGATCATCTGTGTGTATGTGTGGTTGTGTGGTTGTGTGTGTGTGGTGTGGCCGGCGTGTGTGTCTGTGTGTGTACAAGCATCTTTAAAGCACCTGTTTTTCTCTCATGTAGAAGTCTGACCGTCTCAAAGGAGAACCTCTGGCCAAATTCAATGGGCAGGGGGCAGGCAAAATTCCAAAGAAAATATCCTTTTCTCTTTTTAGACGGTCAAGAAACAATCTTTTTTCCCCCCTCTCATTTTTCTATGTCAAACCCCCCCTCCCCCCAAAGTCCTATTCTGGAGCATTTCGGGGGGGGGGGGAATTACAGACGACAGCCACGGAAATGCCCTATGATTCCTATACAGGTAGTCCTTGACTTAACGACCAGATTTGGGATCAGAATTTCCGTTGTTAAACAAGATGGTTGTTAACTGAATCACACCCAATTTTATGAGCTTTTTTTCTTTTGCCACGGCTGTTAAGCGAATCACTGCAGTGGTTAAGTGGATGAAGTTGTTGAATGAATCCAGTTTCCCACATTGACTCCGCTCGTCAGAAAATGACTGGGAAGGCCACAAAGGGTAACCATATGACCCCAGAAGGGTCCAGACCAGGAGTCTTCAAACTTGGCCCTTTGATGACTCGTGGACTTCAACTCCCAGAATTCCTGAGGCAGCATGGCTCAGCTTGGAAACCACTCCCTTTCCCCTCAGCATGGTTGGCTCAGGAATTCTGGGAGTTGAAGTCCTCGAGTCATAAAAGAGCCAAGGTTGCCTATCCCTGGTATAGGATTTCCTGCCTGAGCAGGGGGTTGGACTAGATGACCTCCAAGGTCCATTCCAACATTATTATTGATCATCACACAGTCAGCCAGATGTTCAGACTGGATTTGGCATTTCTGTCTATCTATCGAGTCCTTACCAAGGACCTGGGATAGGCAGATGTGGATGTTTTATGGTATTACAGATATCGTCGTAGGATGGAAGCAGTTCCTAGTAAGGCCGCCTTTTGCAATTGACTAATGGCGAATTTGTCTATTATTATTATTGTTGTTGTTGTTGTTCTTGTTATTATTATTCAGCCATATTTTCATTCCATACAGCATTAACCTTGTGAACTCTCAAGTTTCCTCCTTCCGTTATATATTCAACATGGACAGTCTTTAATATTTATGGTTATGTATATGTAGGGGTGTGGGTCTATACATATGTTGTATATAGTATGTTTAGGTGTGTGTCATGTATGTGTTCACTTTGAGAGCGGGCAACTAAATTTCATTTTTGATGTGTGCCGTTGTGCCCGCAGTAAAAAATGACAATAACGCTTATCTTATCTTATTACAGCCTGTAACTGCACCCACAACAACAGAAGCCTCTCAGCCCCACACTAGCTACACCCTGGCTTGTCTCACTTCTCCGGGGATTATGGTCTCTGTTCCTCCTCCACGGCCCATCAAAGGCCCTTCCTGGGTGCTTCAGCCTTCCTGTGATCCTCTTACAGTAGAGAGGAGATCTGGTGGTGTCGCGGTGCTACGCCTGTTGTCGTTGTTCCTGCCCCAGATGGTGCGGCAGGCAGACCGCAAGTCTCCGGCTGGGCGAACAGTTTGATGCCAATCAGCCAACCGTAATTGCTGGAAAACACAGCCGACCGCTTGGCACACCGCTTTGCAGAAGTCAAAGCTGCTTCCAGGTTGCAGCCCTCCTGATGCAAGGAACACGACAGCCACCTGTCCAGTCAGCAGGGGAAGACAAGGAACCGGGATACGGGGCGAACATCGGGGCAGCGACTCCAACTGGATGCTGGTTTGCTTACCAGGAAAGTGGTAAGTGGGGGGAAGGGGGAAGGAAGACACGCTGTCCCAATGCTGCAGAATTACAGGTGGTCCTCGACTTACGACAGTTCGTTTAGTGACCGTTCAAAGTTACAATGGCAACTGGAAAAAGTGACTTATGCCCATTTTTCACATTTACAACATTTGCAACAGCTCCAGGGTCACGTGATAAAAATCCAGATGCTTGGCAACTGACTCGTATTTACGACAGTTGCAGTGTCCTGGGGTTGTGTGATTTCCCTTTTGTGACCTTGTGATCACAAGTCCGTGACTTATAACCATTCGTTTAGTGATATGTGAAGTTGCAATGGCCCTGAAAAAGGTGACTAATAACCATTTTTTCACATGGCTGGCTGAAGAATTCTGGGAGTTGGAGTCCACATGGTTTAGCTGGCCAGGGAATTCTGGGAGCTGAAGTGCACATGGTTTAGCTGGCTGGAGAATTCTGGGAATTGAAGTCCATATGGTTTAACTGGCCAGGGAATTCTGGGAGTTGGAGTCCACATGGCTTAGCTGGCCAGGAAATTCTGGCAGTTGGAGTCCACATGGCTTAGCTCAGTGGTTCTCAACCTTTTTAATGCCGCGACCCCAACCGGTCGTAAGTTGAGGATTACCCAACCGGTCGTAAGTCGAGGACTTTCCCTGCCCGGGAGCACCGCGCATGCATGGTTCTGCCGCCTGCGCCGGCCGAGGCGTAGCTGGCAAGCGGCAGAGACGGAGCAGGCCGACCACCAGCTAGCCCAGCTCAAGGGAGGTAAGGCACCCGCCGGAAAAGGGGAAAAAAAATGGCGGACAGCCTTGCTTGATGACCCCCGTGAAATGGTCGATCAACCCCAAATGGGGTCGCGACCCATAGGTTGAGAACCACTGGCTTAGCTGGTTGGGGAATTCTGGGAGCTGAGGTCCACATGGCTTAGCTGGCCAGGGAATCCTGGGAGTTGAAATCCAGCCATCTCTAAGTGCCAAAGTTGAGAAGCACTGCGCTACCATCCCCAATTCACAGTGCCTTTTAATTGAAACAATTGCACATTCTGCCCCATCAGCCCCAGCCTCCATCCCCCCCCTTCTTTGTCCCTTACAATCGTTTTCCCCTTTGGGTTGAGACCTGTTTATCAACTGCCATGTCTGTGGCTGGCCTTAAAAAAAAACAAAAAACCCACAAAGGCATAAAAATTAGGGCAAATAATTATACAGAAACAGTAGGCCGGCGCCTGACACAACTGCCGAAATGTAAAAATGGTGCATTTCCACAGAGAACTGGGGGGTGGGAGACATGCTTGCACGCCTCACTCTTCCCTATAAGTCTATCCCCCCCTTTCTCCCCCATAATATATTAGAGTATGCCCCCCCCAGCCTCTCTGCGCCCTCTGTTCCTCTCGCAGCCTCTTAATGCCTCTGGCTAAGCAAAGATCAGTAATATAAGATCTCTCTTAACATCTCTTGCCAATTCTGTCAGAGCTCATCTCCAGGGTACCACGACACACAGTTATATAAACAGAGCACATTCTCTGTCAAAGATTCTTTTTTCCCTCCTTTTTTTTTTTTTCAAAAAAAGTGCACGCTTTTTATATAGGAAAAAAAAACACATAACAGAGGCCCCACTCCGGTTCATTTGCACATAAAAGAGGCCTTGGCAATACTCGGGGGCGCGAGTGGCATGTTTTAGAGCCAGTAGGTTAAACTCGACAATTAAGAAAAAGGTCAGGGGAAAAGGTTGTCTTTCTCTATTCTTGCCACTTGGCTGGCAAATGCTATTTTTGCCCGGATCCGTCAATCAAGGCGGCGCTCAGGACCGAAGGAGAGGGCCAAAGGGGGAGGCAGATGGCCCGCCCGAGGACACTCAAGACCTGCAGGCAAATGTTGGCAGAGGGACGGTGCCGCTCACAAGATGGCCGCCTAGACTCCCATGCCGGGATCCAGTTAGAGGATGCGCCAGGAATGTGATTGGGGAAGGGCCCAGCGCCCAATCAGCCTGACCTCTCCCCACAAAAAAGATCAGAGGAGTCTGGCCCAGCTAAGTCCTCGACGTACAGCAGTTCATTTAGTGACCGTTCGACGATAGAACAGCGATGACAGAAAACGACTCATGACCGTTCTTCACACTTACGACCATTGCAGCCTCCCCGTGGTCACATGATCAAAATCCAAACGCTTGGCAACTGACTCATATTGGATGACGGTTGCAGTGTCCTGGGTGTGTGTGTATGTGTCACGTCATCCCCTTCTGACAAGCAAAGTCAACGGGGAAGCCGAATTCCCTTAACAACCACGTTACTAATTGAACAACTGCAGTGATCCACTTAACAACTGTGGCAAGAAAGGATGTAAAATGAGACAAAACTCACTCAATAAATGTCTGACCCACAGAAATTTGAGGCACAATTGTGGTCGTAAGCCGAGGACTGCCTGTAGCACCTTTTCCAACCAACACATTTCACAGGTAGTCCTCGACTTACAAGCAGAGTGGGGACCAGAATTCCCATGGCTGAACAAGGCGGCTGTAAAGTGAGGCGTGCCTAATTTTATGTCCTTTCTTGCCACGGTTGTTAAGCGAATCTCTGCAGTTGTTAAGTGAAGCATGGGGTCGTTAAGTGAATCTGGTTTCCCTCATTGACTTTGCTCGCCGGAAGCTGGCTGGAAAGGTCGCAAATGGTGGCGTTTGTGATCCCAGGATGCTGCAACCGTTGCAAACACATGCCAGTTGCCGAGTGCTCGAATTTCGAACACGGGACTGTGGGAGTGCTGCTGTTGTTGTTAAGTGCAAGGACTGGCTGTAAGCCACTTTTTTCAGGGGTGTCCTAACTTCAAACGGTCAACACACCGTTGTAAATTGAGGACTACCTGCATTGGTTAATGAGAGCAATTTGGACTGGAATTTCCATTGCTAAGGAACGCCATCGTACGGCACCCTGTCACGTGACCACATCGCTTAACTGCAGCACTTCCAGTTGTTAAGTGTATCCTAAGACTTGTGAAGTGGGACATCACATCTGGTCTCCATTTGCAACCTCCTGCTACCTTCCCCCATTGACTGTGCAGGTTTGAAGTTAGCAGGGAAGGTTGCAAATGGCGATCACACGACCCTGGAACACGAC
>NW_015386401.1:518852-576212 GCF_001527695.2 Protobothrops mucrosquamatus | reverse complement strand
TTTCTCAGCGAAAAGGTGGCGGAACTCAAACCTGGCCACGCCCCCATCAAACCCTAGGCCCGCCCCTTTAGAAAAAAGATGCAAGTAAAATTTGGGAGGGGCTATTTCCGGTTTGGGAGGGGCTATTTCCGGTGCGGCCGGCCCGGAAAAAGGTGCCGGAACGCCGTTCCGCCGCGTTCCGGCAGAAAAAAAGCCCTGACGACGACCATTGTAACTGCACATGCCCAGTATTGCAATCCTGTGACCATTGTAACTTCAAACAGTCGCTGAATGAGTGGTCCTTAAGCAAGGACCCCCCATAAAAGGCATCAGCTTTCATGAGCGGTAGTTCACTCCATCTGACACAATCAAGACACAGTAGAGCAGGGACCTTCAAATGTGGTCCTTTTACAACTTATGGACTTCAACTCCCAGAATTCCTCAGCCAGGCACGCTGGCTGAGGAATTCTGGGAGTTGAAGTCCACAAGTCATAAAAGGCCCATGTTTGAAGACCCCTGCAGTAGAGACATTTTGAACACTGATGGGAAATTAAAATTTTTAAAAAAGAGAGAGAAAACAGGATACTGATTAAACATATGGATATTAAGTGCAAATGCAATTAAGTAATGTTTTGGTTCAGATATCTTAAACTGACTATTGATATTATCAGAAAAATGCAACAAAGAGGTTGATACTCAATTATATATTTACTAGTAACAATAAGAGTTGTATTTGCCTAGTGTAGGAAAACAGGTACTATTGGAAGAAGAGAGGAAACATTTGAGGGTGTAATATTGGATCTAGACTGAAGAAGTTAATATAGACCACTGAATTACTAATGGACCCAGACAACACGTTGTTTATTAAGTATTTGACTGTAAAATTAGAAAATGAATAAAATATTTATAAATAAGACACCTCTGTGACTGACTGGGGAACAAGAACACAATTTTCCAGCTTCTTTCCCCTTGCACCAAACTGCCTCTGAAATAAGACTTACCAGCACCGCAGGTAGTCCTTGATTTACAACCGTTCGTTTCAGAACAGTTCAAAGTTACAACGGCACTGAAAAAAAGTCACCTACAGCCAGTCCTCACAGTTACAAATAACGCAGCGTCCTCCCCGTCACGTGACCCAAATTTGGGTGCTTGGCAACTGGCATGTACTTAAAACAGCTACAGCCTCCTGAGGTAACGCGATCACCATTCGTGATCTTCCTATTTGAGCTTCAACAATCAAAATCAGCGGAGGAAGCTGGATTCACTTAACCGGACGGTTCTCTTGAGAACTGCAGTGATTTGCTTAGCGACCATGGCAAAAGAGGCGGTAAAACGGAACAACCCCCTTGCTTAGCCACAGAAATTCTGATCCCAATTCTGGTCGTAAATCGAAGACCATCCCAGTTGCTGAGGTCCTCAGAAGAACTGAAAAGTGGACTATGAATCTGAAAAAAATATCTATGAATCAATGAAGGCTATTACTGCACGACGCACTGACGTTTCGCTTACTGTTCCATGGGGAAAGCAAATGGAAGAGACAAAACAGTCCTGGTAAGCTATGCGGGATGTTGCTGGTTCAAAAGAGAGCGGTTAATAGGATGAGGGAGGAAATGAGACAGAAGAAAGCCACAGCCTCTGAGCCCTGACCTCTTGGGCTGGGAATAAACAGAGAGGTGATCTATCACTGAGAGTGGTAGCAAAATACATCAGCAAAGAATGGAAAATTAACACTAAAACAAATGTCCTCGGTTCAATGCAATGGATAATAAAAACACTGCAAGTCTCAACTGATGGAAAGAGAGTCAGAAATTGTCCTCCTCCTCCTCTTCCTCCTCCCTCTTCCTCCTCCTCAGTGCTGGAAGAGAATCCAGCTTCCTGAAATATCTATTATCACTATCAAAAATAGCTGTTTCCCCAATTTGGCCACTTCCCGCTGTGTGGACTTCAACCCCCAGAATTCTCTGCCTGGGGAATCCAGAGGTTTGAAGCCCACCACATCTGGAAATCCCCACCACCGGCAAACCATGATTTCAATTCTTTGATCAAGTCCTGCTGAATTTCTTGTCTGAGCTTATCCCAGGATGTGGCAGGTATCCTAGGAATTGTCTTTTGATTTTATCTAAAGCAGGGGTGTCAAACTCAATTTCATTGAGGGCCGCATCAGCATTGCGGTTGCCCTCAGGGGGCCGGGTGGGTTTGGCCAGGGTGGGTGCATCCTACTGGGTGGGCGTGGATGGAGTGGGTGTGGCCTACTGGGTGGGCATGACCAGCTCTACATTGCGTGTCAAGGGTGCCTGTGGGGGCCTGGGCAGGAGTGGGACAGATCTGAGGGTCTCTGGCAGAAGGGGGTGGGACCAGGGCAACTGCCAAGGCATGGTCCACTGGAGGAGCCTCACTGTTCCTCTCAGGCCATGCGGGGGGGGGGGGGGGGCTTATGGAGCTAAGACTGAATACGTTTCAGCATAGATGGCCACCACAAAATTGTACATTGGCTCCCGGCCGGCCTGGGCCAGGGCCAAGGCAGTGGGGGCCGTTCCCTCACTGTTTCCAGGATGGCTTCGCGGGCCACATGAAACCACTTTGCAGGCTGCATCCAGCCCCCGGGCCTTGTGTTTGACATATCTGATCTAAAGCAAAGGCGTGCAACCTCAGCAACTTTAAGACTTTTGGACTTCCCCATCTGGGGAATTCTGGGAGTTGAAGTCCACAAGTCTTAAAGTTGCCAAGGTTGGACACCCCGATCTAAAGTATCTGGGGAAAAATAATTTGTCGGGAGATTTAACTTCTTTGTCTCTATGGAATCGCACACCAACAGTTGCTAAAGCCCAATAAAAAAGCAAATGTAAACAATTGTGTGTATGGCTGATGCACGTACACGCACTTGCGCACACATTGGTAAAACACTACCCCAAACAAGAAAAGCAAACTTGGTGTAATTGTACATACATTGTGCTGACATTATTTTCATCTGGACTGTGTTATTCAAAGACATGTTTAGCTTAGTGAAACACAGCTCAGAAATCATCCTAACAAGATACTTCAGCTTATTATTCCATTAAGCCAACTTGTTTTGCTGTATATTTTTTTCAACGGTTTCATACATATCAAAAAATACACGTGGGAATAAGAATGAAAAGCAGATGGACAGGTCCGATACCTTTTCTGTTTTGATGTGATTGAAAAAAATAACAGAAAGAAGTATTGTGTTAAGAAACACTTTCAACAGCTCATAGTTAAATAAATTAACTTCAAATTTCTCCAAAGCAAAGGCTTACATTACAAATTGGTTGCATTTTACTCTGAGGAGGCCAGCTCTTTGTCGTGCCACTTCATAAGCAGTTTTAATAAATATACTGATATCTACAAAATGTTTCTTTCTTCTTTCATATCAGTTAAATTGGTCCTGTGTGCCTCAAGTACCAAACTTAACTTCTTTAGTAAGACAATAACTGTTTACATGATAACTGTTCATTTTAGATTAGATAGGCTAAAAGTATATTGCTGCATTTTTATAAAGAGGCGACTTTTCACATTGTTTGTTGATAAAATTATTGTTTTCCTAGGAAGCCGTTAGCTGCTCTGAGCTTTTGTTTGAAGAAGGAACAGCAGGATTCAAATAAACTGAATTAGTGAATGAAAAGGCAACCAAACCAGGATTTCATCTCCACGAAGCACTTATGTCAGGACTCAGCCCTAAAATATAAATCATAATCTTCAAGGCAGACTGCCTCTGAACATGTGAAGTGTGCTTTCAACACACATGTTTAGAAAGAGAAAAAAAGCAGGATGTTCTCAAGGTTTGTTCTCCTGGTTTTTTTCTCATTTTTCTGACTTGAACAAAAGCGGTAGAGGAATATATATATATAAACTGACAATGTTGAGAATCTTATAGGCATAAAGATGGAAAGATACATTAATTTCCAGAATGGATGGAAGGGTTAGTGGAGATGGCAAAATAGACTGCTTTAATTGAAGAGCAAAATTATATATTTTTGTTTCTATTTGGAAAAAGCTTCAGACTTTTTGCTCAAAACTGAAACAAATGAGACTTTGAATTTAGGTTTAGATGATTAAAATAATGTTGTTGTTATAGAAATGACTTGAAATGTTAAAAACTGCAAAGCAAATAGTTGAGGTTGTAAAAAAAAATTCTGTAATCTACTGCTCTGGAGAAAGTCAGAATCCTTCCTTCCTTCCTTCCTTCCTTCCTTCCTTCCTTCCTTCCTTCCTTCCTTTCTTTCTTTTCTTTCATCCTTCCTTCCTTTCTTCCATCCATTCTTCCTTCCTTCCTTTCTTTCTCTTTACACTTCTCCTTTTTTCTTAGCTTTCTAATTTTTGTTTCATTTCATATTTTTATCTTACAATAAACTTCTATAAAAAGCTTTTTAAAAAGGAAGCAGCAGAGGAATGAAAAAATGAAAAAAAAATCTATCTGGAATGATGGTCAAAGCTTTAGGACTCAGCTGCCCATTTGTGTGTGTGTGTGTGTGTGGGGGGGGGGGGAAACAGATGGTAAGTGAACCCTGCCCAGAAACCCAGAGTGTTGAAAAAAACATAAAGAATGTGGAGGTTTAATTCATTTTACTCTTCGTGCGTGCTCTCTCGTTTTACAAATGCATCTGAGCTTTGAAAAAGGAGCAGGTGAGACCAGTATATCTAATACCTTGAAAGCAGGAAAAACGAAATGGGATTTTGTTGGTCACTAAAGGGATTCCTCAAATTATGACCACAACTGGGATCAGAATTTCTGTGGCTAAGCAAGGCAGTTGTTAAGAGAGTCGCACCCAGTTTTACGATGGTTAAAGTGAATCACTGCAGTTGTTAAGCAAATTCAGCTTCCTCTATTGACTTTGCTTGTCAGAGGCCAGTGGGGGGGAGGGGAGGGGAGGGTCTTGCAGAGGGTGACCACCTGACCCTGGGATGCTGCAACCATCATAAATACATGCCGGTTGCCCCAATTTTGATCATGCGACTCTGGGATGCTGCAGTGGTTGTAAGTGCGAGGACTGGTGGTAAGTCATTTTTTTCAGCAGGGTTGTAATTCCAGTCACTAAACAAATGGTTGCAAGTTGAGGACTACCTGTACGCATAAAGCCCGTCTCTGCATGATCCTGTAAAAAACTTTTTAAACAAAGACAGATATGTATTCAGAGATGGTACGAAAGCAATCCAAATAGCTTCCAAGTCTCAGTTCTGGCTGAAATTAAACCTTTTTCCAAGGCAGACAAAACCCAGGAGAAGGAGGAGCAGGAGGCGGAGGAGGAGGAAAAGAAGAAGGAGGAGGGAAGGAGGAGGAGGAAGAGGAGGAGGAGAAGGAGGAAGAGAAGGAGGAGGAGGAAGAGGAAGAGAAGAGAAGGAAAAGAAGGAGGAGGAGGAGAAGGAGGAGGGAAGGAGGAGATAGAGGAGAAGAAGGAGGAAGAAAAGAAGGAAGAGGAGGAGGAAGAGGAGGAGGAGGAGGAGGAGAGAAGGAGGAGGAGGAAGAGGAGAAGGAGGAAAAGCAGGAGGAAGAGAAGGAGGAGGAGGAAGAGGAGGAAGAGAAGGAGAAAGAGGAGGAAAAGAAGGAGGGAAGGAGGAGGAGGAAGAGGAGAAGGAGGAAAAGGAGGAGGAAGAGAAGGAGGAGGAGGAGGAAGAGGAAGAGGAGGAAGAGAAGGAAAAGAAGGAGGAGGAGGAGAAGGAGGAGGGGAGGAGGAGGAAGAAAAGAAGGAGGATGAGAGAAGGAGGAGGAGGAGGAAAAGGAGGAGGAAGAGAAGGAGGAGAAGAGGAAGAGGAGGAAGAGAAGCAGGAAGAGGAGGAAAAGAAGGAGGAGGAGGAGGGAAGGAGGAGGAGGAAGAGGAGAAGAAAGAGAAGGAGGAGGAGGGGAGGAGGAGGAGGAAGAGAAGGAGGAGGAGGAGGAAAGGAAGGAGGGAGAGGAGGAGAAAGGAGGAGGAAGAGGAGGAGGAAGAGGAGGAAGAGAGAAGAAGGAGGAAGAGGAGAAGGAGGAGGAAAAGAAGGAAGAGGAGGAGGAGGAGGAGGGAAGGGGGAGAAGGAGAAAATCACGCAATCATTTACACAGCTCAACTTTTTCCAGACTTAAGTTGGCAAGTGAGAGAGAAATTCAATTTGCATCTCTCTCATTCTCTCCCCCACCGGACTCCACTGTTTGCTTTTCGAATAAGTCTGTCTTGGCGGATACGATACGGATAAACCCGCTTCCATTACGGGCCGACGCTGCCAGCCTTCGGTGTCAATTGCCCCATGCTGCTCGACGCCGCGTTTCAATTTTTATTTTAAAACCCCATTTTCATTTGCTTTGCAGGTCTCACGATTAGGATTATTGATATTTGTTTTGAAACTTGGGGGGTGTTTGGTCACAGTTGGGCCCGAGGTCCGAGGGGGCGGGAGAGAAAAGACTGTTCATTTGCAGAGATAATTGTTTCAACTTGCAAAGTCTAAATCGGAGGAAATCTAAGACGCAACCATGGGGTTTTCCCTCCCTTCTCTGCCTTTTTCCTTTCTCTCCAAATGTGCTGTCAAAAGCATTCCTCTGTAATTTGATCTGCGGGAAACCGAGGGCAAGCAGCATCGTGGAACTTGCAATCAGGACAATAATCTTTTCAATGTAAAAGAAGAGAGACTGGGGGGGGGAGGGAGGAAGCCTTAGATGCTTGGAATACAGGTAGTAGTCCTCGAGTTACTGACCACAACGGAGCCTGCATCCCCCTTTTACGACCTTTCTTGGCACGGTTGTTAAGCGAATCGCTGCGGTCGTCAAGTGAAACACACGGACGTTAAAGAGAATCAGGATTTCCTCCCCCCCGACTCTGTTTATCGGAAGCCAGCTGGGAAGGTTATAAATCAGGGGTCTTCAAACTTGGCCCTTTTATGACTTGTGGACTTCAACTCCCAGAATTCCTCAGCCAGGCACCGGTGGAGTTGAAGTCCCCAAGTCATAAAAGGGCTGAGTTTGATGACCCCTGCCTTAATTCCTCCCTCCCTCCTATTTTTCCTTCCTTCCTTCCTTCCTTCCTTCCTTCCTTCCTTCCTTCCTTCCTTCCTTCCTTCCTTCCTTCCTTTCCTTCTTTCCTTCCTTCCTTCCTCACTCACTCACTCACTCACTCACTCACCTTAATTCAGGGGTCTTCAAACTTGATCCTTTTATGACTTGTGGACTTCAACTCCCAGAATTCCTCAGCCAGCGCGCCTGGCTGAGGAATTCTGGGAGTTGAAGTCCACAAGTCATAAAAGGGCCAAGTTTGAAGACCCCCCTGTTATAAATGATGGTCACGTGACCGAGGGACACCGCAACTGTCATCAATACGGGCCGTTTGGCCCACCCACCAAATTTGGGTCAAATGACCATGGGGGATGCTGCAACGGTTGTAAATGTGAAAACTGGTTGTGTCACTTTTATCAATGCCGTCGTAACTTTGAATGGTTGCTTGTAAGTCGAGGACTCCCTGTCTTGCTTTGGTTCTTCCTGCTTAAATCAAAGGGAGTTGCAATAACTGAGCATGGCTAGTCTAGTGAGGAGAAGGACCAGGGGAGACACGATAGCAGCCTTCCGACATTTGAGGGGCTGTCACAGAGAGGAAGGGGGTCAACTTATTTCCCAAGGCACCTGAAGGCCAGACAAGGAACCACAGATGCAAGGAGAGATTCAACCTAGAAATAAGGAAAAATTTCCTCGACAGTGAGAACAATCAACCAATGGAACAGTTTGCCTTCAGATGTTGTGGGAGCTTCATCACTGGAAGCTTTCAAGAAGAGACTGGAAGCCACCTGTCAGAATTGGTATAGGGTCTCCTGCTTAAGCAGGGGGTTGGACTAGATGACCTACAAGGTCCCTTCCACCTCTGTTATTCTATTCTATTCTAATAAATGAACTGATGAGCAAGTAGAAATGATCTGCTGATGCCCCTTGTTTGGTAGTGCTTGTTGAGTGTGTAAGCCAGGGGTCTTCAAGCTTGGCCCTTTTACAACTTGTGGACTTCAACTCCCAGAATTGAAGTCCACAAGTTGTAAACGGTTGCTGGAATTGGGTATATCTAGTTTAATGAAGAGAAGGACTAAGGGTGACATGATAGCAGTCTTCCAATATCTCAGGGGCTGCCCCAAAGAAGAGGGAGTCAAGCTATTCTCCAAAGCGCCTGAAGGCAGGACAAGAAGCAACGGATGGAAACTAACCAAACAGAGAAGCAACCTAGAACTAAGGAGAAACTTCCTGACAGTGAGAACAATTAACCAGTGGAACAACCTGCCTCCAGAAGCGGTGAATGCTCCAACACTGGAAGTTTTTAAGAAGAGACTGGACAGCCATTTGTCTGAAATGATATAGGGTTTCCTGCCTGAGCATGGGGTTGGACTTGATGACCTCCAAGGTCCCTTCCAACTTTATTATTATTATTATTGTTGTTGTTGTTGTTGTTGTTGTTATTCTCATCACCATCATCGTCATCATCATCATCAAATCTGGTCAGTCAAGTAAGTGACCCATTTTATGGCTGTCTTAACGTATGACCATAGAAGCCTACATTTTGATACATTTTCCCCCCTTGGCACACTCAGGTAAGTCTCCAAGTCTATGGAAAGGAGGGGAAGGAAGAGAACACACTGTACATCTGTGGGTGCTTTGATTTTCCCATCTGTCATAGGCCCCGTGCTGTTGGGCAAAACCAAGGAAGCAACACAGATTTTCACCAGGATGTCTTTAATGATAGGATTGGGGGGTAAATACAGAATCTGGGAGAGATTTCCACAAGGGAAATTTCCAACCCTTATTTATTAATGAGTTCATTAAGAGGATGGATGGCTTAAAACATTCCTTCCCAGCTTTCTCGCCACCTGGACCGAGTTGCTGTTCGTGCACAAATCTACCAACGGAGTCCTAACTTTTGGCTGCTTGCGTCTAGCTTTTCTTCCAATAGTTTCCCAGCCCCTCTTGGAATACGGCATCCAGTTTTGGTCAAGATGATGTAAAAGAGATGTTGAGACTCTAGAAAGAGTGCAAAGAAGATCAACAAAGATGATCAGGGGACCGGAGGCTAAAATATACAAGGAACGGTTGCTGGAATTGGGTATGTCTAGTTTAATGAAGAGAAGGACGAGGGGGGACATGATAGTAGTGTTCCAATATCTCAGGGGCTGCCCCAAAGAAGAGGGAGTCAAGCTATTCTCCAAAGCACCTGGAGGCAGGACAAGAAGCAACGGATGGAAACTAATCAAGAAGAGAAGCAACCTGGAACTAAGGAGAAATTTTCTGACAGTGAGAACAATTAACCAGTAGAACAACCTACCTCCAGAAGCTGTGAATGCTCCAACACTGGAAGTTTTTAAGTAGAGAGTGGACAGCCATTTGTCTGAAATGGTATAGGGCAGAGGTCCCCAACCCCCTGGCCATGGACCAGTACTGGGCCGCAACATGCCAGAAACCAGGCCACGCAATCAAGCAAAGCCCCATCCACTGGATGTAGGCAGCACACAAAACCACACCTCCTCCAGTCTACAGACAAACCTCTCTCCACGGAACTGGTCTGTGGTGCCCAAAAAGTTGGACTAGAAGACCTCCAAGGTCCCTTCCAATTCTGTTATTCTATTCTATTCTATTCTATTCTATTCTATTCTATTCTATTCTATTCTATTCTATTCTATTCTACTCTAATCTATTTCTGTTCTGATTCTATTCTATTCTATTCCATTCCATTCCATTATATTCCATTCTATTCTATTCTATTCTATTCCATTCTATTCCATTCCATTCCATTCCACTCCACTCCATTCCATTCTATTCTACTCTACTCTAATCTAATCTATTTCTGTTCTGATTCTATTCTATTCCATTCCATTCCATTATATTCCATTCTATTCTATTCCATTCCATTCCATTCCATTCCACTCCACTCCATTCCATTCTACTCTAATCTATTTCTGTTCTGATTCTATTCTATTCTATTCTATTCTATTCTATTCTATTCTATTCCATTCCATTCCATTATATTCCATTCTATTCCATTCCATTCTATTCTATTCTATTCTATTCTATTCTACTCTAATCTATTTCTGTTCTGATTCTATTCTATTCCATTCTATTCCATTCCATTCCATTCTATTCTATTCTATTCCAAGGGAAGTCCAACAAAGAACGAAAGATTGGTGGCTGAACCCCTTCTCTGTTTCTATCAGGTCCCCAGCATCTCCAGCGGGTAAGGATGAGTGTAAGATGACTGAAAAGGTCCCACCAGCTATGTGAATCACCGAAGTAGTTATGTTAGTAACAGGTTGTTAAGTGAATCTGGCTTCCCCATTGACTTTGCTGGTCAGGTTACACAAGGTGATTACATGACCCTGGGGGACTGCGACAGTCATAAGTATGAACCAGTTGCCAAGCATCCAAATTTTGATCAGATGACCCTGGGGAGGCTGCAACGGTTGTAAGTGTGAAAAACAGCCATAAGTCACTTTTTTCAGTGATTCTGAACGGTCACTAAATGAACTGTTGTAAGTAGAGGACTACCTGTATAGAGTGGGTGCTGCTGCATTGTGCCATTTGGCCACAAAGGAGGAACCAGTTGGTGGAATAAATTCATCTGTGGCCTGATCAACGTAAACCCAGTGTTTTTCAAACTGGGCAACTTGAAGACGTGTGGACTTCAACTCCCAGAATTTTCCCAGAAGCTGGCTGGAGAATTCTGGGAGTTGAAGTCCACACGTCTTCAAGTTGCCAAGTTTGAATAACACTGCTTTTAAGTGCTTGCGTATTATTATTATTATTATTATTAATAATAATAATAATAATAATAATAATAATAATAATAATAATAATAATAATAATAATAATAATAATAAAGTTGCAACGGACCCTGGAGGTCATCTAGTCCAACCCCCTGCTCAGGCAGGAAACCCTATACCATTTCGGACAAATGGCTGTCCAGTCTCTTCTTAAAAACTTCCAGTGTTGGAGCGTTCACTGCTTCTGGAGGCAGGTTGTTCCACTGGTTAATTGTTCTAACTGTCAGGAAATTTCTCCTTAGTTCTAGGTTGCTTCTCTCCTTGATTAGTTTCCATCCATTGCTTCTTGTCCTGCCTTCAGGCACTTTGGAAAATAGCTTGACTCCCTCTTCTTTGGGGCATCCCGAGATACTAGAACACAGCCATCATGTCCCCCCTCGTCCTTCTCTTCATTAAACTAGACATACCCAATTCCAGCAACCGTTCCTTATATGTTTTAGCCTCCAATCCCCTGATCATCTCTGTTGCTCTTCTCTGTGCTCTTTCTAGAGTCTCAACAACTTTTTTACATCGTGGTGACCAAAATCAAATGCAGTATTCCAAGGGTGGCCTTACCAAGGCATTTCTCCAACAGGCTGCCATTAAACCTGAGATCCCTGACATTACAACTTGGAAGAAACGATGCACGTTGAGATCCAGTCCCTCTCTTCCCAACCCGTTTCTTTTCTCTCCAGAGAAGAATGGCGAAGATTCCCAAGTTATACCCCACAATCTAGCTGGCTTCTGGACCTCAGCTTTTTTTCCCTGTGATGCTGGATGCCAAAATAGGGCCTGGGACGAGAGGACCGCCAAAGCTGGTAAGAAGCGGGAGTGCCGTTTCCTTTCCTTTCCCCCGCCGTGTTTATTTGTTCCTGGCTCCCCTTGAAGCACATCAAGTAAATCCTTCTGCTGTACAGTACGTCTGCAAAAAGGCTGACTCGGTGAAACATTCAATTAGGTCCTTGTTCTCTAAATAAAGAAATACTGTTCCTGATGTGAAACGAAGCCTAATTTCCCTCTCCCGCCCCTAATTTATTTTTACAATGGGAAATCATCTTAGATTTGCGGAGAAGTTAATGTTTGATCCCCCTTCGGGCGGTTTTCTTTTCCCCCCAAAAAATACAGTCCTTAAAAGAATCCCGTCAGATTCAAAATCGAACGCAATTCACGCCCCGTTTTACGACCTTTCTCGCCGAGCGGATCACTGCCGTTGTTAAGTTAGTGGCGTGGCTGTTAAGTGAACCTGACTCTGCTTGTCAGAAGGTCCCTAAAGGGGATCACGTAACCTCGGTACGCGGCAACTGTCATCGATGTGAACCGGTTGCCAAGCATCCGAATTTTGACCGCCTGGCCATGTGGTCGTCCAGTGTGAAAATCAACCGTAAGTCACTTTTTTTCAGGGCCATTGTAAGTCCAAAACGGTCACTAAATGAACTGTTGTAATTCCAGGACTTCCCGTAGTTTTAGAAAGACTAAAGATGGGAGAAAGGAAGAGAAGTTTCAAGGTCACTGTAATGTAGTGAGAATGATCTTGGGAGACAGGAGGAAGAACTGCAAGCTGGACAACCAGTAGGCATAAAACAGGGGTCTTCAAACTTGGCCCTTTTATGACTTGTGGACTTCAACTCCCAGAATTCCTCAGCCAGGCACACGTGCCTGGCTGAGGAATTCTGGGAGCCGAAGTCCACAAGTCATAAAAGGGCCAAGTTTGAAGATCCCTGGTATAAAAGGTCTCTCAGCCCACAGATAGAAAAGGGGCATGGGAAGCAACAGAGAAGGGACTCTTCCCCAGTTTTCCGGAGAGTTAAAAAAAAGGAGGGGAGGAATAGCAACAGCAATAGCACTTAAGACTTATATACCGCTTCATAGTGCTTTACAGCACTCTCTGAGCAAGTTACAGAGCCAGCCTCTTGACCCCAACAATCTGAGTCCTCATTTGACCAACCTAGGAAGGATGGAAGGCTGAGTCAACCTTGAGCCGGTCAGGATCGAACTCCTGGCAGTGGGCAGAGATTGCCTGCAATACTGCATTCCAACCACTGCGCCACCAGAGCTCTTCAGAATGAGAGAGAGAGAGAGAATACGGACAGATAGACAGACAGATAGACAGTTATTGTAGATAGAAGAGAAAGAGAGATGATAGCTAGCTAGATGATAGATGATAGTTAGCATTAGCAATAAGCACTTAGACTTATATATCGCTTCACAGTGCTTTATAGCCCTCCCTAAGTGTTTTACAGAGTCAGCCTATTGCCCCACCCCCAACAATCTGGCTCCTCATTTTACAACCTTGGAAGGATGGGAGGCTGAGTCAACCTTGAGCCGGTCAGGATCGAACTCCTGGCAGTGGGCAGAGATTGCCTGCAATACTGCATTCTAACTACTGCGCCACCAGAGCTCTTGAGAGTGAGAAAGAGAGAGAGAATATGGACAGATAAATAGTGATAGACAGTTATTATAGACAGAAGAGAAAGAGAGATGATAGCTAACTAGATGATAGAAAATGATAGACAGACAGACAGACAGCTAGATAGATAGATAGACAGACAGACAGACAGACAGACAGATAGATGATAGCAATAGCAATAAGCACTTAGACTTATATACCTTCACAGTGCTTTATAGCCCTCCCTAAGTGTTTTACAGAGTCAGCATATTGCCCCCCCCCTGAAACAATCTGGGTTCTCATTTTACCGACCTCGGAAGGATGGAAGGCTGAGTCAACCTTGAGCAGGTCAGGATCGAACTCCTGGCAGCGGGCAGAGTCAGCCTGCAATGCTGCATTCTAACCCCTGCGCCATCAACGCTTTCCATCTTACAACCTTACAATAACGCTAGAGCTAGAACACCTGGGTGTGTACTTCTTGCCCGGACTATCTTGTAGGGCTAACAGTCATCAAAACATCTTTGCATTAGTTGCAGGAGGAGAGATGCTTGTTTTGTGTGGAGAGGTGGTGTACTTCTTCCCTTAGGGATGAGGCAGGAAGTGGGCTGCTAGATAAATGGAGCATCATTGGCATCGACATTTTGTTTAAAATCACACTGTTACATGGTGGAAATCCAACCCCAGGGCTGGGAATGATGACCTGGTTCAGACATATTCTTAGGGCAGCTTAGGGTTGAAAAATTTCCAAGCGTTTCTCAACCTTGGCCACTTTTAAGACGGGTGGACTTCAACTCCCAGAATTCCCCAGCCAGCATGGCTGGCTGAGGAATTCTGGGAATTGAAGTCCACCCATCTAAAGAAGCACTATTGTGTGGCTTTCCATCTCTCATTTTAGAGGCTGGGCAGGCAGACACACGAACAGAGCATTAGCTTTCCATGCAGTGTGACCCAATTTCAATTCCACTTTCTGATTTCTGCTTTATACGCTGTGTAACAGGGTTTTGTGATTTCCCCAATGTGGGTTTTAGCAATTGTATTATTATTTGATTTGTCTTTCCTTGTTCTTCCTGCCTCGTCTTTTCTGGCTGTTGTTTTAACCCTCATTATCTACACTCGGAAAATTGCTCAGAATCACCAGGGCGGTTGAGAAGGTCCGTAAGTGGAATAAAAAAAACCCCCTGAAATACATTTGTTCATCTTCAGATTTGGTCGGGAAAGAATGCGACCGGTCATAGACTATGCAAGGAGCCGTGTTTGGTTTAGAATCACAATTTAGTGACTAAACTACAATCGGCTGGATTTGCAGACCACACAAAGCTCTCGACCAGAGTCTAAAAACTCGACTTGCGAGTACAATAGAGCCTGACATTTCTGTTGCTAAGCAAGGTAGTTAAGTGAGTGTTGCCCCCATTTTACCACCTTTTTTTTGCCACGGTTGTTAAGCATATCACTGCAGTTGTTAAGTCAGCGGTTCTCAACCTATGGGTCGCGATCCCATTTGGGGTCGATCGACCATTTCACGGGGGTCGCCAAGCAAGGCTGTCCACCATTTTTTTTCCCTTTTCTGGCGGGTGCCTTACCTCCCTTGAGCTGGGCCAGCTGGTGGTCGGCCTGCTCCGTCTCTGCCACTTGCCAGCTACGCCTCGGCCGGCGCAGGGGGAGGAACCACGCATGCGCGGTGCTCCCGGGCAGGGAAAGTCCTCGACTTACGACCGGTTTAGTCCTCGACTTACGACCGGTTTAGTCCTCGACTTATGACCAGTTGGGGGTCGCGGCATTAAAAAGGTTGAGAACCACTGTGTTAAGTGAATCATTCGGATATTAAGCGAATCGGGCTTCCCCCCCGTTGACTTTGCTTGTCAAAAGCCAGCTAGGAAGGTTACAAATGAGCCCAGGACAGTGCAACTGCCATAAATATAGGCCAGTTGCAAAGCACCCGAATTTTGAGCATATGACCACGGGGATGCTGCAACAGTTGCTAAATGTGAAAACTGGTCATCATGGAGCAGTGAGTTCCATAAGTGGATTTTATAACTTGTGAAGATTTTTTTAAAAATTTTATCCTAAAGGATGAAGGTGATGAGACAGAATCTGGAGACTGCATTACAGACAGGGCCATTATATAAAGTATCATGTAAAGCAGGGGTCTTAAAATTGGCCTTTTATATAACTTGTGGACTTCAACTCCCAGAATTCCTCAGCTAGGCACGCTGGCTGATGAATTCTGGGAGTTGAAGTCCACAAGTCATAAAAGGGCCAAGTTTGAAGACCTCTGATGTAAAGCAATATTTCTCAATCTAGGCAAGTTTAAGACTTGTGGACTTCAACTCCCAGAATTCCTCAGCTAGCTTTTTGCTTTGCTGGCTGGGGAATTCTGGGTGTTGAAGTCCATATATCTTAAACTTGCCAAGATTGAGAAAAACTATGTAAANGATGGATGGATGGATGGATGGATGGATGGATAGATAGATAGATAGATAGATAGATAGATAGATAGATAGATAGATAGATAGATAGATAGATAGATAGATATAGATAGATAGAGATAATGCCCACAACATGAATTACAGTTAAAAAAAAGGTACTGCACACGCTAAAAATTAAAAATATAGAAATGAAGAATGAATATTTTTTCTCCAAATATTACAAAATTACAGCTATTAGGCTTGCAATGATTAGGAGTAAAGAACACACACACACATGTATATGTATGTGTATACATCCAGCCAGGTCTGAAAAAACAGCACCATCAACTTATCTTTTATTCCTCTCATGAGTTTTTTGTTTCTGTTTTTTTTTAAGTCTGAAGTTGCCTTAAATTAAAACAATTTTGATCTTTTCAAAGAGTGAAGCCAAAGACTTTGGATAAGATCGTCTATATAAAATTGAGAATTTGGACCAAGCGTCCCCCTTTGTTTGACTATTTGGATGTTCTTAAGTTATGAGTTGCTACTTGGTGGAAAATTGGAATGGAGAACATCTTGTCAATCCAAATTAACTCAATGTCCTGGATCCATTCATATTTATAATAATAATAAAGTCGGAAGGGATCTTGGAGGTCATCTAGTCCAATCCCCTGTTCAGGCAGGAAACCCTATATTGCCAGTAAACATTCAGGATCAAGGGATGCCATCTACAAGTTGCCCTCAACTTACAACCGTTCCTTTAGAGACTCTTCAGAGTTATAGAAGCATTAAAAAAACCACCAGTCCTCACACTGACGATGGTCAGTTGATCAAAATTCAGGCATTCGGCAACAAGCATGTACTGATGATGGTTGCAGCATGTTGGTTTCAGGTGACGGCCCTTTGTGATCTTACCAGCCAATCTCTGACAAGCAAAGTCAATGGGGGAAGCTGGATTCACTTAACAACCCGTATGATACAACTGCAGTGATTCACTTAATGTCCATCCGGAAAAACGGTTCTAAAATCAGGCCCAACTACTCAATAACCACCTTGCTTAGCAATGGAAATCCTAATCCCAATTGGGGTCGTAAAACGAGGACAGCCTGTACTATCTAGTAATAATTATTTTACTGTATAGTCTGGGGAGGGGAGAGGGTAAGAAGCAACAATGGTCTCCTTTCAGTGCAATTCAGTGCAAGTATTAGTACCGCTTTATAAAACCCTAGAGCAGGGGTAGGCAGCCTTGGCTCTTTTATGACTGGTGGACTTCAACTCCCAGAATTCCTGAGCCAGCATGGCTCAGCTTGGAAACCTCTCCCTTTCCCCTCAGCATGGCTGGCTCAGGAATTCTGTGAGTTGAAGTCCTCGAGTCATAAAAGAGTCAAGGTTGCCTACCCCTGCCCTAGAGAGACCACACCTGGAATACTGCAAACAATTTTAGTCACCATACTACAAAAAAGATATTGAGACCTTGGGAAAAGTTCAGAGAAGAGCAACTAAGATGATCAAAGGCCTGGAGGCTAAAACATACAAAGAACGGCTACGGGACTTGGGTTTGGCTGGTCTAAAGAAAAGAAGAAATAGGGGAGACATGATAGCAGTATTCCAGTATTTGTGGGGCTGCCACAAAGAAGAGGGGGTCACGTTATTCACCAAAGCACCAGAGGGCAAGACAAGAAACAATGGTTGGAAACTGACCAAAGAGAGAAGCAATCTAAAATTAAGGAGAAACTTCCTGACAGTGAGGACAATTAACCAGTGGAACAGCTTCCCACCAGAAATCATGGGCGGTCCACCACTGGAGGTTTTTAAGAAGGGACTGGACAGTCACTTGTCTGAAATGGTATACATTCTCCTGCTTGAGCAAGGGGCTGGACTAGAAGATCTCCAAGGTCCCTTCCAGCTCTATTCTATTTTTAATTCTCCCCCCCCAAAGTGGGGGATTTGTTGTACACATTTATTGTACGTGTGTTGTGAAAATCCCGGCCTCTACCACAATCTGATCCAAGGGATTGACACAGACATTAGCAGAATTCTGCAGAGCAGCGAGTGCTGCATTGGTTCAAAAGCCGAGGGTGTCTCTCTTTCTCACACACACACACAAACACACACAAACACACCCGCACGTTGTGCTCTCATTCCAGGATGAGCTCAGCTCCCCAGCTCTCTGTCCGTACCCAGCATGCTTTCTGTTCGCCTGGTTGCTTTCCGATCACGTCCTGGACATTCCCCCGGGATGGCGCAGAAAATTAACAGCAGTTCAGATCTGGAGAACTTTATGACACGTGTATGATAGGCCTGAACCAGGGTGTAATTGAATGACGGATGAGCTTCCAAGAGCCACGTTTCCAGGGAGTAATGAAAAATAGAACTGATATTGACTGAAGGCGCTTTCGTCAGCCGGGTAGGGATGACCGAGTGGCTCGGTACGGGAAGCGCATCAACAGGCCAAGTAATAGCGCAGTTATTGTAACTCCCCAAAAATGTCATTTGGGCTTAAAACTAGGGAACACTTTGCTATTAACCAGGCTTAAGCAGAAAGGACACAGGAGAGGTGAGCTGAGTAATTTATTTTGTTCTTTCTCAGCCTGTTCTGCCAGCTAAGGAGTGTCCTACTTTCCTTCCCCAGGGCAGGATTTGCCAGATCGTTTTTGAAAGAGGAAAAATTTGGAGGAGCTGCGTCAGGAAGCGAAAACAGAGGGATAGAGTCGTGCGGTTCTACGACATCCCAAGGATCATCTAGTCCAGCCCTCTGCAAAGGGCAACAACACCAATCCCCACAACCATCCCCACAACCTCTGAAGGCAGGCTCTTCCACAGACCTTACTATTGGGAAGGTTCTCCTTATATTTAAGCAAATTTCTAAGGCAGACGTGTCCAACTGTGGCAACTTTAAGACCTGTGGACTTCAACTCCCAGAATTCCCCAGCCAGCAGAGCAAGTATTATTCCAAAATTCAACTCTCACCCATAACCCTTATTAGTATAGTTGTATCTACAAATATGACTTCCTGGTTTATTATTGGAGTAAATCAAATGCTTTTCGACCCGGGCAACTTTAAGATGGTGGACTTCAACTCCTACGATTTCCCAGACATCATGGCTGGCTGAGGAATTCTGGGAGTTGAAGTCCACAAATCTTAAAGTTGCCAAGGCTGGAGAACTCTGATCTAAGGTCAATGTTTCTCAACAACCTTGGCAAGTTTAAGATGTATACAGGTAGTCCTCGCTTAACAACTGGCTGCTCAGCCACCATTCACAGTTATGACAGAATTCCAAAAAAAGAATGTACAACGTGGATTCAAACTTCTGCCACAGATTCCCTCCCATAGACCGGTACGCTCCCACAGAGCGGGCCTCCTCAGGGTGCCGTCGGCCAAGCAATGTAGGCTGGCGACCCCCAGGGGGAGGGCCTTCTCTGTGGGTGCCCCCACCCTCTGGAACGAACTACCCCCCGAGATCCGGATGATTCCGGATCTCCTTACTTTCCGCCGCGCCCTCAAGACATGGCTTTTCCAGCAAGCGGGCCTGACCTAGGGAGGATTTTAGGTAGGGATGATTTTAAGAAAATGTTAATTGACACACAGCTTCCAATATTTGGCTTTTAATTTGGTTTTATGGGGTTTTTTTGTTTTTTGATGTATTTTGTTTGTATCTGTTTTAATATGCTGTGCACCGCCCTGAGTCCTACGGGAGAAGGGCGGTATATAAATTAAATTATTATTATTATTATTATTATTAAACTTCAGACGTCTCCCTCCCCTACCGTCACATGATCGCATTTTGGGCACTTGGCAACTGGCCTGGATTTACGGTAGTTTGCAGCATCCTACAGTCATGTGATCACAATTTATAGGGGTTTTTTTGTGTGTGTGCTGGAAACTAGCATTTAGTTTCGGTTTCCAGCAAAAAAACACCTATTGGTTAAAATGGGTTTGCTTAATAACTATAGCATTCGCTTAACAATCCGGGCGTTTGCTTTAGAACGGCCGCAAAAAAATGGTGTAAAATTGGGATTGCTCAAGTGATGACCTGCTTAACAACCGGTGTGAGACACAACCATAAGGAATTCTGGGTGTTGTAGTCCCCACATTTTAAAGTTGCCAAGGTTGAGAAAAACACCATTTTAGGGTAGCTGAAAAGTAGGCCTGTTATTTCTCATCGTAGTTTCTAGTATCCCATCTAGAAGAAAGATGGCTTCTTGACCGTCTGAATCTTCCCTTAAAATACCTGTACCTGGCTATCTTGCTCACCCCCATCTTCTCTCTTCTAGATGGCACACCCAAAGCAGGTCCTCACGTCCTTGTATCACCGTCAGTCTGTCCTTTCTACAGAATTAATATCCTGGATATTAATGGCGTCCTGCTTTCAAATTGTGGTGTTGGGGAAGATTCTCGAGAGTCCCTCGGACTGCAAGGAGATCAAAGAGGTCGATTCTAAAGGAAATCAACCCTGGCTGTTCCTTGGAAGGACAGATACTGAAGTTGGAGATCACATATTTTAGCCACCAAATGAGAAGAGAAGACTCCTTAGAAAAGGCTCTGATGTTGGGAAAGAGGGAAGGCAAAAGGAGAAGAAGACGGCAGAGGATGAGATGGTTAGATAGTGTCACTGATGCAATGAATGTGAATTTGGGCAAATTCCAGATGACAGTAGAGGATAGGAGGGCCTGGCGTGCTGTCGTCCATGGGGTTACAAAGAGTCAGATATGACTTAGTGACTGAACAACAAGAAATGTGGCATCTAGAGTTATTCACAACTCTGTTGAATGCTAGGTAGAGGCGAGTAAGGACCAACTGTCTGATTGCAATGGATTGTGGAAATGACCTTGGCTTTGAGACAGAAGGAACAGCCATAGACCACAGGTATAACCACAATGGAGCCCAACACTTTTGTTGCTAAGCAAGACAATTGTTAAGGGAGTGCTGCTCCATTTTATGACCTTTCTTGCCACAGTTGTTAAATAAATCACTGCGACTGTTAAGTTACTGACACGGTTGTTAAGTGAATCTGGCTTCCCCATTGACTTTGCTTGTCTGAAGGTCCCAAAAGGTGATCACATAGCCTTGGTAGACTGCAACTGTCAATCAATCAATCAATCAATCAATCAAGCAAGCAAGCAAGCAAGCAAGCAAGCAAGCAAGCAAGCAAGCAGAATAGAGCTGGAAGGGATCTTGGAGGTCTTCTAGTCCAACTCCCTGCTCCAGCAGGAGTGCCTATGCCAGGGGTAGGCAACCTTGGCTCTTTTATGACTCGTGGACTTCAACTCCCAGAATTCCTGAGCCAGCATGGCTCAGCTTGGAAACCTCTCTCTTTCCCCTCAGCATGGCTGGCTCAGGAATTCTGGGAGTTGAAGTCCACCAGTCATAAAAGAGCCCAGGTTGCCTACCCCTGCCCTATACCATTTCAGACAAGCAGCTGTCATAAATGACATGATGTGATATGACATGATATCAGATATCATATGATATGAGATGTGACATGATAGCAATATTCCAGTGTTTGAGGGGCGGCCACAAAGAGGAGGGGGGTCAACCTATTCTCCGAAGCACTTGCAGCAGGACAAGAAACAACGGATGGAAACTATTCAAGGAGAGAAACAACCTGAAGGGAGGACAATCAACCAGTGGAACAACTTGCCTCCAGACATTTTGGGTGCTTTATCACTGGAGGTTTTTAAGAGAGGACTGGACAACCACCTATTTGAAATGGTACAGGGCAGGGATAGGCAACCTTGGCTCTTTTATGACTCGTGGACTTCAATTCCCAGAATTCCTGAGCCAGCCATGCTGAGGGGACAGGGAGAGGTTTCCAAGCTGAGCCATGCTGGCTCAGGAATTCTGGGAGTTGAAGTCCACAAGTCATAAAAGAGCCAAGATTGCCTACCCCTGATATAGGATCTCCTCTTGAGCAGGGGGTTGGACTAGAAAGCCTCCAAGGTCCCTTCCAGCTCTATTCTGATTGATTGAAATACCGGTCCGTTGCCAAGCCTCTGAATTTTGATCACGTGACACGGGGATGCTGCAACGGTCGTTAAGTGTGAAAAACAGTCCTAAGTCCCTTTTTTCAGTGACATTGTCAAATTTGAACGGTCACTAAATGAACTGTTGTAAGTCGAGGACTTCCTACGCCTGGAAAGGCTGACCCTATTTGCAATGCTTCTTCTAACCCAGCCCAGGTTTGCGTTAGCTTTCTTAGGTAACCCTTTCAGCCCATCTCAAGCAAAAAGACGGTGTAATTCTTGTTTCTTGATGTCGGCTCTCGATTTTGCATAAATCCAGTGTCACAGCAGACACGAAAGGTTCTGGGCTGGGCAGGGGCTTTGATGGAGTAGTTCTGAACCCTTCAAAAGAGCAGCCGTAGCTGGCACCTCTTCCTTCTTCCTGATATTGAGGCTAGCAAGGACACCTACAAGGGGATCCAACATGGTAACATGGCAGCTGAAAGGGCATGTTTGCATGTATCATTCCGACTTCACTGAGAATAGAATAGAGCTGGAAGGGACCCTGGGGGTCTTCTAGTCTAGCCCCCTGCTCAAGCAGGAGAACCTACAGCATCTTGGACAGGTGATTGTCTAGGCAACCTTGGCTCTTTTATGACTTCAACTCCCAGAATTCCTGAGCCAGCCATGCTGAGGGGAAAGGGAGAGGTTTCCAAGCTGAGCCATGATGGCTCAGGAATTCTGGGAGTTGAAGTCATAAAAGAGCCAAGGTTGCCTACCCCTGCTCTAGTCTTTTCTTAAAAATCTCCAGTGACAGAGTGCCCATGATTTCTGGTGGCAAGCCGTTCCACCGGTTGATTGTCCTCACTGTCAGGAAGTTTCTCCTTAATTCCAGGTTCCTTCTCTCTTTGACCAGTTTCCAACCATTGTTACTCGTCCTTCCCTCTGGTGAACAACCTGGCCCCTCTGCCTTGTGGCAGCCCCTCAGATACTGGAACACTGCTATCATGTCTCCCCTATTTCTTCTTTTTTTTAGACTGGTCAAACCCACGTCCCGTAGCCGTTTTTCGTATGTTTTAGCCTCCAGGCCTTTGATCACCTTAGTTGCTCTTCTCTGAATTTTTTCCAAGCTCTCAACATCTTTTTTGTGATATGGTGACCAAAATTGGCTGCAGTATTCCAGGTGTGGTCTTACTAGGGCTTTATAAAGCGGTACTAATACTGACCTCCACCTGTGGACACCCCGGGTTTAATTCAGTGCAGGAATTATTTTCCTGCAGTGGGTTCCCAATATAGGTAGTCCTCGACTTATAACAGTTCATTTAGTGACCAGTCAAAGTTACAACAGTACTGAAAAAAGGGACTTATCACCGTGTTTCACACGACCATTACAGCATCCCCATGGTCATGTGAACAATTAATCAGTGGAACAATCTGCCTCCAGAAGCTGTGAGTGCTCCAACACTGGAAGTTTTTAAAAAGAGACTGGACAGCCGTTTGTCTGAAATGGCATAGGGTTTCCTGCCTGAGCAGGGGGTTGGACTAGAAAACCTCAAAGGTCCCTTCCAACTCTGTTATTCTGTTATAAAATATCACAAGTAGTCCTTGACTTATGACAGGTCATTTTAAAACTGTCTGACGCTATAACAGTGACGAACGGTGCTCAATGGCTCATAAAGCACCCCAGGGTGTTATAAATGGTTGTGGCTTTGCGTTCCCCCTCTCCCTCCCCCCAGTTACATGGCTGCATATCAGGGGTGTGTGTGCGTGTATGTGTCAACTCTAGGACCCATCTTGGCATTCTGCAGACATGTGACTGAGACTTATTTTTGTGCCATTTTCTGGCAAAACAATGCTCCTTCAAATGAATAGGTTTGCTTAATGATTATGGCACTCGCTTAACAACTGTAGCAGTCGCTTAAGAAACCTGCAAAAAAGGCCAGAAAATTACTTCTGGTCACATGGTTGCCTTGACTACAACTGTTATGACTTACTATTTCCGGTCCCGATTATGGTCGTTAAGTCGAGGACTACCTATACAACAAGTAATCTTAAGTAGAAGAGTACCGTAACTTTTACCGGTGGTTTATTGCCATAAAAGGACTTTTGCATCAGTGAAACCCTGCAGGTAAAATAATTTTGATATTGATACATCTCCCATTCGGCCACCGCTCTCTTTCTGCACTGTTTCTTCCCAGCTTTAATCAAACACCGCACAAAAGGATCCAGATGCAATTTTACGCATGATCACACTGAGGTTTGAGATACACGATGGGCCGGTGGGGGGGGAGGGATGACAAAAATGGGCATTGTGATGTAACTTCTGCCCTTTTTTTTTACCTGCAATATGACGTCACGCACATACGCAAGCTAAAGTCACAAAGCTGCCATGCCCATTTTATTGCGCTGACGATGAAACTGGCTAATACTGCTAATGCTTCTGCACAAAATAACTATTTTATTATTTTAGATTTTATTTTATTTTGTTGTTAGTTGTGAAGTCATGTCTGACCCATCACAACTCCATGGACAACGTTCCTCCAGGCCTTCCTGTCCTCTACCATCTTCTGGAGTCCATTTAAGCTCATGCCTACTGTTTCCATCCAGCCACCTCATTCTCTGTCGTCCCCTTCTTCTATTTCCCTCCATCTTTCCCAGCATCAGGCTCTTCTCCAGTGAGTCCTTCCTTCTCATTAGGTGGCCAAAGGACTTGAGTTTCAACTTCAGGATCTGGCCTTCTAAAGAGCAGTCGGGGTTGATCTCCTCTAGGACTGACCGGTTTGATCGCCTTGCAGTCCAGGGGACTCGCAGGAGTCTTCTCCAGCACCAGAGTTCAAAGGCCTCCATTCTTTGGCGCTCAGCCTTTCTTATGGTCCAGCTTTCACAGCCATACATTGCAACTGGGAAAACCATGGCCTTGACTATACGTACTTTTGTTGGCAGGGTGATGTCTCTGCTTTTTAGTATGCTGTATTTTATTTTACTTTTATTTTATTTAGTATTTTATTTTACCCTTATTTTATTTATGTTATTATTTTCAACGTTACTTGTTCAGTTAGGATGGCATCAAGGAGGGCTGCCAATGGAAGAAAATTGAGAGACCAGCAAACTGCTCCTCCTTGCATTTCTGAGAATCCACTGGAAAAATCAGTGGATTTTTTGAAGTTCTCCTGGAATTAGACACCCCAAATCCAGCGCAATTATAAGGTGGACTGGAACCGATGAAGCAACGCAAGACTGAACATCTTATCTCCCCATCTTCTTTGGAACCTCTGAACTCAACGCTGTGTATCCCAGCCCACAGAGAAGTCCTTGTTTACCAGCTCTCCGGAGTTACTTGAACTGACCAGAGTGAAAAGCTGGATGCTGGAATCTTTCTGGCTTAAATTAAAAAAATAAGTAAAACTTCTGATCTGCTTACAGTCACAAAGCTGTTACAGCACGGGTGGCATCAGCTTTCATGCCATACCAGAGGATAAATCTCAGCTTGCTTAACGCTGTATTCAGGAGTAGCTGACAGCTTGGAGATGGCACAGAAAGATAAGCTGCACACCAGACAGAAGTCAAATTTATTCATATACAGGTAGTCCTTGACTTATAACAGTTCATTTAGTGGCCATTCAAATGGCACCGTAAAAAGCGAGTTTTCACCGTTTTTCCCACTTGCCACTGTCGCAGCATCCCGATGGTCATGGGATCAAAATCCGGACCCTTGGCAACCGACTCATATTTATGACATTTGCAATCTCCCGGGGTCATTGAGACCTTCTGACAAGCAAAGTCAATGGGGAAAGCCAGATTCACTTAACAACCGGGTTGCTAACTTAATAACTGCAGTGATTCACTTAACAACTGTGGCAAGGGAAGTCGTCAAATGGGGCAAAACTCACTCAACAGCTGTCTCACTGAGCGACTGGAATTTGCGGCTCCGTGGTGGTCGTAAGTCGAGGAGTGCCTGTACTCCTAGGCCACTGCTCCTGAACGGCAGCCAAGTAAATACGCACAAATACGCTTTCGCACTTGTCTGCCTTTTCCTACAGCCCAAACAAGCCGTCTGTTTCCCCTCTTTGACCGCGGTTAATGACTTGGTTAATTGATCTCCAGCAAGGTACTGCTCCTGTTTCCCAGCTGATCGATGTCAGAAAGAGTCCCTCTCCTCCCCACACGCTGCCCCCCCATAGCCTCCCTCCCCCAAAATCTAATTCTTCACTCAACCTCGACCCTCTTCTCTTTGTCCCCAAATTGAAAAGGACCATTGATTGGGGCGAAGGAAGAAAAGAGGGCCGTGGATCAATACAACCGGAAAACAATTAAAGTCAGGCCCAGCATTCCTGAAATAAGTTTAAGGGTTCAGGGCTGAAAAGCAACAGAGCGAGGAAGTCTCTCGCTCGGGCACCCCCCAACCCCCCCAAGTGACAGTAAGTGACAAAAAAGAGAGGAGGGGGTAGATTCTGAGTGGGGCAACTGGGGATGTGTGTGGGGGTGAGTGGGTCTGTGGGAGGATATGCAAAAGTTGCCTGTGAATTTGCACCACGGTGGCTTTATTGCATAATTTCGAAGAAAATCCAAAAGATTTCCACACAAGTATTCCTCGACTTAGTTCAGTGGTGGCGAACCTATGGCACGCGGGCCAGAGGCGGCACTCAGAGCCCTCTCTGTGGGCACGCGCGCCCTGCCCCGGAGATGGCAATCGTCCCTCTTCAACCAGCCGTCCGCTAACTCACCGAGGTCCCACATGGCCGGATGCATCCCAGCACGGCTGGTTTCCCTCCCCCCTGTCCTGTCCCTCCTGGCCTCCATGCTCTCCTTTTCCCGGGCACGACCCACTGCATCACTTCCTCAGCTGTCAGCCGGCTGTCCAGCTCAGAGGTGGCTTCTCTGAACTGCTGGTGGTGGCTGTGGAGCCCCAGAGTGCGCCGGTCGAGGGGCCAGCAGGCTGTGGCTGCTGACAGACACTGTCGGCCATCATGTGCTTGCTGGCCTCTGTGTGCGGGGGCTGATGGTGTCAGGCAGCAGCCGCCCCGGCCCCTGCCTCGCCTTGCTCTATGACAATGGCACCCCCGCCCTACCTTGCCTTGCCTTGCCTCACCACGCAGGACGAGCCTCCTGCCCACCGCCCCACCTCCCAGAGACCCTCTGGATCTCCCCCAACGTTGCCCGGCCCCCACAGACGTCCCTCCCCATGAGCAACATCGAGGTGACCATGCCCACCTTGGCCACACCCACCCAGTCTGCCATGACCCCAGTGGGCCACACCTACCTGGCACCCGGCAATAAATAAGTGGGGTTTGGGTTGCAGTTTGGGCACTCGGTCTCTAAAAGGTTCACCATCACTGACTTAATTCGTTTAGTGACTGTTCAAAATTACAACGGCGCTGAAAAAAAGTGACTTATGATCGTTTTTTACACTTACGACCACGGCAGCATCCCAGGGGTCATGTGATCAAAATTCGGATGCTTGGCAACTGGTTCATATTTATGACGGTTGCTGCGCCCCAGGGTCAGGGGAATCCCCTTTTGCGACAAGCAAAGCCAGATTCACTTCACAACCCTGTCACTGACTTGACAACTGCAATGATTCGCTTAACAACTGTGGCAAGAAAGGTCATAAAATGGGGCAAAGCGCACTTAACAAATCTCTCACTTAGCAACATAAATTTTGGGCTCAACTGTGCTCGTACGTCGAGGATTACCTGTAGCTTTCTATCTTTGAGAAAGGGAAGGAAGGTAGACACAAGATAGTCCTCGACTTACAACCCTTTGTTTAGCAACCATTTAAAGCTATAACGGCACTGAAAAAAACTGACTTACTTACACTTGTGCCCATTGCAGCATCCCCACTATCATGTGATCGAGGTTTGGGCTCTGTAAGGTCACGTAATCACCATTTGCCACCTTCTTAGCTGCCTTCCGACAATGGGTGAAATCGGATTCGCTTAACCATGGTGGCGCAGTGGTTAGAATGCAGTATTGCAGGCTAATTCCACCGACTGCCAGCAGTTCAATTCTCACCGGCTCAAGGTTGACTCAGCCTTCCATCCTTCCGAGGTCGGTAAAATGAGGACCCAGATTGTCAGGGGCAATAGACTGACTCTGTAACCCACTCAGAGAGTGCCGTAAAGCAGAGGTCCCCAACCTTTTGGGCACCAGGGACTGGTTCCGTGGAGAGAGGTTTCTTCTTGGACTGGAGGGAGTGTGGCTTCTCATGCTGGCTGCATCCCACGGATGGGGTTTCTTTTGTTCCCGCGGACTGGTTTCTGGTATGCTGTGGACCGGTGCCTGTCCACGGACCGGGGGTTGGGGACCCCTGCTGTAAAGCATTATGAAGTGGTATATAAGCCCTATTGCTATTGCAATTAGCAAGCATATGATGTTTTGGGGGTCCTTGATGCTCTCTAAGCTTGTTTTCTCGCAGACGTTTCTCTAGCGTTGCCTATGGTCAATCTCGATTTGTATAGTCATCCATAGGAAATCAAACCTGGCTGTTCCTTGGAAGGACAGATAACTGAAGCTGAAGCTCAAATACTTTGGCCACCAAATAATACCACCAAATTAATAAACTTTACAATGCCTTGGTAAGGCCACACTTGGAATACGGCATCCAGTTTTGGTCACCACGATGTAAAAAAGATGTTGAGACTCTAGAAAGAGTGCAGAGAAGAGCAACAAAGATGATTAGGGGACTGGAGGGTAAAGCATATAAGGAATGGCTGCTGGAATTGGATATGTCTAGTTTAACGAAGAGAAGGACGAGGGGGGACATGATAACAGTGTTCCAATATCTCAAGAAGAGGGAGTCAAGCTATTCTCCAAAGCGCCTGAAGGCAGGACAAGAAGCAACGGGTGGAAACTATTCAAGGAGAGAAGCAACCTAGAACTAAGGAGAAACTTCCTGACAGTGAGAACAATTAACCAGTGGAACAACCTGCCTCCAGAAGCGGTGAATGCTCCAATACTGGAAGATTTTAAGAAGAGACTGGACAGCCATTTGTCTGAAAGGGTATAGGGTTTCCTGCCTGAACAGGGGGTTGGACTAGATGACCTCCAAGGTCCCTTCCAACTTTATTATTATTATTATTATTATTATTATTATTATTATTATTATTATTATTATTATTATTATTATTATTATTATTATTATTATGAAGAAGAAGAAGAAGAGGAAGAAGAAGAAGAAGGAGGAGGAGGAGGAGGAGGAGGAGGGGGGGAGGAGGAGGGGGAGGAGGAGGAGGGGGAGAACTTGTTGGAAAAGGCCCTGAGGTTGGGAAAGAGGGAAGGCGAAAGGAGAAGGGGACGGCAGAGGAGGAGATGGTTAGATAGTGTCATCGATGCAACAAACGTGAATTTGTGGAAACTCCGGGAGACAGTGGAGGATGGGTGGGGGAGCCGGTGTGCTGTGGTCCACGGGGTCATGAAGAGTCAGACATGACTTAGCAGTTGAACAACAACAAACAGACATCCATGCAAAAAAAAAAAAATCACTTAGATTTATTTGCAACCATCAGTTGCAGCAGATCAGAGAGAAAAAAAAAATACTGATGATGTTTATCTAGTTTTTCAAGAAAACAGCTAAGATCAGAGAGCACCAAAGACCCCTGAAAAGAAAAGAAAAGAAAAGAAAAAAAGAAAAGAAAAGAAAAAGAAAAAGAAAAAGAAATCTGACAAGGCAGGAAAAAAGGTGCTGAAACCAAAATCGGGAACTTCAGCCAGCAGGGAATATTTTTGCAAGACCAGCTCTCCTCCTGGGAAAAGCCCTTGGCTGATGTAGTCGGCACCGTTCTGCCCATTTAAAAATGTTCTGCCCCCTTTCTTGGCATGTGCTGAGGGAGGAGGGAAAGGCGCTGACAAGCCCATTTGTTATCCCATTAATTAATGAGGTTTATAAGGCCGGAGACAAAGAAAGGCAGGGCGAGGGGACAGGGAGAAACCCAGCCTTGGCATGAAGCTGGTCAACCAGGACCGGATATGCAAAGCTGGAGTAACAGCTGAGAGGGGAGGAACGATTTATCTTCACTTGTTTTTAGTTTGCACCCTCCTCTCCACACCCTGCTTGGGTTTTTCTGCCAGCCAGAATACGGGGCAGAGCCCTGATGAGGTCAACAGTCAAGTGTTTTCTTTCTTCTTCTCAACTCCTGTGGCCTCCTCACCCTTTTATCGAGCAAAATCTGACCGAATTTGGCAAAAGTTCTCATATTTGTTTTCGCTTCTCTGGATAGCAGGGTCTTGACCTTCGCAAGCCAACCTAGAACCTGCCTCTTTTTCCTCAAGTTTTTTAAACAGGTTCCTTATCACTGTTGACAGAAGAGCTGATCAGATTTTGACATTTCTGAAAACGCCTGGACTTCCTTTGACTCGTTCAGCCAGCATTCTCGTCCTGATTTGAAAAAGACACCAACCAAGGGTGTGACCGCTCTTCCTGGCCAAGGCCTTGAGGCTTGCCAAGACAAAGATTGGGGGTGAAGAAGGGGTGGCAAAGATGGGGAACCAGCGGGCCCTTAGGATGATAGACTGGAGGAAGAAGCCACACCAGACGAGTTGCAAGTATCATTTTAAAAATTCAACTCTCACCCATAACACACAGCATTCTTGTATCTACAGCTATGACTTCATGGTTAATTAGAGTAAAATCAAATGCTTTTCGACCCAGGCAACTTTAAGATGGTGGACTTCAACGCCTAGAATTCCCCAGCCATCATGGCTGGCTGGGGAATTCTGGGAGTTGAAGTCCACACTTTTTAAAAATGGCTAAACGTTTTACATCAATCTAGCCACTCTAGCCATCATATCAAGGGCACTACATCAAAAACCTGAGGCATTTTAATATAGGTAGGCCTCAATTTACTATCACAATTCAGCCCAAATTTTCCATTGATAAGCAAGACAGTTGTTAAGTGAGTTTTGCCCCATTTTACGGGCTTTCTTGCCGCAGTTGTTAAGAGAATCACTGCAGCTGTTAAGTTAGTAACACAGTTGTGAAGTGAATCTGGCTTCCCCACTGACTTTGCTTGTCAGAAGGTTGCAAAAGACGATCACATGACTGCTAAACAAATGGTTGTAAGTCGAGGACTCCCTGTATCTACCTTCCGTCCCTTTCTCAAAGATAGAAAGCTACAGGTAGTCCTCAACGTATGACCATAGTTGAGCCCAAAATTTATGTTGCTAAGTGAGACATTTGTTAAGTGTGTTTTGCCCCATTTTATGACCTTTCTTGTCACAGTTGTTAAGTAAATCACTGCAGTTGTCAAGTCACTAATGCGGTTGTTGTGAATCTGGCTTCCCCATTGATTTTGCTTGTCAGAAGTTTGCAAAAGCTGATCACCTGACCCTGGGGCCCAGCAACCGTCATAAGTATGAGTCAGCGGCCAAGCGGCTGAATTTTGATCACATAACCATGGGGATGCTGCAACGGTCGTAATTGTGAAAAATGGTCATAATTCACTTTTTTTCCCAGCGCCATTGTAACTTCGAATAGTCACTACATGAATGATTGTAAACCGAGGACTACCTGTATATATTAGTTGGAAAAGCTGCTACTAGACACCAACTGATTTTTGGTTACAGATCAAATCACCCGCCCTTCTGACATCCTGGTGGTTCCTCTTCTAACTGGCTTAACTCCCGTTGAAGGCACTTTGTGTGTTTTTTTTTAATCAGGGTCCCACACCTATATTATTTTAAGGAATTAAATTTCAAATGTGGGATGGGGAGGGAGACCAACTCTTTAAGGCATATATTCCTTCTCATCAGCCCCATCAAGAGCCAGGGATCATAAGAGAATTCGCAAGGGACAGAGAAATAATGGGTATGCAGCTGTCTTTCAGAATTAGACTGAGGAAAAATCATCCTAAATATATATTTTATATATATTATAATTCTACTATCTATCTATCAATCTGTCTGTCTGTCTATCGATCTACCGACCTATCTACCTGCCTTTTCTTTCTTTCTTTCTTTCTTTCTTTCTTTCTTTCTTTCTTTCTTTCTTTCTTTCTTTCTTTCTTTCTTTTCTTCCCTCCTTCCTTCCTTTCTATCTACCTACCTACCTACCTATCATCTATCATTTATCTATCATCCATCTGTCTATCTGCCTGCCTATCTATTTTTAAAACCCCCAAATAATGAATCCTTTAGTCTTCCTTTCCTTTACAAACCAGAAAGGTGATAAATGCAAGGATCGGCCGTAAAGTTATTTTTAAAACATGGTCGTAACTACAAACGATTGCAAAACGAGACAGTTGCTAAACGAGGACTATCTGCAATGCTGAGATTTTGGAATATCAGTGGAAAAGCAGGGAGGGAAATTCAAGAGCACACGGACAAGAAGGAAGAAAATACAGAGGCAGGCTTGATCCCATGGGCAAAACAACACAATCAACACAATTGTAGTCTTAAGCTTTAAAATAAAATGTAATGTAGTAAAACACACACACACACGCGCACACACACAAAGTATATCCTCTTGAAAGAAAACTAGAGGTGGAAAGGGTCAAGGAGACCAATGTTTATTTACCTCAGCAACTTGGAAGATACATGGACTTCAACTCCCAGAATTCCCAAGCCAGCAATTCTGGGAATTAAAAGTTCACATATCTTAAACCATGCTGCCTTGGGAATTCTGGGAGTTGAAGTCCATGCATCTTCAAGTTGCTGAGGTTGACAAACACTGAATTAGGAAAGGAAGCTGTGCTTGATGAGGAATCTTCCACCAATGGCCATCCAGCCTCTGTCTGAATATACCCAGAGAAAGGAAGCCCAACAACTTTCTGCAATATAGGTAGTCCTTGACTTACGACCACAGTTGGGCTCAGAAGTTCTGTTGCTAAGCCAGACAGCTCTTAAGTGAGTCACACCTGACTTTCCGACCTATTTTGTCACAATTGTTGAGTGAATCACTGCAGTCGCTAAGCGAGTCACACAATCGTTAAGCGAATCTGGCTTCCTCCCCTTGGCTTTGTCTATCGAAAGCCAGCTGGGAAGGTCACAAGGATCGGCCGTAAAGTTATTAGTGATCACACGACTCCAGGATGCTGCACCCACTGTAAACACACGCTGGTTGCCAAGTGCCCAAATTTTGATCATTTGACCCTGGGGATGCTGTGAAAGTCATAAACATGAGGACCCATTGTAAGTCATTTTTTTTCGTGTTGTAACTTTGAACGGACACTGATCGAATCGTTGTAAGTCGAGGGTTATCAACTAATTTATCACTGATACAGATCCACCCTGAAGATGTTTCCAGATCACAAGGAAAGCTTCTAAATGAAGGGAAATTTCAACGGCAGCGATCCTATTTCGGAGTTCAAAGAAGAGCAACAAAGATGATTAAGGAACTGGAGGCTAAAACATATGAAAAACAGTTGCAGGAATTGGGTATGTGTAGTCTAGTGAAAAGAAGGACCAGGGGTGACATGATAGCAGTGTTCCAATATTTGAGGGTCTGTCACAAGAAGAGGGGGTCAATTTATTTTCCACAGTATCAGAAGACAATAATAATAATAATAATAATAATAATAATAATAATAATAATAATAATAATAATAATAATAATAATAATAATAATAATAATAATAATAATAATAAAAAAGTTGGAAGGGACCTTGGAAGTCATCTTAGTCCAACCCCCTGCTCAGCTATACCATTTCAGACAAATGGCTGTCCAGTCTCTTCTTAAAAACTTCTAGTGTTGGAGCATTCACTGCTTCTGGAGGCAGGTTTAAGAGACTGGACAGCCATATGTCTGAAATGGTATAGGGTTTCCTGCCTGAGCAGGGGGTTGGACTAGATGACCTCCAGGGTCCCTTCCAACTTTATTATTGTTAAATTGTTAACTGTCAGGAAGTTTCTGCTTATTTCTAGGTTGCTTCTCTCCTTGGTGAGTTTCCATCCGTTGCTTCTTCTCCTGCCTTCAGGCAAGACAAGAAACAATGGAGGGAAACTAATCAAGGAGAGAAGCAACCTGGAACTGAGGAGAAATTTCCTAACAGGGAAAACAATTAACCAATGGAACGGCTTTGCCTTCAGACATTGTGGGTGCTCCATCACTGGAGGCTTTCAAGAAGAGACTGGACAGTCCTTTGTCTGAAATGGTATAGGGTGTCTTGCTAGAGCAGGGGGTTGGACTAGAAGACCTCCAAGGTCCCTTCCAATTCTGATGATGTTCTCTATGTTCTGTGTTCCAGTCTGCCCTTTCCCCAAAGCATCACCTCCAGTTTTTCTTCACAAAGACCTGGGCAGGATAGGAAGAAAATAATTGATGCCTCGGTTTTACCCTCATGGGAATGGGGCTTCAACCAATCTCTCTTCCAACCTCCCTTGCTATGGGATTTCTGGAACGCCATTCCCGTGCGAGCGATGAACATGATATTCGCTGATTGTTTAGCCCTTCCTAAGGGTTCCAGGCCTCCAGGAAGGGGGTGACTATCCCAGAAAACACCACCCCAAGCCTTCCCCCCCAGACACACCCCTTGCCCTCCCTTCCCGGATTCCCCATGGAATATCCCTGGCAAGGTTGATCTTCCAAGTTTGCTAACTTGCGAGCAAAAGGAAGCAGGGGGGCCCTTTAATTTGGCTATTTAAAAAATTATTTGGGGGTTGAGAAAGGAAGAGGCGGGGTGGGAGGGGGAAAACTAAACTGAGTTTTCAAAAGCCTGGAGGTTCCCAATGGACGCAGCTTTTTCTCCGGCTTCAAAAGCTGTTCCTCTCCTTTCTTCCGCCCGTTTGCTCCCTACAAAGTACCCGAGCACTTTCGTCTCGGTGGAAAGACCTTTTTAATTGGTTCCAGGCAGAAGGTTAAAATGGGCCTTCCTCCCCCCCAAAAAAACACTCCCCTCCTTTCCCCCCCATCCCTCCCGCACACTTTTCTTCAAGCAAAATAGGGGAGTTTAAACGGGAGAGGAAAGAGAGAAAAAGAACAGCACTGCTCTGAAGCAGCTGCCAATCGCAGACAGCCCGAAGGATACATGCCAACTAGTGAGAAGAGGGAATTTGCAGAAAAAAAGGATACCCGGCTTTTGCAATAATTTAGCAGTCAAATTATCCATCGCTGTTGTGCTCCACCATTCCACTACACAAGTATGGGATTCATTATCGGGCCGGTTTAAATAAATAGATGGATGGATGTTAAAAAAAAAAAAAGAGAGAGAGGTTTGGCTGGAAAAGGGAAGCATGTTGAGCTGACGTGACTCAATTATTTGACATTCCATTCAGTTTCACTCTATTAACTCTACTTCAGCGGTCCTCAAACTCAGCCACTTTAAGACTTGTGGACTTCAACTCCCAGAATTCCCCAGCCAGCCATGCTGAGGGGAAAGAGAGAGGTTTCCAAGCTGAGCCATGCTGGCTCAGGAATTCTGGGAATTGAAGTCCACAAGTCTTAAAATGGCCGAGTTTGAGGACCCCTGCTCTACTTCATAGTCCCCGCAGTGATGTCATCACACGACCAAATGTGATTGGCTGCCGACGGGCCACTGAAGCCGCGCCCTTCCACCTATCAGTTTGCTTTTCTCCCTTCGTTGTCGGATGATGTCATCTTTCCCCGAATGATGTCACCCACTCAGCCAACTCTGGATAGGCTGAACTGTAATAATAATAATAATAATAATAATAATAATAATAATAATAATAATAATAATAATAATAATAATAATAATAATAATAATAATAATAATAATAATAATAATAAAGTTGGAAGGGACCTTGGAGGTCATCGAGTCCAACCCACTGCCCAGGCAGGAACCCTACACCATTTCAGACAAACGGCTGTCCAGTCTCTTTTTAAAAACTTCCAGTGTTGGAGCATTCACCACTTCTGGAGGCAGGTTGTTCCACTGGTTAACTCTTCTAACTGTCAGGAAGTTTCTCCTTAGTTCTAAGTTGCTTCTCTCCTTGACCAGTTTCCACCCATTGCTTCTCGTCCTGCCTTCAGGCACCTTGGAAAATAGCTTGACTCCTTCTTCTTTGGGGCAGCCCCTGAGATATTGGAAGACTGCTATCATGTCCCCCCTCATCCTTCTCTTCGTTAAACTAGACATACCCAATTCCAGCAGGCGTTCCTCATATGTTTTAGCCTCCAGTCCCCTGATCATCTTTGTTGCTCTTCTCTGTACTCTTTCTAGAGTCTCAGCATCTTTTTTACATCGTGGTGACTAAAACTGGATGCAGTATTCCAAGTGTGGCCTAACTAAGGCATTGTAAAGTGGTATTAATACTTCACGTGATCTTGATTCTATCCCTCTGTTAATGCAGCCCAGCACTGTGTTGGCTTTTTTGGCAGCTGCAGCACACTGCTGGCTCATTCACTGTGACATTTCTGTTGGGTTGATGAAAGAACGGATAAGCCATTAAGGGAGGGAAAATGACAACACAATCCTGGGGAAGTGAAAAGCTTGAGAAAGGAAGACAAAATAATCCCGCTTTCATGTTTAGTACAGGGCTTTTCAACCAGTGGTACGGGTACCACCTGTGGTACATTGGCACCTGGCAGGTGGTACGCGAACATCCTAGAAAAGTGGTAGCGTGGGAGGGGAATGAGCTGAACCGGTGGAAGCACCACACAAGCCTGAGTGAGAGATGGCTGGAGCTGCAGGGCTGTCAGGGCTCAGCGGAAGCGCCAGGATCAGTGCCGCTTTCCAGCTGATCCGGCGCTTCTTCAGGGCTGTCAGGGCTCAGTGGAAGCGCCAGGATCAGCGCCAGGCTCCAGCTGGAGCTTGGCGCTGATCCTGGTGCTTCTGTTCAGCCCAGAAGAAGCGCCGATCAGCTGGAATGTTGCAGCATCTCCAGGGTCTTGTGATTTACATTCAGTTGCTTGGCAACTGATTCATATTTATGACGGTCACAGTGTCCCAGGGTCTTGTGAAGTGACCAAAACCTGCTGCAACCACCCAGCAGACGGGGGGAATAAAAACCAAACACCCCCCACCCCACCCCTGCTGCCAATCCTCAACAGAAATGCTCACAACAGTGAAAACCTCAGACAGGAGGAAGAGCGCGGCCGGGTGGGCAGGCAGGTGTCTTGCTCGGCTGTGGCTTGGGGGGGGGACTTTTTTCAGTGCCTTTGTAACTTTGAACAGTCACTAAGTGAACTGTTGTAAGTCGAGGACTACCTGTACTTTATCACTTTTTTCCCTTTTTTTTTTTTGGTCATCAAGTTTTTGACACCTTGTTAGGCGACTGGTGGTACTCGGATATTGCCATATCCTAAAAGTGGTACAATGGGTGAAAAGGTTGAAAAGCTCTGAAAGTTTAGTATAAGAGGGAGCAAAGAGAAACTCGAGCAGGCTTTCAAGATTATGCTATTACAGGTAGTCCTCCGTTTACAACCGCTCTTGACCCCAACCTTTGTCGCTAAGCAAGGCAGTTTTGCCCAGTGGTGGGATTCAAATATGTGAACAACCGGTTCTCTGTGTGGATGCCGCTTCCGGATGTCCGTTCTGGGCCCGGGCAACAAAAAAATTAGCTACCGGTTCTGCTGAACTGGTGCGAACCGGCTGAATCCCACCACTGGTTTTGCCCCATTTTACAACTTTGTTGCCACAGTTAAGTGAATCGCTGCAGTTGTTAAGCGAGTAACACAGTTGTTAAGTGAATCTGACTTCTCCATTGACTTTGCTTGTCAGAAGTCGGCTGGGAAGGTTGCAAATAGTGATCACAAGATCCCAGGACAGTGCAGCTGCCACAAAATACATCTCATTTGCCAAGCATCCGGATTTTGAACACGTGACCATGGGGATACCACAACAGTTGTAAATGTGAAAACTGGTCATAAGTCTCTTTTTTCAGTGCTGCTCTAATTTCAAGCGGGCACTAAACAAACAGTCGTAAATCGAGGGTTATCTGTATGCCCTACAGCAGGGGTCCCCAACCTTTGGGCTGCATCCCACTAGTGGCCCATGAGGGGTTTGCAACTGGGCCATGGAAATGGCATGCCAAATTCACTGGCATGAGAACCAGGCAAGCACGTGCAGGCTCTGTTTAAGTGAGCAGGTGCGTGTGCATGCCAATCGTGCAAATGGAACTGCGTGAGCGCATGCTTGCCAGCCATTCGCAAGGAAGCATCCCCTCTCCCTCCCCCGCCAGTCCGCAAAGCCGGAAACATTGAGGAACTTTGCTCAAAACACCTGAAGGCAGAACAAGAAGCAACGGATGGAAACTAACCAAGGAGATAATCAAGCTAAAACTAAGAAGGAATTTCCTGACAGTGAGAACAATTAATCAGTGGAACGACCTGCCTCACTGGAGGTTTTTAAGAAGAGATTGGACCACCATTTCTTTCAGACGTTATAGACTAGAGTCTCCTGCTTGAGCAGGGCGCTGGACTAGAACAGAGGTCCCCAACCTTTTGGGCACCAGGGACTGGTTCCGTGGAGAGAGGTTTTCCCATGGACTGCAGGGTGTGTGGTTTTGTGTGCTGCCTGCATCCCACGGATGGGGCTTTGCTTATTTGTGCAGACCGGTTGCTGGCATGCCACGTACCAGTACTGATCCACGGACTGGGGGTTGGAGACCCCTGGACTAAAAGACTTTCAAGTCCCTTCCAACTCTGTTATTCTGTTATTCTATTCAACCGAGTTTTGGTTTCATGCGGAGGACCCTACACTAATTGCTTATTTAGTGCCAGAAAAACGCCCAGCCCTTCTTCCGCAATATTTTGGAAACAATTCCTTTCCATTCCATCATCAGAGAATTCCACCACCATAGGAGGCAACTAGAGATCATCTATCAGCCCGCGGTGAGGTGCCACCAGTACGCTGTATACCTCGGTGGTACTTTACCATTCCAGTCCAAGCCAGGAAATCTTGGAAGCTGTCAGAGTCTGGATGGGGCAAAATAAACTCGGATTTAATCCCTCCGATGATGAGCTGCCAGGCTTCAGTCAATGTTCAGGAATATCCGTTTCAATCGTCACTCGGAGCAGAGTCATGTTCCGCCTGAAGGAGTTTGTATCTTGGGAGTTCTCAAAGCTGCTGCTTAAATAGCAGAAGGTCATGGCCAGGGGGCTTTTGCCCAGTTTTAGCTGATGTGCCACTTACAGCCCTATCTGGACTTGGCAACAGTAACTCAAGAGTTGCTGAAGATCAGTGGCCATACAAATCTTTAAATAAATAAATAAACTCATGCCAATCGCTACCTGGCTGGGTTCCTGCAATGCACCCTTCGTGGGCAGACTCTGGAAATGACTCAGGATTGGTCTAGAGCAGTGGTTCTCAACCTGTGGGTCGGGACCCCATTTGGGGTCGATCGACCATTTCATGGGGGTCGCCAAGCAAGGCTGTCCGCCATTTTTTTGTCCGCCATTTTTTTCCCCTTTTCCAGCGGGTGCCTTACCTCCCTTGGGCTGGGCCAGCTGGTGGTCGGCCTGCTCCGTCTCTGCTGCTTGCCAGCTACGCCTCGGCCGGCGCAGGGGGCGGAACCATGCATGTGCGGCGCTCCCGGGCAGGGAAAGTCCTTGACTTACAACCGGTTGGGTAGTCCTCGACTTACGACCGGTTTAGTCCTCTACTTACAACCGGTTTAGTCCTCTACTTACGACCAGTTTAGTCCTCGACTTACGACCGGTTGGGGTCGCGGCATTAAAAAGATTGAGAACCACTGGTCTACAGCAAGGGTCCCCAACCCCTGGGCCGTGGCCGCGGCATGCCGGCAACCGGTCCGCACAAACAAGCAAAGCCCCATTCGCGGGATGCAAGCAGCACATGAAACCACGCCTCCTCCGGTCCGCGGAAAAACCTCTCCCCACGGAACCGGTCCCTGGTGCCCGAAAGGTTGGGGACCTCTGGTCTAGAGCAGTGTTTCTCAACCTTGGCCCAACTCCCAGAATTCCCCAGCCCTCTTAAAAGTTGCCAAGGTTGAGAAACATCACTCCAGGGCAGGGATAGGCAACCTTGGCGCTTTTATGACTCGTGGACTTCAACTCCCAGAATTCCTGAGCCAGCATGGCTCAGCTTGGAAACCTCTCCCTTTCCCCTCAGCGTGGCTGGCTCAGGAATTCTGGGAGTTGAAGTCCACAAGTCATAAAAGAGCCAAGGTTGCCTACCCCTGCTCCAGGGTATAATGGCATGGGCAGTCCTAGACTTTTAAGACCATAATTGAGCCCAAAATTTCCTTTGTTAAGCAAGACAGTTGTTAAGTGAGTTTTGCCCCATTTTACAACCTTTCTTGCCACAGTTGCTAAGTGAATCGGTGCAGTGGTTAAGTCAGTAACACGGTTAAGTGAATCTGGCTTCCCTGTTGACTTGTCAGGAGGTTGCAAAAGGTGATCACGTGACCCCAGGACACTGTAACCGTCATAAATATGAGTCAGTTGCCAAGCATCTGAATTTTGATCGTATGTGACCAACGGTTGTATGAAAAACAGTCGTAAGTCACTTTTTTCCATGCCGTTGTAACTTTGAACGGTCACTAAACGAACTGTTGTAAGTCGAGGACTACCTGTAGGCCTTCTCTGAGGTGGTCCCCATCTTCTGGAACTCTTCACCTCCAGAGATGCTTAAAGCCCCCCCGCCCCTCCCGTAGCACCAGAGATTGTTGAAGACAGTTTGATTCCCTGGAACTATCCATTCGGATGAAGCATTATTTTGGTGAGGTTGATGGATTTATGACTGACACCTACTCCTCAACTTATAACCAAAGTTGTGACCAAAATTTCCACAGCTAAACAAGGCAGTTGTTATGTGACTCGTGATCAGTTTTACAAACTTTTCTATCCTCGTTGTTAAGTGAATCACTGCAATTGTTAAGTGAATGACGTAGCCATTAAATGAATCCTTTTCCCCCCATTGGCAGTGTAAATACATATCCGCTGCCCAGTGCCCATGTTTTGATCATGTGACCACGGGGATGCGGTGACCGTGGTCACATAAGTGCAAGAACTGATTGTGAATACACTTTTTTCAGTGGTGTTGTGACTTCGAACAGCCACTAAATAAATGGTTATGTCGAAAACTGCCAGCAGTGTTATTATTTTTTCTTTATTCTGTTTATTGCGTTGTAACCCACTTAGAGTCTTTGAGTAGAGAAAGGAAGCCGTAATAACCAAAATAAATTGATAACTGACATTATTTGCAAAGGTATATATGTACACACAGAACATAATAAGAAAAAAATAGGTTTCTGTGCTTGATTGGAATTTTTCATTGTCGCGAAAAGCTATCTCATAGGAAATCATGGTGCATAATATTGTTTTTAAGATTAGAAAGGGTTGCTTCTTGATTTCCTGAGTGACTCTGATTATAGTCACAGTCAGCCCAAATTTATCAATCTACATATACAGACAAAAATTGGAAAAGAGAAGGAAACTACTAAACAGACTTCTTAAATTCTATCTACTGTATATCAGTGTTTCTCAAGTTTAGCAACTTTTACCAACACGCTGGCTGGAGAATTCTGGAAGCTGAACTCCACACATCTTAAAGTTACCAAGCATAGAAATCAATCATTGATCAATCCAGATTGCATTACAAATTCAACTCTATGCTGCTTTTTTCCACCTCCAATTTTGAAGAAAGCATGGCCCGTGTGTATGGCTCTCCTACCCAGGATAGACTGCACAACCAACAAAACACAGAAAGAAAAAAAATCGTCCTAACTGAAGATAAACCACGGGCTCTCCAGTCCTAAGAACAAAAAACATGCTTTAAATTTTCTCAGAAGTGAAACAAAACATGCCAACATAAGTTACTACACACAAAAGATCCTAGCTTGAATTAAATTCTACCTAGCTCCTTATGTTTTAAGAATATTTCCCCATGGATTTTGCTTGTCAGAAGGTCACAAAAGGGGATCACATGACCCCAGGACTCTGCAACTGTCATAAATATGAGTCAGTTGACAAGCATCTGAATTTTGATCACATGTCCGTGGGGATGCTGAAAATGGTCATAAATATGAAAAACGATCCTAAGTCACTTTTTTTCAGTGCCATTGTAACTTTGAATGGTCACTAAATGAACTGTTGTAAGTCGAGGACTATCTGTGCCTGTACATCCACCATGACATCCCCGTGCAAATCACACTCATTATATTATTTGCGGAATGGTGTAGCATCACTGGCTCCATAAGCAGCTGTACCAGGTTATTTGGGAGAAGATAATAATAAAATTGGAAGGAACCTTGGAGGTCATCTAGTCCAACCCCCTGCTCAGGCAGGAAACCCTATACCATTTTGGACAAATGGCTGTCCAGTTTCTTCTTAAAAACTTCCAGTGTTGGAGCATTCACCGCTTCTGGAGGCAGGTTGCTCCACTGGTTAATTGTTCTTACTGTCAGGAAGTTTCTCCTTAGTTCTAGGTTGCTTCTCTCCTTGATTAGTTTCCATCTGTTGCTTCTTGTCCTGCCTTCAGGCGCTTTGGAGAAGAGCTTGACTCCCTCTTCTTTGGGGCAGCCCCTGAGATACTGGAAGACTGCTATCATGTCCCCCCTCATCCTTCTCTTCGTTAAACTAGACATACCCAATTCCAGCAACCGTTCCTTATATGTTTTAGCCTCCAGTCCCCTGATCATCTTTGTTGCTCTTCTTTCTCCTCTTTCTAGAGTCTAAACATCTTTTTTACATTGTGGTGACCAAAACTGGATGCAGTATTCCAAGTGTGGCCTTACCAAGGCATTGTAAAGTGGTATTAATACTTCACGTGATCTTGATTGTTGAATCAAAAGGGTGCCGGGTGTCTGAACAAAGTCCCCCCCCCATCTTGCTCACCTGTCTTTAATATTTTGAAGATAATTTTCATTACTTTAAGAAAAAATGAGAGGAACACTTACATGCAAATCGAATGCCAAGGAGCCTCTAGCAACATTTTCATTTCCAGAAATGCCCTTGGGTTCCACAAAGGCCCCACAGTCATTTGATTGTATTTTTAGAAAATAAAATAACTACAGCCTAGGGCTTGCTCTAGATATGGGCCCAGCAGCCTGGGGGGGGGGCGAGAGAGAATGAAGAAAAAGAAAGACTATGAGGGGGGGAGCACTGCCTATTCCAGGGGTAGGCAACCTTGGCTCTTTTATGACTCATGGACTTCAACTCCCAGAATTCCTGAGCCAGGATGGCTCAGCTTAGAAACCTCTCCCTTTCCCCTCAGCATGGCTGGCTCAGGAATTCTGGGAGTTGAAGTCCACGAGTCATAAAAGAGCCAAGGTTGCCTACCCCTGGCCTAGTCTGTAAACAGGACAGCTCCCTAAAGCAACCATTTTGTGAGCGTGCCCACGGCTTTTGCTCAAAATTTCAATTTTGCTCACCAGCCCAAAAAAACGATTGCCTGTCTTTGGACAGTAGTTTCTTGATATAAAACAGAACAGTTTTTTCTGGTCAAAGGAATTTCTGGTTATCCTAACAGTTTATGTTATGAAAAATGTAAAAAGATGGTTTTAAAAAAAAGTCCAGTGGAATGCCTTTCTCCTTTGACTCTAAAAGTATTCAATTTATTCAAATGCTTGATCATTCATTCAAATGCTAAGCACACCTAACCAGTTGAAAGCTAGAGGCAATTTACAACATTGGACAGTTTGATGTTTACCTTACAGGTAATATTCGCTTAACGACCAGAATTGGGACCGGCACCTCTGTTGCTAAGTGCAGCAATTGCTAAGTGAAAAATCACGTGACCGTAAAGGGCTTACAATGTCACTTCCTATTCAGTCGTTAAATGGATCGCCACAGTTGTTAAGTGAGACATCACGTGACTGCAATTTGCAATTTTACTTCTGCATTCTCCATTAACTCTGCTTTTCCGAAGATGTTTGGGAAACATGTACATGGCGATCATGTGACCGTAGGACACTGCGATGACCATCAATGTGAAGATTGGTCACAAAGCTTTTTTTTACACCGTAATAACTTTGAAATGGTCGCTAAACAAGGTAGGCGATAAGTGAGAACTACCTGAGTATTGGTACCATGCAAACTGTTTTTGTATTCGTATTTTTACTGCATTGTAAGCAGTCCACAGTGGCTCTGGATAGTGAGATAGGCAGCATATAAATTTAATAATAAATAAATGAAATGTGAAAAAATATATGAACCAAAACAAGAAGGAAGGGGGTCCAATTAAGGAAATTTTATTTACAGAATAAAAAGCCTCCCAAAAGAAAAATTGGGATAGATTACAGAGAAGTGAATTACACTTTTCACCTACCAGTCTATATTCCATTTATGAAACAGAGCTGCAAACAGCAATTAATAGATTAACCAACAAAAAGGAGAACAGACTACAGGCTGTCCTCAATTTACAAAAATTCATTTAGTGACTGTTCAAAGTTACAGCGGAACTTTAAAAAGTGACTTATGACCATTTTTCACAGCATTTTTCACAGCATTTCCCCATGGTCATGTGATTAAAATTCAGACACATGGCAACTGACTCATATTTATGACGGTTGCAGTGTCCCAGGGTCATGTGATCCCCTTTGGTGACCTTCTGACAAGCAAAGTCAATGGGGAAGCCAGGTTCACTTAACAACCGTGCTACTAACTTCACAACTGCAGTGATTCACTTAACAACTGTGGCAAGAAAGGTCATAAAATGGGGCAAAATTCACCTAACCGTCTCACTTAGCAACATAAATTTTGAGCTCAATTGTGGTCATAAGTCGAGGATTACCTATAATCTTTAATCAAGACATGATTTAGGCAGCAGGGTTTCTGAGTTACAGGCATTCCTGATTTAAGTTGGGGCTTTCTTCCCCAGCTACTTTACAAAGGGAGAGCAGTTGAACACATAAGTACTTTCTGAGCTCCATAGGCCTCACTTCATGGGGTAGACAAATTATGACATCTAACTAGGAATCTGGCAACATTTCAAAAACTCCAGAGTTATTTTTGGAAATTGTGGCTTATTCTGAAAGAGTGAAATTGGAACCTCTTGCTAAAGAGCAATCATCCTAAGAAGGAATCAGGGTTGCAATTTAAAAAGCAAACAAAGCCCCCCCCCCCCCCGTGGCTGTGGGGAGCCTAGAACTCGGATCTCCCTCCCTCTTAAATCCAAACTCTTCTCTACTACACCTGTCTGACTTTTGGACAGGGAGGGGCTGGCCCAAAGTTAGTCAATGAGCTTTAACGGTTGAGGAGGGATTAGAATCTGGATCTTCCCTTTTCTAGTCCAGCATTTCCCCTAATACACCTGATTGGCTCTTGGACTGAGAGGGAGGGACTGGTCCAAAGTCAGCCAATGAGCTTTTGTGGTTGAAAGGGAGGATTAGAATCAGGGTCTCCCCAATTACAGTCCAGCCCCTTCTCTACTAAATCTGATGGGCTGAGAAGAAAGGAGCTGGCCCAATAAGCTTCTGTGGCTGAGGGGAGTCTAGAACCTGGATCTCCCCACTCCTAGCCATGCCTTTCCCCACCACTCCTGATTGGCTCTTGGGTTGAGAGGGAGGAGCTGACCCAAAGTCAGCCAATGAGCTTCTGGGACTAAGGTAAGATTAGAACTCAAGACTCCTCACTCCTAGTCCCGCACTTTCCTCACTCAACAACACTGTGGAAGGGAGCCTCTGAGTGTACCAATAGTCCATTTTTTCCTTCTTTGCCTGCTGAAAAATACCAAGAATATGCATGGGTGTCCCTTAACCACGACTAGAGCAAATATTTAGGACCATGGTTTGGGGTGATTCTGTCACTCCAAGAAAGAAATGAAGGGAACACACTGAGGCAGTGGGGCTTTTCTGCCTGAGGGACCATAACCACTAACACACTGCCCCTCTACAATCAATGCAAACACACAAGTTCAAACTTCCCGCTCCTGTTGTCTTGCCAGGTGTAACAGGCAGATTTTTTTTACACAACTCACAATTCTAGATCATCTCTGGTACAATGGGGGCTGGCTGACAACATCCACAAATTGCCTCTGACAATTTGAACTGGTCTTTAAGGGGGGGGGGAATTGAAGATATGGGCCTTTGGTAGGAATTTTATTAAATGGGTAAAATCGATTTATATCTCACAAAAGGCACCGATAATTGTGAGTGGGGAATTAACAAAACCCCTGTGAGATAGAGGAAGGAGCCAAACAAAATTCCCTTTCTCAACGTTGCTATTTGTTTTAACTTTAGAAATATTGAATAGAGATATAAAGTGAGAGGAGAGAATTGCTGTAGTGAAGATTAAAAGACAAGCATATAAATTATGGGCGTTTGCTGAGGAGCTGACGAGAATTTGGAAGGAGTAAAATGTTGAGGGGAAAAACTCAAATATTTGGGGGTATTCACTGGTTTTAAATTTAATCAACAAAAGACAAAGAATTAACAAAGAAATACTTGGATATCACTATAATGAACACAAATGATATGTTATTCCAGAATAATTATGTTAAGACTTGGAATGAAATCAAGAAGGATGTACAAGATAGTCCTCGATTTATAACAGTTTATTTAGTGGCTGTTCCAAGTTACAACAGCACTGAAAAAAATGACTTATGACCGTTTTTCACACTTACAACCGTGACTGCATCCCCATGGTCACCCGATCAAAATTCAGATAATAATAATAATAATAATAATAATAATAATAATAATAATAATAATAGTAGTAGTAGTAGTAGTAGTAGTAAAGTTGGAAGGGACCTTGGAGGTCATTTAGTCCAACCCCCTACTCAGGCAGGAAACCCTATACCATTTCGGACAAATGGTTGTCCAGTCTCTTCTTAAAAACTTCTAGTGTTGGAGCATTTACCACTTCTGGAGGCAGGTTGTTCCACTGGTTAATTGTTCTCACTGTCAGGAAGTTTCTCCTTAGTTCTAGGTTGCTTGGCAACTGACTCATATTTATGACAGCTGCAGCGTTCCAGGATGGTGTGATCCCCTTTTGCGACCTTCTGACAAGCCAAGTCAATGGGGAAGCCAGATTCACTTAATAACCGTGTTACTAACATCTGCAGTGATTCATCAAATAACTGTGTCAAGAAAGGTCATAAGATGGGCAAAACTCACTTAACAACGGTCTGACTTAGCAGCAAAGCTTCTGGGCTCAATTGTGGTCGTAAGTCAAAGACTGCCTGTATTAAGATGAAGCCTATTTTAAAACAACAACAACAACAGGGGATCCATTCCCCCATTTTCTCCCACTACTCTGATGCAACGCTGAGGTCTTACATGCGTTCTGTAAACTTAACCTGGGTCCTGTATCCTAAGAATGCAAAGTTAGCTTGTTACATCAAAGGAATGAAGGGCTTTTGGCTTGATTGCAGAGGAGAGCCCAATAGGTCCTGCTCAGGGCTTTAAAACAATCCTCTTCCTCCCCCACCCCTCAACACACAACTCATGCAAACACACAGACACACACAGAGACACACACACACACACACACACACTTGTAACCGAAGTTCCAATTGAAGCCAGATGCTCCCATCAGCAGAACAGTTTTTTTTATGCTGCCCTCCCCCCCTCCTCCAGCTATGGTGCTCCAGGACTATCTTCAAAACCGCAAAGCACCACACGGCCCCTCTCCCCACAAACCAACTTTGATCAAAATCAGGTGAAGTCATCTGCCGGAGAGCTGCGAGGGGGGTTTGCCATGGAGAAGGAGAAGGAGAAGAGAAAGCAGAACCACCCAGGAGAGTCATTTAAAAAGAGGGGTGTTTGTGAGACCTACGAGGGATGGAAAGAAGATGTACCCAATTTATTAGGCCAGAGCTGGGCAACTATGGCAACATTAGGACCTGTGGACTTCAACTCCCAGAATTCCTGAGCCAGCACAATTGAGCCCAACGTTTCTGCTGCTAAGTGAGCCATTTGTTAAGTGAGTTTTGCCCCACTGCCCCACCTTTATTATTAAACGAATCACTGCCGTTTGCTTGTCAGAAAGTCGCACTTGTCAAAAGGTTGCAAAAGATCATCACGTGACCTTGGGACGCAGCAACAGTCATAAGTACGAGTCAGTTGCCAAGCATCTGGATTTTGATCACCTGATCACGGGGATGCCACAAAGGTTGTAAGTGTGAAAAACGGTCATAAGTTGCTTTTTTTCAGCGCCGTTGTAACTTTGAACGGTCACTAAGTGTACTGTTGTAAGTCGACTACCTGTATGTGACTGTGTACCTGCAAGCAATGTCAAGACAGAGTGTACAAAAACAGAGCTTTGATTGTGCTGCCATATTGCCTGTTTTTGCACGTACAGCCCTGACCCCTGTAGAGCGCACAGTCATGGCAATATTTGCAATATATGCAGTACGAAGGGAAAGGGAAGGCTCAGGAAATAGATATCCAGTTGATATCCTGCTTTGGGCAAACCACGATGCAAAATTTAGTTTGTATTTTATCCTTTGCAAAACTAATTGTTTTTATATTTACAATTTTGTATATATATTTCTATTTTTACTACATGGCAAGCCGCCCAGAGCCGCTTTAGATAGCGAGATGGGTGGCATATTTTATCTATTGGTTAAATTTATTTGCCGCCTATCACGCCCATGTGGCTTCTCTAGGGCGGCTTACAATAAAAAAAAAAGAAGAACAGGAAAGGAGCGCAAACAGAAAAGAAGTAAAACAATGGAACAATAAAATAAACAATGACAAAGGAAGACGACAAGAATAACACATCAATATGATAATCAAAAAGATGGACGAGTGGAGAGCAAGAGAACAAAAGGATGAGGTGGAGTTTGCCATCAATCTAATATAAATGAATGAATGAAAGAAAGAAAGAAAGAAAGAAAGAAAGAAAGAAAGAAAGAAAGAAAGGAGAAAGAGAGAGAAAGAAAGAGAGAGAGAGAAAGAGGAAGGAAGGAAGGAGAAAGAGAGAGAAAGAGAAAGAGAGAAAGGAAGGAAGGAAGGAAGAAAGAAAGAAAGAGAAAGAAAGAAAGAAAGAAAGAAAGAAAGAAAGAAAGAAAGAAAGAAAGAAAGAAAGAAAGAAAGAAAGAAAGAAAGAAAGCACAGAGACTGTGGCTGCTGGCATCTGTCATTCTCACCTAGAGGACTTGGGGTTCACCTCTACCTGACGGATTTGGGGATATTATTATCAAAATAAAATATTATTTAAAAAAATAATTTACCATTAACTACTGCAGACCCACATCAGTCAGCTACCAGATCAAACCGGCAAGATTTGCCCAAATAGCATTTTACTGCAGGGCAATTTTTACACTGTTTACGTTGATGTTCTCTTTTTAATTTTGACTTCTTGTCTTTCAAATTCCATTTTAAATACAAGGAAACCTCATTTCAACTGGCTGATTGCAGCAAGGGGTATTAATTGGTTATTAATTTGTTATTCATCACACTCGGAGGTACTTTCTTGTGGCAATTTGCAACATTTGCCGAACGTGACTGGGTGCCAATTCCTGCATTCGCATCATTACACCATTTTTAATTGATTACATCAATGCCCAGATCCCCTAAACTCTGGGAATGATGTAAATGGCGTGTCATTTTAATCACCACACAAATAAAGTAAACTGCATCACGTGAAACCGTAGCATTGAAACCTAGAACCCTGGGGCTTCATAGTACAGAGTTTTAGTTATATTACAAGAATCCAGCTGTGGTTTTAATCTAGGGAAGGGAGAGGCCTCCTTCAAGCTAGTATTGCATTGAGCACCAATATTCATTCATTATTTTATTTTAGATTTTTTTAAATCCCACTTTTAATAGTTTTATAAATAACTCAAAGTGGCAAACATGCCTAATAGTCCTTTCTCCTCCTATTTTCCCTACAACAACAGTCCTGTGAGGTAGGCTGGGCTCAGAGAGAAGGGACTGGCCCAAAGTCACAAAGCCATCTGCTTTCATGCCTAAGGCGGGACTAGAACTCACCTTCTCCGGATGATTGGCCCAAATCATCCAGCCTAAGGTGGGACTAGAACCCACCGTCTCCTGGTGATTGGTCCCAAGTCACCCATCTGTCTTTCAAGCCTAAGGCGGGACTAGAACTCGGTTTCCTGTTTTTCTAGCCATTCATTTGTTCAATTTAGCCTCCACTCAATTCTGGAGGACTCACAATTTCTTAAAGAAGCCATGGATGTATGCTTACATGTATAGTATATCCAAAGGCCATTATTGCCCCTGTGTATAGATGTGATGGAAGAGGCATGACTATGGCACATGGTAAATTAGTAACAAATAACAGAATAACAGAATTGGATGAGACCTTAGAGGTCTTCTAGTCTAACCCCTGCTCAAGAAGAAGACCCTATATCATTTCAGACAAGTGACTGTCCAGTCTCTTCTTGAAAGCCTCCAGTGATGGAGCACCCACGATTTCTGGAGGCAAAGCCATTCCACTGGTTAATTATTCTCACTGTTAGGAAGTTTCTCCTTAGTTTTAGGTTGCTTCTCTCCTTAATTAGTTTCCATCCGTTGCTTCTTGTCCTGCCTTCAGGCGCTTTGGAGAATAGCTGGACTCCCTCTTCTTTGGGGCAGCCCCTCAAATACTGGAACATTGCTATCATGTCTCCCCTAGTCCTTTTTTTCATTAGACTAGACGTATCCAATTCCTGCAACCATTTGTATGTTTTAGCCTCCAGCCCCCTAATCCTCATTGTTCCTCTTTTCTGCACTCTTTCCAGAGTCTCTACGGCTTTTTTATAAGATGGTGACTAAAACTGGATGCAGTATTCTATTCTATTCTTACTAAGGCTTTATAAAGCGATAGTAGTACTTCACGTGATCTTGATTCTAGCCCTCCGATAATGCAACTATGCTACCCTGTATGCATCCGTACTTCCAGTGTATTTGCACACCCATGCACACTAAAGGAGCAGCTATTTATAAGTTCTCACTTGTTACTTTCCCATTTGGAAGAAAAAAATGTATTTTTTGCACAAGTGGGAAATTTTGGACATTTCAGAGAGCTGAGGATTTCCTTTAGGAGTGTTAAATTGTTGTTGTTTCGTTGTGTGTAATTACAGGACTAGATTTATTTGCATCTCATTTTGGAAACTGGCCCTTGAAGGATAGGATTAAAAATAAAGTTTCTATGTCAAGCAAGGGACAGTCCCAGTGCAACAAACACACAACCTGTTTCACTGTTCTGAAAAATCCTCCAATTAGCCAATGTCCTATTTTCACAAAGGGAATAAGAGTTCGATTGCACAAATCCCTCTCTTTTTGTCTTTACGTTTCTCTCCCTTTCAGCTGTGCCTTTTCCCCACCTTCAAAAGGAGGTTGAATAACACTGACCTAGTACAGGAGGGGTTGAAAGAATGATTCCCACTGAACTGCGTGGATTTTGTGCACGCTCGTAAGAGAAGGAATGTGTTATTTTCCCTTAGATTTTTATTTGGCTCATTGTTCTACAAGCAAGAGAGTGAGGACTACAGTGATTACGCGTCCACAGCCTTTCCTTGGCATTGAGAAATCACAGATCCTTTACGTGGTCTAAGCTTGGGAAGAAGCAACTTTTGAAATTGCCACCTCAATGAAGATCTAGAAGTCCTCGTGACTTGAAACGCTGCCGATGGTTTAAATAGCATCTCCTCCTCCTCCTCCTTCTCTTCTTCTTCTTCTTCTTCTCCTTCTTCTCCTTCTTCTTCTTCTCCTTTTTTTCTTTTCCTTTTTCTTTTTCTTTCTTCTTCTTCTTCTTCTTCTTCTTCTTCTTCTTCTTCTCTTTTTCTTTCTTTTTCTTTCTTTTTCTTTCTTCTTCTTCTTCTTCTTCTTCTTCTTCCTCTTTTTCTTTCTTTTTCTTTCTTCTTCTTCTTCTTCTTCTTCTTCTTCTTCTTCTTCTTCTTCTTCTTCTTCTCCTCCTCCTCCTCCTCTCCTTTCTTTTCCTTCTTCCTCATCCCTCCTCCCTCTTCCTTTCATTGTCTTCTTTTCCTTCTCCCTCATCCTTTCTTCTTCCTCTTCCTCATCCCTCTTCCTCCTCCTCCATCTTTTTTTCTTCTTCTTTCTCTTTCTCTTCCTCGTCCTCTTCTTCTCCTTCTCCCTCTCTTCCAGAACATTTCAAATGATTGTTCCCCGTTACACACAAACATCCCAAAGTCCAGGCAACTGGACTTTCTTGTATTTGAAGACGTCTCGCTTCTCATTCCAAGAATGGTTGAGAAGCGAAACATCTTCAAAGAAAAACCAGAAAGTCCAGCTGCCTCGTGAAAAAAGCATCTTTGGGATAACTATGACCTGGATGACTGAGAACCTTACACACAAAACACACACAGACACACAGACACAGAGGGCACTGCTCAAAACCAAAGGCTTTGTTCCCATCCGGCAACAAGCAGATTCCACCCTGAAAAAAGGCAGCTGAAAACCCAGTCCCAGACCGTAGCAGCCCAAACCCCAACCTTTTGCAAATCGTCAAAACTCTGTTTGGAAGCTGCAACAATTCCCTGCTGTTCTCCAGCGGCCTTTCTTCCCAGACCCCAGCAAAGCCCCTTTGGGTGCAGAGGCAGCAAAAAAAAAAAAAAAACCCGGGGTGGGGGGGGGGGAAAGAAGGGGGAGCAGGAAAAGCAACTCTGAAAAAGTTAACCACTGCCTGTTCAGCCCCTTCTTTCTAACTTTCTGAGAAGAAGAGAGAGGGGGGGGGAACTGGTGGGTGCCAAGATGATGGGATGGAAAAGACAGCCGAGGGGCGAATCGGACCTGACAGGTATTTAACTTGGGCTATTTATTGCAATTATTTGGAACGCCCTGAGAGGATTAAAAAAAAAAAGGAGAGTACGCAGTGAAATTATTCACCCTGCCAACTTTTGCCCCCGTCTCCTGCAAAGCCCAACGTGCCTCCACCAGCCGAGCAGGGCCGAGTATAAGCGACTCGCATCCTTTCTCCCTGACGAGCAGGGCCTCTCCGTTCACAGATGAGCAGCCAGCTGTGACTTCTGAACTTCCCTTCCCCCCCCTCCCCAAATCCCCATTTCCATCAAAGGGAGCTTATCCCTTTCAAGCCTATGGCAGGGGGGCCCCTCCAGCCCCCCCACCCCAGATGCCAAGGGAGCCAAATTCCATTGTCCCCCGGCATAAAAGCCGGGAGGCAGCGGAGCGAGACGGGACGGGGGGACGGTGACCCATCTCGCTTTTCCAGCTTGGAAGCTTTAGCCCCTGAAAAGAGCCCCGGTACTCTTTTTCCTGTGGCTTTCATTAAGGGGAGAAAAAAAAAAACCCCAGGAAGAAAAGTATCGGTTAACTTTGGAAGGGTGCCAAGATGCCCTACAAAGATTTTGGGGAGAGGGGAACTTCAGCACGGACGGGCAGCCGGGCCAGGCTTCTTTTGTGGACGCCGAAATGATTCCACCTTAACTTAAAAGCTAAAGAGAGAGAAAGAGAGAAACAAAAAGAAAAAAGAAAGAAAGAAAGAAAGAAAGAGGCCCAACCGGCCCAAACAGAGCATTTAAACATCTCCCACTTCATTAATTTGTGGAATTTCAATGTGATTAATTCAGTCTGAAATTGACCCTTCGCTTCGCCAACAACAGGCCGGGGCTGGAAAGAAGTCATTTGTTTTCTGCCCCAAATTACCAGGGGAGCAGAAATGGTGGGGAGGGGAGGGGAGGGGGGGGCTTTAATCACATCCACAGAACGCCCTCTTGGATGCCTTCCCATTTTTAGCCAAAGCTTCTCCGGCTTTTTTCGGCTGAAAAACAGGCAACGGGGCCGATCGGAACGGAATAGCAGCTGGACCAGCCTTTCCCCCCCCCTTTCCCTCCGCCGTCCCTGCCCCAGAAAAGATTTAATGACAAATGCAATTCATTATTTTTTATTTAAAAAAAAAAGGCAAGACCGAGGCCTAGCCTAGGCCCTCTCTGGCCTTCGCGGCGAATCTGACAGGATTTGATCAATCATAGACAAGGAGGAGACGATCAATTGACAATATTTGACCCTCCCCATCGATTCGTGTCTCAGCTCTGCTAATTAACAATTTCGCGGCTTTGAAACCGGGGGGGGGGGCGACCGAAGGCTGCAGCCGAGGCGACAGCTGCAGATCAACGAGCGAGGCACTCTGCACATCCTCAGAGGGATAAACGAGGGGAATATGCCTGCTCTGCCAGAGATGATTGATATCCGGGGCTGAGAAACAAATTCGGTAATTCATCTTCTGCTAATCCTCAACAATTTTGCCTCACGTAAAAAATCCAAGAAAGCTACCGTTCTTCATGCTATGCTACATAGCCACCTTATCAACTAACATCTGAGGTGTGTTTGAATGGCAATTCCCAGAATCCCCTACTGATAAACAATTTGGGAGTTGTAGCCTGAATACATAATAACAAAATAATGGAAGGGACCTTGGAGGTCTTCTAGCCCAACCCCCTGCTCAGGCAGGAAACCCTATACCGTTTCAGACAAATGGCTGTCCAGTCTCTTAAAAACTTCCAGTGTTAGAGCATTCACAACTTCTGGAGGCAGGTTGTTCCACTGGTTAATTGTTCTAACTGTCAGGAAGTTTCTCCTTAGTTCTAGGTTGCTTCTCTCTTTGGTTAGTTTCCATCTATTGCTTTTTGTCCTGCCTTCAGGTGCTCTGGAGGATAGCTTGACTCCCTCTTCTTTGGGGCAGCCCCTGAGATACTGGAAGACTGCTATCATGTCCCCCGTCGTCCTTCTCTTCATTAAACTAGACATACCCAATTTCAGCAACCGTTTTTTATATGTTTTAGCCTCCAGTCCCCTACAGATTGAGAAAGATAGAAGTAGTCCTCAACTTATGATCACAACTGGGAATAGAACTTCCATCCTTAAGCAATATGGTCATTCAGTGAGTTGCACCCAATTTTATGACCCTTTTCGTTCCGGTCGTTAAGTGCATCAAGGTTGCCCATTGACTGTGTTTGTGAGAAGCACCCTGGTTCACAAACGGCCACCACAGGATCCTGGAATGTTGCAACTGTCAAAAATGCCTGCCGATTGCCAGCACATGAATTTTGGTCACATGACCACAGGGACACTGCAACAGTCTTAAGTCTGAGGACCGGTCATAAGTGGAGGACGACCTGTAATTCTTTCTTTTTGCAAGTCAATTCTTGTTCCTATAAAGAGGGGGGGGGATTTTTAGAAGTTGCCACAGGGCTGAATCCGCAGAAGCCCATTGCGACACAGAGGCTATGTTTAATTTGGCTGGTTAATTTGGTTCCTCATTTATTATGTTTTCTGGACTCAATCAATCCCCTGAATCGTAAACTAACCAAAGGGGCATCAAGTGGCACACCATTAAAAGAGTCCAACAATTAAAACAAACTGAGCTTACCAGAGAGAAAGACAGAGAGAAAGAGAATGGATTCTACCAGTTGCTTAGCCTGATCAAATTATTTCTCTCTGAATACGAAGCTGTTTATAATGAAGTAAGGTGTGAAATGAGTAACACTTCAGAACCCAACACCCTGCATCTCACTCTGAACTCATCACCAACCAGAAACGGAAGCAAGATAAGAGAATAACTTCCAAAATCCCTGATTTTGGGTTTTTTCCAAGCCTCTAAATGGCTACCAGCGAGAGGGGGATAAACGCTAGGGGTGATCCAGCAAGATCCTTCTTATGTTAATCCCCGCTAATCAAAAATGAAGCTTCCATATTTAGTGGCAGCGTCTAAGCATCCCATCTTGGAAGTGGGCATCCTGATTTTTATACATACAATATTTTTTATGCACCCGATGTTTTCCAAAGCACCAGAGGACAAGAAACAATGGATGGAAACTGATCAAAGAGAGAAGCAACCTGGAATTAAGGAGAAACCTCCTGACAGTGAGGACAATTAACCAGTAGAACGGCTTGCCTTCAGTCGTCCTGGGTGCTCCATCACTGCAGGTTTTTAAGAAGAGACTGGACAGCCACTTGTCTGAAATGGTAGAGGGTCTCCTGCTTTTAAGCAGGGGTTGGACTAGAAGACCTCCAAGGTCCCTCCCAGCTCTATTCTGAATTGAAATTGATCTGCGATGGGGCTGCTAAGAAGGGTTGATGATCACTTTCGGAGGCCAAGATGCTGGATTGAGTGAGTCTTGGGTCCAATCCAACAAGGATTTTTGCAATTCCCTTCAGCCAGGCCTCTAAACAACCACAATTGAACCCAAAATTTATGTTGATAAGTGAGACATTTATTAGGTGAATTTTGCCCCATTTTACGACCTTTCCTGCCAGAGTTGTTAAGTGAATCGCTGTAGTGTTTAAGTTAGTAACACGATTGTTAAGTGAATCTGACTTCCCCATTGATTTCGCTTGTCAGAAGGTCGCAAAAAATGATCATGTGACCCCGGGACACTGTGACCGTCATCAGTATGAGTCAATTTCCAAAAGACTGAATTTTGATCGTGATCAGGGGGCTGTTGCAATGGTCATTAAGTGTGAAAAACAGTCATAAGTCACTTTTTTTCAGTGCCGTTGTGACTTTGAACAGTCACTAAATGAGCCATTGTAAGTTGAGGACTGCCCGTATTGGCCATTTTGACTTTTGATGGGCTGATTATCTGCTATCAAGCCAACTTTCAGGGACCACATAGATAAGATTTTCTCCAGGAGGGTCTCTCCTTAACCTGGTTTATCAAGTCTTCCAACGATGCCCCCATCTCCCTTCTAACTGAGTTCCTCCACCAGGGTCACGTGATCAAAATTCGGACAGTTGCCAACTGGCATGTGTTTATGACGGTTGCAGTGTCCAAGGATCAGGTGAGGACCTTTCGCAATCTTCAGACAAGCAAAGCCAATGGGGAAGCCACTTTACAGCCATGTTACTAATTTAACGACTGCAGTGATTCACTTAACAACCGTGGCAAAAGAGGTCATAAAATGGAGCAAAACTCACTGAACAAATGTTTCATTAAACGACAGAAATTTTGGGCTCACTTGTGATCGTAAGTTGAAGATTACCTATAGTTAGATGCTCTCCAGAAGGATCTGTCGCCCAACATAGTCCTTAGCATCCTCTACGGTGCACCCCTTGCTATTGTGACCCCTTGTTGCTGGCTTTCTCACTCTGGACGGAGTTTTTCTCAATTCCTCTGAACATAGAACAGGGTTGAAAGGGACCCTGAAGGTCTTCTAGTCCAACCCACTGCGGAAGCAAGAGACCCTATACCATTTCACACAAATGGCTGTCCAGTCTCTTCTTAAAAAACCTCCAGTGATGGAGCACCCCGATTTCTGAAGGCAAGTCATTCCATTGGTTAATTGTTCTAACTGTCAGGAAATTTCTCCTTAGTTGCAGGTTGCTTCTCTCCTTGATTAGTTTCTATCCTTTGATTCTTGTCCTGCCTTCAGGTGCTTTAGAGAATAGCCTGCAACCACTCTTCATATGTTTTAGCCTGCAGTCTCCTAATCATCTTTGTGTCTGCACTTTTTTTTAGAGTCTCAACATCTTTTTTGTATCTTGGTGACCAAAATTGGATGCAGTATTCCAAGTGTGGCCTTATCAAAGAAGTATATAGCGGTACTAATACATTACATGATCTTGACACCTTCCCTCATCTCTAGAATTGAAAAAAAACCTTTAAACCCCTGTTCTGGATGTCAGGTTTTTTGTTGTTTTTTTTAAATCCAGTGGCAAGGAGTGTTCACCATTCTTCAAAGCAACTTTCCAAATTTTATCTTTGGTTATGTTTTTGAAAAATGTGAACCTAAAAGTACGGCAACATCAATAAACAGATTTGTCCATTTACACAACGTCCTATCAAGTACTTGGAGACCGCCAGGCTCCTGGTTTATTGTAACTATCTCAGGTTAAATCTACCCCACTTCATCCAGGAGCTTGGGTCTAAAAAGAGGGGTTTCTCCTTATCATACTCCTCTGCTTATTGTCATGTAACAAAGCTGGCTGCATAACTTTGGGTCAATCACTAGAAGATTTTGAGTTCTAGCCCCCCCCCCAAAAGTCAACACAGTGCTGGGCTGCATTAACAGAGGGATAGAATCAAGATCACGTGAAGTATTAATACCACTTTACAATGCCTTAGTAAGGCCACACTTGGAATACTGCATCCAGTTTTGGTCACCACGATGTAAAAAAGATGCTGAGACTCTAGAAAGAGTACAGAGAAGAGCAACAAAGATGATTAGGGGACTGGAGGCTAA